>NC_081405.1:301578847-301904784 GCF_030272615.1 Cryptomeria japonica
GTACCAGACCTATTCTGGGTCCACCATGCCAAAGCAATGTCTTCAAGCAATTAAAGCATGATCAACGAACATCTTCAACATCCTGAAATCCTTGAAGAAGCTGCACCGACACCAATTGTGCATCCTGTTATGATTCCTTAATGAAAGCTCTGCCGGTAAAGCCATAAACCAGTGCCGGTAAGGGTTTATCAGAGTGTATGATAACATGCAATTATCAAGCCAATACCAACTGACCAAAACATGCTCATGGAGCATATAACTTATGAAATCCAATATACTTTATTGATAAAAACATCATGGAAGTGTCCAATAGATAATCTCTTCTGCCGGTAACACTAGATCTTATACCGGTAACCTGTCTGCCGGTAGCAGCTAGTGTTGACATCAATGACAAAACATCAATGCCACACATAATCAATTCACCCATAATGCCAACATCTTCCTCTGTGTAAACCAATAACACAATCTCCACTTAAACAACTCCAAATATATGTGTGGTAAATGCAATCTTTTGAAACTTGCAATCTACATATCGCATAGCTACATCTATCCTCTGAGCCACAAGGCCAAACAACAATTGCAATAGAATGTAGTACGATCCAATGACACTCCCCGCAACACAAAAATCAATGACAAAAGTACTCCAAATCTTCTAAATGTTCCTTGATGCTCGTACATCATGATCACATGAAATAACACTATTAAATATAAATTATCTTTTTAATTAATTTTGCCACTCAATTCTAAATTTATTTCTCTTAAAACTTTTAGACTATGCATAAGAAGATGCTTTTTATATAATGTCACGTACATGTAATTTTCAAAGATTTTTGAACAAATGCAATTCTTCATATATCTATACTATTATAGAATCATTATATTTATTTTATCTATTTTTTTTTTTAATTCTCATATCCTTAAAAACAATAAATTACAAATATTTTTATGTTAGATATATTTTTAAAACAAAGATCTGTGCAGAAAAGTACATAACTAAAAAATTGTTGACAAGAAAAAAATAGTGCAGCTAGGGAGTAGACCATTAAAATTATGGGCGAAAAGAAAACTGGATCAAATTTTACTATTTATGTCTCTGGTGATTTTCCTCAAAGCTATTAAAATTTTCTGAGTAGATTACTAAAACGAACCCCAGAGTTGAAATCCCTAAAACAGTCAACAATGGACGATTCCGCTTGTTCTTTCATATATGGAATAATAGTGAGTGTTATTCCCAAAAGTGATATAACCAGGATATTTATTTGAAAATGAATCAAACAGCCAAAGACAAGACAGGTCACGAGAAAGGTGGCACACGTGGACATCATAATTCCTTTCCATTAAATCTTGAGACAACTGTAGTTTATTGTTCAATGTAGAGATCTGGAAAATTAAATTACAATTACTCTTACTAAAAATTTATCGTTTTACCTCATAAATATGTAGACTTCGCTGGAAGATCTAGAGTTCGACATCTTTTAAAGATTGAAAAGAAATATTACTGTTTGTGAATCTTCTCAAATATGGATACGTGGATCAAACTTACAGTAAATAAATGAATGTCGTGAATTTAAATAATAATAATTCCAAAAGTATTATAATTTAAATCAAACAATCCTCTGGCTGCAAGGACGAATACAAAACAATTGATAATTGATTGTGGATATTCCTTAAAGAACAAGGATTTATGGCTGCCGCGAACAAAATTAACATTAATCTGGAACTAAATTAATCTAAACTTCCAGCCAATATATCAGAATCTTAACCAGGACACAGAGATCGACTTTTGTTTAGACTGACAAGACAAACATGAAAAATAAATACTGGATTTAAGGAAGTTTGTATTATAGTGTAGATTCATGGGAGGTGCCAAAATAATTTACGGCAACCCTAGCGCTGGCAAAATAAATTTAAAACAAGTACGGTGCTGTAAATATAAGTAATAACAAAGATTTATTACAATTCTTCACAGATTTCATTTTTTTAACAGAAGAGAAATAATACTAAAGCTAAGATTTGATCCGATTTTAATACACGATCTGTATGAAGTACATGATCCATGGCTTTTCAAAAACATTTAAAACAAGTACGGTATTGAAAATATAATTAATAACAAAGATTTATTATAATTCTTTTTTTTAAAGAGAAGAGAAATAATACTAAAGATAAGATTTGATACGATTTAAATACACGATCTGTATGAAGTACATGATCCATGTTTTTTCTAAAACATTTTAAACAAGTACGATACTGAAAATATGATTAATAACAAAGATTTATTTAAATTCTTCACAAATTTCATATTTTTAGAGGAGAGAAATAATCCTACTAAAGATAAGATTCGATACGATTTAAATAGACGATCTGTATCAAGTACATGATCCATGGCTTTTCTTAAACAACATTCGATTCCAAGGGGCCTCTCTTATCCTGCGCACATCCAGGCAGATAGAGTCCAACTGTTTTATATTTTATTGAGAAGTCTTCTCTCCAGACTCCACGCTAAGGTTATTTGTATTGTCGCTATCATGGTAACGTTAATGTTTCCAAGCACGCCAAGACCCTTTCGTTTATGCGCAGTTATTTATGCTGCCACGATCAGATTAACGTTTGCAGATGACTGAGAACAATCTGTTGAACAAATTCAACGGAAATCTTTTCGGAAAATAGGTATAGTGGACTAAAAAATGGATTGTCCAACTTTAGAATCCAGTTATCGAAATCATTTTGACTGTAACTTTTGCTAATAATATCTCTCCATTGTTCTGACTATTTTATCTAATCTTCCAATCCGATCAGATCAGATCTCCTTGTTGCTCTATCTGCAAAAAGTCGTTTCCATCCTGACTGCTGGTCTGTTTGCTCACCGAAAGAGAAAAATATTTAAGCTTGTTAATCCCACATGCGTCGGCTGAGAAAAATCAACGGAGAAGGGCGGTTATACGAAGAGGCCTAAAATATAATAGGCAAGAAATACGAGGCATATCGACTATAATTGTATCACGTTTATGGGGAGAATTGAAAACATAATTGTGTACGCAAAGTAAATTCAATAATTGCAATAAAATAGTAGGTTATTAGTCTCACAAACAATGACAACTTTTTGAGATAAGTTATAGTATTATTATTAATCTTTATTTTAAATTTTTTTATTTAAGTTTAATTACTAATGGTTCATGGGTTTATATGTTTTTTTTATAGAGTGCAAATAATTCATAATGTAGTTTTGAATTATAAATTATTTTTATTAAAAATGAATTATTTATTTGTTAATGTGACACTTTCAGTTTTATATTATATATGAGTTTTATTTAAGGTTAAGTTCATAGATATGAGTTTTATTCAAGGTTGAGTTCATAGATATGAGTTTTTTTACATTCACGAATTTGTCTTTTGTATGTGTATTTGATCTTGTTTGGTGTGTATCTTTGGTGTATAATTTACCTTATTAGTCTTTGTTTGCTCAATTCTTTTTGTTATCTAAAATTATAGTATTTTTATGATACCTTTAGAAGATTGTTGTTATGTTGCAAATGGATATTTTTACCAAGGTCAACCTTAAAAAATGCATGTAAAAGATTGATAGATAACAAGCAAGCACCTTAGAATGATATATGCAAATTCACTACTCCTTCTAATGCACCTTAGTTGCTTCAATGCTCATAGTATGCTAAATGAATATAGTTTATGTTAATGATGTGTATCACTTTCTAAGTTCAAGAAGTGGAGAATTAACTAACTTTATGTCAAATGAATGCTATAACTAGATATTATAATTAATCTTATGTTTACACTTTTAATTAACATTAAACACAAACCAACACTAGTTAGCATTAGTATTCCACAGTCCATTAGTTTAAGATGCAAGGTAAAAAGTAGATACAATGTAAACCAAAAGTTCTTGCATCTTAAACAAACCAAAAAGTTTCTTATTTTTTAAGTTATTTATGAAAAGTATATAGAATCCATACTTTTTCTCTAATTATATGTTTTAAGTAAAATGTGTAACTTGTACAATACAACATAATTTTAATTTTTGTTTGATGTTATTTGAGATCGACATTCATTGACTTAAAACAAACAAGTTGAATAGTTATCATATAAATAAACCCATATTATCAAGTGTACCCATAATAGAACTATTTTTCACATTGTACTAATAAATATAATTTGTTGACCAAAGTATTTGCATATGATTTTTTTTAGGAACTCACTAAACTCTCCTAAGAGAAGGTCTATTAAAAACATTATCAACTCTAATTATATTAATATTACAAACCTATTTCAAATGGAAATTCTATGTCACTTTTTTAGACACTTCATTACATAAAAGGATGCTCTAACCAAAGTACACAAAAAATGATAATGATTATGAAATTTTTAGTATTGCATTTTGTCTTCTTTAATATTTATATGAACTACTATAAACATGTCAAAGTTGTAAACACTTAAATCTCACAAATGGCATCCTAACTCCTAATACAAAGTACCCATTTAATTCAATTAATCAATCAATCTATTTGATCAAATCTAATTAATTAATTAATTAATTTTTATTTAATGAATTTGAATAATTTCAATATTTGTAATTTCTTAAAATTAAAAATCAAATTAATTTTTAACACAAAACTCATAGACAAAATTGAAGCAAAATCAAAATAATTAATTAATTAACTATTCAAAATGAACAACAAATTTTTGAAAGGAAAAAATCATGACATAAATCAATTAATTGAAAAAATAAAATAAAATAATTTCTTAAATTATTAAAATCAACAACTGATTAATAATAGACATCTCATCCTTATTGACTCCATCTCATCTTTATTTGTATCCACAAATCTATAAATTGAGATTAAATCCTCAAGCTTTCAAAAAATCACAAATTATGTTCAGTGGATGTTGCAAAAATGAGCAACACACATTTGATCACACAACTTAGCAATAATGCTCTATCTGAGGTTCGTGTGCATGGTTAAAAAAAATGGTTTTGGATGTTTATGTTTTAATACTTACTTTGTTTTATTCTATTGCATGCATACATTTGGCATGCCCAATGAAACATGGTAACAATCTCATTTTTCTTATGCAAAGATCGAGTTTTTGATTTGTAGGTTCCAAGAATTCTATGAGCGTTTCAACTAGTGTTAATCAATTGCTTTAAATGTTTATATTCGACATCATATTGTGAAAGATTTCAAATGGTTTTGCACGTTATACTAAAGCTATATTTATGAAAAAAAATTCTTTATAGATGTTGAGGTGTCTAGTTTCAATTTCAATTTGTCTATTGACAATGGTGAATGTATAGTTTTTTCATACCTTACATTATATTCTAATTCTTCCAAATTCTTTATTAAATACTTCTTCTTTCCTTTTATTACAACACCAATCAAGAAGTCACTCGTAAGCTTTTAAACATTTTTAGAATTGAAAAAAAAGAACTTTCATCTAGAAAATTTACAAGACCTCAATATTAAGCATTGTTTGTACACAATGTTGTTTTTAGAATAATTATGCTATCCAATACCACAGCTAGAACCATAGGCTAAACCTCTCTAGCTAAGAGGGTATCCATTCCACTAAAGTCAACCATGACACGATCTTGACCTCATCCCTTATGATGTTAGGACCTTGCACTCAACAAGACTTGAGCCTTGGTGGTCTCGTTTAGAACCATTCAAATTCACTAGTAGACGAAAATTCCATTGACTATTTTTATTTTAATATTTTATTTTAAATATTTTTCACTATTATTATGTAGAGGAGGAGCATCAACGTTGGTTATTCTTTTATTTTGATATATAAAGATAAGTTATGAATTAATAAGAAGTGAGTCTTTTGTTTTATTTATGCCACTTTAAGACATCATTAAGCTAAGTGTAATTCATGGACTATTTTTATGGAATGTAGGCTAAGGCTTTTATTAGCATTAAGAAAAGTCCCCCATTCTCTTCTCATGTGAAGCAAAGGAGATAAAGTTTAATTATGATTCAATTACTATTAGAGTTTAATTAGAGTTATGGTTAGTATTATAAACAAGATTATGAAAAGGGTTATAATATGGTTACTTGGTTACAATTATAATAAGAGACATGGTTATTATTAGGGTTAAATTAGGCTTATGTTTTAAAATGAGGGTTAAGGTTAGGGTTAGAGTTTAATTAGGATTATGTTAGTATTAGGGCTAGGGTTAGTATTAAAGATATGATGAATTGTCGAACTTTAACCCTATTTCTAACTCTAATTATTTCTTTGACCCTAACCCCATTTCTATATCTAACCCTTACCCTAACGTTTACCTTATCATAAACTTATTGTTGACCCTAACTCTATTTCTAACCTTAATTCCATCTCTAACATTAACTATAATCTTATCGCTAACCTTAATTTTATCTCTAATCACAACCCTAACCCTAATTATATCAACAATAACCCTATCTCTAATCTTAACCCTAACACAAAACCTAACCCTGATTCTAGATCTCTAACCCTAACCCCATCCCCAATCTTAACCCTAACCTTGTTGCCCCAAAATATAACCTTAACTCTACCCTAACTCTAATCATATCTCTAATCCTAACCCCAACCTTAACCCAAAATTTAACCCTAATCTTAACACTAAACCCAACCCTAACCTTAATTCATTTAATATCTTACACATGTCGTGAATACTACTATCACACACATACATATATATTATGTCGAGAGATATCCTTCTTGAGGTGCTTGTTGCACTTTTATGTGCTTTAGTGTTAAATATCGAATGTTTGCTATTGGAATGTATATTTAATAATATATTTAACTTGAATCCTATTTTTTTCTAGCCATAATCCTAACCCTATCCAAAATGCTAACTCTAATTCTAACACTAATCCTAATCTTAACCCTTACCCTTATGGTAACCCAACCCTAATCTTAAACCTAGTTCTATCTCTAATCCTAATCATTACCATAATATTAATTTTAACACTAAACCTTTAGAAATCTACTGCCACATTGCGTGCAATAAACTTATTCTTCCTCTAATTCAACATTAAAATGGTTACATATGCTTGTCGAGGTGATAAGTTTTAGCGCAACTGAGAGTTTTGAAATCAAATTTAGCTGAAATTAAGCATAGAGAATTGAATCCTCATCTCCCACATATATATATTTAGGATTTGGCTAGTATGATTCCAATAGTTTTAAAGCTTTTCTTTGCACCAATATTCAAAGTGAAGGTTAAATAATCTAACCCAAAAAGGATCATTAGAAGGGCATATCACAGTCGGATTGAGGTTTGAAACCCACTACCATGTAAATACATGTACATACATCCCATTTTCCACGTTCCTTTATCTAGGATTACATTTCTATAATCTTCCTGATCAAAATCATTCCAAAGGAAGAAATTCTACATAAAATAAACTTCTTTTGCATTCTCCAACTCCATTTTCACCCAACGATAAATATCATCCTACTTTTATGGTTTTCCAATACTCGCACAATGATGGCAATGTGTCTAAGAGGGATTATATCTTTGTCAACAATATCCGAGATAAATCGATCTCCATTGGGTTGTTTCACACATTGTGCTTAGGGTTTAGGTAACGAATGAACAAATTCTAGTTTGAAGTCTTCTCCTACTTTTCAATTTTTTTATTTATTTTTCTTATGTGCCATTCTTTTCTAAAATAGACAAGTTGCCAAAAATTATTTAAACTAGTGCTTGCACCAAAACAAAGGTGCAATGGTTACACTGATAGTAATATATGTTCGAATGTGTTAATTGTATAAAATAAAATATGTGGTTGTTTTCATTGTTAATGAATTATTATCAAAATGAATAAGAATTAACTAATGCACAATATGTCTTCAAAATAATTGCAAACATATAATCTAACCATAGACCATAACATGATAACAATTTACTTCATAACAATTGATGACTGTAAAAGATCTGGAGCCCCTTGATGAGTATGGCATGATAGGAGGCCACTATTCTTTGTTAGAATGATTTTCTTTTGGTGCTTTTTTGGATGGGTTGTGCTTGCAAGATCATAATTTGAATAAATATCATTAAAGAGATATGCAAAAATATAAAGAGTATTCAATAGTTAGCGAAGTCGTTTAAGGTATACTTTGGTCTAGTCAAATCATTTATTCTGTAAAGTTCTTTGTAGCACATTTCTCATAATGTGTCATAATAAGTCTCAAGTACTTTGTAGGTTGTATGGAGTGTGTGCATAGCCCCATAAATCATTTCAATTTCTTGGTTTTGAAGATTTTGCGCTTCTTCACACATTCTTTTTAGTTCCTTAATAATCTTGTGATAATTTGCTATGACATTATTTGCAAGAACCTTAATGTCGCTTTCGTAGTTTCCAGGCCAGTCCACAGATGTTGAATCTGATGTTGAAACAATAGCATCTTGTGGTCTTGAGGGGGTTGTTGGATTCTAAAATAGGTTGCTCGAAATTGTAATTATATCCCAATCTTCATTAGATTGAGCCATGACTTGTTAACATGTAGTAGATATATAATATATATAAAAAATGCTTAGCAACAACTGTAAAGAATAAGTTATCTTTTAAATAAGGGATGCATATAATCTAATTTAAGCTAAAGGAAGTTACCTTTAATTCGAGCACATAATAGTTTAAACACTATTTTTCATCACTACTTTTCAGTATCACATAGTATAAAACTTAATCTTTGAATCATTAATAAATATCACATAAAATCTAATTATAAAGAATAAGTTATCTTTAAAGAAGGGACAAATGTAATTAGCTCTAATGTTAAAAGTAACCTAATAGTTTTAAAACTATTTTTAAATCTACGTCTACATAAGACTTTTTTATTACCTAATATTCAATTGATATATTTAAATCTTTATTTGAATATTATTTGATTTTATAATTTATATTATTTTAAAAATTATTTTGATCTTTATATTTTTTTTTCAATTAAAAATTTAGATTTATTTTTTTATGTTTAGTAAGCTATTAGATATATTATTATTTTTATGTTATGGAGAAATAAACACTACCAATGCTTTTAGCAACGAATATGAACATAAACTTCAACACATGTATCTTGGGGACGTTAACTTGAATACATTGGCAAATTTTAAAAAATCAGCTCGATGGCAAATACGATATCCCTGCAAGTATTTGTTCCTTGACCATATTGCTAAACAATTTTATATTGCTCCACATTCGTAAAATAATCGCCACAAGCATATTACTATGCAATCTAACTCTTATTACAATACAAGATGATAGCACTTACTATTTTGATAGACATGCTTATACTATGTTTAATTGTTGATGTAATATAGTTTTCTCCTATTAAAGTTTTATCTTTTTACTTAATAAGAATGTAAAGGTAAAATATATATGATAGATAGCAATCTTTATTAATCGAATTTTATTTTTGGCTTTCAAAACATTATTTCTGAAATGATGTAACTTTCAAATTCAGAAATTTGTAATCCAGAAAATAATGAAGTTGACCTAAATGCATTGTGGGCCATCCACGTATCTTCCTACATGTCTTGTTGGCTGCCTAAATTCATTGTATGGATACCATGTATTTTCCTACACATCTTTTAGGCATATGAAAAGAAATAACTAGTGCTCCAATCGAGAATATCAATTCAATGATCGATGCATTGTAAATGAACCCATGTTAATTTCAGAGATTTCTTGACATTCTGAAGGAGAGGTTACAATGACATGAATATAAGCTCAAAAATAATCACAAAAATTGGGTGCATATTTCTTGTGATACCAATTATGGGTTTCTGGCTCAACCAAGGCAATGCATAGGAGATGCTAAAGAAGAAATATATCTGACAAAGATTCATTCTCACTAAATTTAGCTCCCTGAAAACACAAATGACTTGGGTTCCATTCTTGTTTTGATTATTGTGTTCTTCATAGTTGGTGCAACCATCCTTCATCCTTCATCAGATATTTCAAGGTCAGCTCTCTATGTATTCAGTTACTGACAAGTCATATCATTATATATGTGTGTACAGAGACAATCATATTTACAAAATTACACCTACAAACTAATAGATGATGATAATTGAAGTCACTAAAACATTCTATATCTTGCATGTTCAAATAAATGAAAGTGATAAAATTAATAAAATCCGCCTTTTTAATTTTTGAAATGGTGGTAAACATTTAGGCAGGTGGAATAGAAAGTAGAAAACCTTAACAATAGAAATAAGATTTTAAAAATCCAAACAAATGTTTTTAATCAACAAATAAGTGAGATCGTCTACTAAGAGGGGAAAAGAAATAAATGGGATAAAAAAAATTTAGAAAGGTATTGTTGGCGAAGAAACTAGTTGCACCCATGGGGCATGTCCACCGAGTTGTGGTATCAAAAGGGGGTCTTAAGATGCCACTTTTTTTTTTTTTGAAATCAGCAAAGTTTGAGCTTCAATGACAAATTGAACATAGTTACACTCCAAATTAGAAGATGAAACAAGAGCAAGAGTCGAAGTGCTTCGAGTCTACTTTCTAAACTACTAATTTGTTTTGAAAATGGTGGAGATTAAGGGCTTCAAAAAGGGGGGCCACAAAAGTTGTCATTTTTATGCAAAAAAAACATAACATATCGTCTATTGTGCCCCCCCTAAAATGTTGACTTTTTTTTTGAATTTTTAAAATCACTTCAGTGAGAAATTAGCTAACACCTTATAGTTTATGCTGGATTTTTTGGCTAATTTTTTAATGAGTATATGATTTTTTACTAATTTTCGATGTTGACACATCCTAAAAAACAAAAATTTGAGTGTGCTCCCCCCTAAAATCATTGAAAACTAATAAATAAATAAAAATTTAAATTGTGTAGATGGAGTCTAGTTTCTTTAAAATCTGATGAACATGTAAAAAATTATATCCAAAATAGTGCATGTTGGTTTTTGACAAAAAACGAGCACACTAACAAAAGAAATAATAGATGAAAGCCCTAACAAAATCAAAATGTGAAAAAAATTACATGCTTGGATAGCTTAAGAGAGTGCTTGAGGTCGCTATGGTGTTTTTTTTAGTTTAATTGAAACACGTGCAAACCTGATGGAGAGCATGACCAAAAATATGTGAAATTTTTTAATCTTCTGATAAAAACATGTCTCAGGCCTGAAATGGTCGTCCAACCCTTTGGGTTGGATGCCCAAGTACAATCCAACCCAAAGGGTTGGTGGTTTCCAATGTAAACCATTTGGTGAGCACCAAATTCAAAAAAATGACTGCCAAATGTGAAAAGTCAATTTTTTTCATTTGGCAAGCGCTAAATGCTCTACATTGTCGAATTTGAAGGTTTTGTGAATGCAAAAAAATTTCAACTTGGGCACAAGTTATACCCACCCTGGAAGGAGTATATATTCATGAAATATATATTGGTAGGATGTTTGAGAGTGGTTACAACTCTATAGGAGTTATAATGTAGATTCTAGTTTTTAGAGGATCATATAAAATTTCAAACTTAGTCAAATTTTAGTAATCAGTATGTCAAATTTCAGTAATTAGCATGCTCCTGTTAGCATTATTTAGCTCTATATCTCACTCTCTTTATCTTCCCCAAACTCTAGACCTATCTCTCTCCCTCTCTTGTCTCTCTCACTTCTCTCTCCCCTCTTTAGGTATATCCCATCCTCTCTACCTTTCATTCCTTCCTTGTACCCCCATTTATATCCTTGACTCCATCCCTCTCTCTTCTTCACTCTCACTCTCTTATTGTTTTCATCCCCTCCCACTCCTTTCTCTTGGTCACTACCTATCCCTTCTATCCTCTCTATCCACATATCTAGGCTCTTCCTCCCTACCTATTCACCTTACTACCTCTCCCTCCCTATATTATTACCCACTTCTCTTGTTGGAATCAAGGAATACTAAGAAGGGGGGGGGGGTGAATCAGTGTTCAACAATTTTAACTTTATTAAACTATTCATTCAACCACTTAATTTATATGAGCAAAAGAAAGATGCAAGAACTTAAAACAAATAACCACAACACATAACAACAAGGTTTTTGCACATGGAAACTCGGTTAAGGGAAAAAATATGGTGGGGATGAACCCATAATATAAATATACTCTGCAAAAGTATAGAAATATTACAAAGGGGAATGCACATGCATTCAAGCACACCGCCTAGCGCTCACTACTCAAAAACAACAAGAGCTACAACCCAAGGAAGACTCACTATCTTACAAATGAATTACAATAGATCACTGAAGTACATGAACTAAATAATAGCATCTACAAATGCCAAATTATAGTTTCAGTTAAGCACAATAATCGCACTTTTCACACTTATCTCAATTTGCTCTATTTCACTGTTTTGTCACAAATCCGGAGCATAGATCTCTATCCTTTGCATGTGAAACTATGCACAATTGATCGCTAATACCTTTTACATACCCACCAATATATAAAATGATCATAACAATGATCGATCCTATATATCCGCAACATAAAATCATATCGGTTACATTTCAGCTCAAGAATATTTAACATATTCACCAAACGTGTATGAATTGTCGGCTGAATCAGATCTCAAATACTTTTGCGAACCAGAAATAATTATCCACACGCTTCCCACTAAACATCCTCAAACACAAAACCAATCATCAAATTGGCTCCATCAATTTTGTACAACGATCAACTATACAAGTCGGTCATACTAAATTGTTCAACTCAAAAATTGATATACTGGATCAACTAACTTGCACATGAATTATCATGGGAAGCTAAAATCATGGAATAAGATACTCCATATGTCAAACTATCTTCCTTTAGCTCCACAACACAAAATATTCAACTAAAATGAAATACCAATCAAAATACTATACTTTTCCAGATGCTCTATCCTAACTTACCAAACTTAACCAAATCTTCATTCAGACTTCTAGTATAAGAAAATCATGCACAATGGATAGGAATGTTGACTAGAGGTGCCATCAATGATAAAATCTGACTAGTTGTGCAGTTTCTCTTACCAACATCTCTCTCCCCCTCTAGGTTTCTCACTTATCTAATTGTCCACCCTCTAGTTCTCTCCCTCCCTCTCTACCTTTCTCTCCCTTCCCCTTACCTCTACCTATTTATGAACTCTCTCCCTCTCTTCTCTAACTCTCTACAAACCTATCTATCTCCTCATTTGATAGGTCTCTCACTCCCTCCATGTCTACCTCTCCATCCATCCCCTCTTACTTATCTCTTTGTTCTTCTATATGTTCTCTTCTCCCTCCCTCCCCTCTCCAGGTCTCTCCCTTCCTTTCTTCCCCTCTTCCTCTCTATCTCCCTCCCCCCCTCTCTCATCTTCTCTCTTCCTCTGTTATTCTCTATCCTAATTGTCTAGCTCATTACCTCTCCATCTCACCCTATCTCCCCTCTCTAGGTTTCTCCCTTCCTTCCTCTCCACCTATCTACCTTTGCATATAGGTCTGGTTACCCACTTCTCTTTACCCCCCTCTATCTATCTCACTCCTCTCTCGCCATCTAGGTCTCTCACCTATCTATATGTCCCCTATATAGTTATCTCCCTCCCTCCTTAACCATATCCCTTTATGAACTCCCTCCTTTTCTCTTCCTCCCCTTACCTCTTTATCTCTTTCTTCCATAGGTCTCTCACTCCCTCCATGTCTACCTCTCCATCCATCCCCTCTTACTACTCTCTTTTTTTCTTTTGTGTCTCCTCTTCTATCTCCCTCCCCTCTCTAGGTATATCCCTCCCTTTCCTCTCCTCTCCCTCTCTATCTCCCCATCCATAGATACCCCTATATATATCTCTCTCCCCCACTTTGTTATTCTGTCTTCCTCTTGTATTCTTTCTCTCTACATTCTAGGTCAGCAACTCTCTCTCCCCTCTCTAGGTTTCTCACTTCCTTCTTGATGCAGAGAGTCTTGGAGCTTGGTTCAATACACCTTATTGAGTGACTTGTCCTACTCAACCCTTCAAATACTCAAGTCCTTCCTATGGGACTTAATAGGGGTTATGATAATGAGACCTCCAAGGTCTAAACCTTCTTGACTTGCCTCCTAGGTATAGCCAATGGTTTTTGGACAATCAACTCCACTCCTTGAGGTTGCCACCTCAAGCACTCACACTCTTCTTTAGGCTCCAACCACCCCCAATGGGTTACCAATGCATCTATTAGGTGTCTTTGAGTTATTTTAAGGCTTTAGGCTCACAAAACCCATTGCTTTAGCTTCCTAACCTTTCTAGGTCTCTACCGGTTGCAAAATAGGCCTAATTGCATTAGCACTCCCTTGGCAGTTCTAGGGTCTTAGTTTGCAAAATTCTTAAACAAAGCTAAAAATAAATCATGGATTCGAGTACCCTTTTGGAAGTTACAAAGAATACTAGAAAAGGGCATCTAGGTTATCCGTACAAGTGGGATTTCCAATGTTGCACTATTTTGTAGGGTTTAGGCCTCACGGGGTGACTTGGCAAGATGGGTCTAAAACTCTTCACCAGTCAAATCTCCTGCTCTAAACAATGTAGTAATATTCAAGGGAACTCAAAGGGATTTCCATTCATATGACACTTGGTCCTGCACCAATCCCCATGTGCTCATCAATCACACTTTTCTTGCTATCCTAACTCACCTACTCCCAGCGGTGAGCCTAGGGCTTCATTGTTTCTCCTCCACAAGGACCTGTAAAACCAAAAATTCTATCATAAATCTATGTATAGACCCTAAAATATAATTATGAGTGATTTCAACAGGTTCCATCAAATAATTCCTAGGTTAGAGTCATTTTCTTGCTGTTAAACCCTACTTGCAAGGGTTTTGTACCTAGTTGCAAAGAATGGAAGAAATCTCTGCAACCTAGGACAATCAAACCTGCAAATCAACCTTAATGAAATAAAATACAATGAACACTTAAGAATGAAAATTATTTTACACCATCTAGTCCGTACTGGACCGTACAAGCAATGAAAAACAAGTCAAAAACTGTCAAAAACTGGTGGAAACAAGGTTGCTTCACAAACCAAAAACTTTCTCTTGCATTTCCAATCCTCCAACCCATACAATGAAGTGAGTTTTGGCTTTTATGCCCCTGTTTCAGTTGGTTCAACCAACTTTTAACGCCTATAACCAAAAATGCAACTTTTGGAAGAAATTGCAAAATGTTGCTCAACAACTTTTTACAACTTTTGGCTTCAGGATGCAATTTTGCATTATAATGTATTTTAAGACTCCTGAAGGTCCTCAAACACCCTAGAAGACCTAAACACAACACAATTGACCCCTAATACATGAATACATTCATCTGGAGTACTTTACCTGTGAACTACCTAAGCATCTCACTTCTCAGGTTGTTAACATCCTGAACACAATTGACTTAAACCAAACCTTGGATAACTCAACCATGGCTCTACTGAGTCCTAAATGTTTGGTCCATTATTACATCACAAAGATAACACACAAAATTGAAATAAAACCAAAACTTTCAACTTGGAGTGCCAGGTGCCCTGCACCATACTCCACTTGGTCAAAGAACTCAAGTCCCTTGAGTTATAAGGTCTACAATCTCCATTCCATGTTGAAGTATATCTGCCTCTGACATCCACATGACATCTAAATCAGGTAACCCTTTCCACTTGACAAGATAGTGCTTGTAGACTCCTTTCCTTGTCTTCTTTACTATCTTGGTATCCAAGATACTCTCTAACTCAATCGATTGACTAGGTGGCAAATCCTTTATCCTATCTTCATGAACCGGTGTTGGCATGTCTTTCTGATTTGTTTGTGACTCTCTCCTGTATGGATGGAGATCACATACATTAAAAATATGAGATCACATACATTAAAAATAGTAATGGTACTTTTCCCCTATGATTAATTAAGTATTTGCAGCAGATTAAATAAATCAAATATTAAGTTAAACTTAATGTAATTAACCTTTTACTTAAGATAAATAATTTAAAATAAAGGTATGTACATCAATAATCAATAATAAAACATTGAGATAATAATTTGCAGCAATGAAATATTAGGGTGATGACAATATGAAATTGATTAATACATATCTGTAAATCACATCACGGAGAGGCTGCTTTCCTGCATGCAGAGGATTAGTTATAGGTATAGGGTTTCTAGGCAAGGGAGCACTCCAGGAGGACACGGTTCTTACACAGAATCCCACATGCCTTCACGACATGAAATAAACACGGTTCTTACACAGAACCCCACATGCCTTCACGACATGAAATAAACACAGCCCTGGCCAGGACACTCTCGGGTGTACGTTGTACCCTGAGTTGGACACACACTGTATGCCCCTTCTCCAATGCCCAATGCCCACCCACTAGACCTTAACTATCCCCTCTCTTGTGCTTCCTTTAATTTATCCTTCTCTTCTCTTCTTCTCCCATCTCCACCTTCTCTATTAATTCATAGGTTTATATAATTTCATAAGGGTGTTTACTAAATATCACACCCTTTCATTATAATAATATTTTTTAATTGCTTTGATTTATATATTCTTTCATTAAAATTCTTTCATGGGAAAAAGTCCCATTACAGATGAATACATTCATATGAAGTACTTTACCTATGAACTACCTAAGCATCTCACTTCTCAGGTTGTCAACATCCTGAACACAATTGACTTAAACCAAACCTTGGACAACTCAACCATGGTTCTACTAAGTCCTAAATGTTTGGTCCATTATTACATCACAAAGATAACACACAAACTTTAAATAAAACCAAAACTTTCAACTTGGAGTGCCAGGTGCCCTACACCATACTCCACTTGGTCAAAGAACTCAAGTCCCTTGAGTTATAAGGTCTACAATCTCCATTCGATGTTGAAGTATATCTACCTCTGACATCCACATGACATCTAAGTCAGGTAACCCTTTCCACTTGACAAGATAGTGCTTGTAAACTCCTTTCCTTGTCTTCTTTACTATCTTGGTATCCAAGATACTCTCTAACTCAATCGGTTGACTAGGTGGCAAATCCTTTATCCTATCTTCATGAACCGGTGTTGACATGTCTTTCTAATTTGTTGGTGACTCTCCCCTGTATGGATAGAGATCACAGACATTAAAAATAGGAGATATCCCCAAGGTAGGAGGATATCTCCTATGATCACATACATTAAAAATAGTAATGGTACTTTTCCCCTATGATTAATTAAGTATTTGCAGCGGATTAAATAAATCAAATATTAAGTTAAACTTAATGGAATTAACCTTTTACTTAAGATAAATAATTTAAAAGAAAGGTGTGTACATCAATAATCAATAATAAAACATTGAGATAATAATTTGCAGCAATGAAATATTAGGGCAATGACAATATGAAATTGATTAATACATATCTATAAATCACATCATGGAGAGGCTGCTTTCCTGCATGCAGAGGATTAGTTATAGGTATAGGGTTTCTAGGCAAGGGAGCACTCCAGGAGGACATGGTTCTTACATAGAACTCCACATGCCTTCACGGCATGAAATAAACACGGTTCTTACATAGAACCCCACATGCCTTCACGACATGAAATAAACACAGCCCTGGCCAGGACACTCACGGGTGTATGCTGTACCCTGAGTTGGACACACACTGTATGCCCCTTCTCCAATGCCCAATGCCCACCCACTAGACCTTAACTATCCCCTCTCTTGTGCTTCCTTTAATTTATCCTTCTCTTCTCTTCTTCTCCCATCTCCACCTTCTCTATTAATTTATAGGTTTATATAATTTCACAAGGGTGTTTACTAAAAATCACACCCTTTCATTATAATACTATTTTTTAATTGCTTTGATTTATATATTCTTTTATTAAAATTCTTTCACGGGAAAAATTCCCATAACACATGAATACATTCATCTGGAGTACTTTACTTGTGAACTACCTAAGAATCTCACTTCTCAGGTTGTCAACATCCTGAACACAATTGACTTAAACCAAACCTTGGACAGCTCAACCATGGCTCTACTGAGTACTAAATGTTTGGTCCATTATTACATCACAAAGATAACACACAAACTTTAAATAAAACCAAAACTTTCAACTTGGAGTGCCAGGTGCCCTACACCATACTCCACTTGGTCAAAGAACTCAAGTCCCTTGAGTTTTAAGGTCTACAATCTCCATTCCGTGTTGAAGTATATCTGCCTCTGACATCCACATGACATCTAAATCAGGTAACCCTTTCCACTTGACAAGATAGTGCTTGTAGACTCCTTTCCTTGTCTTCTTTACTATCTTGGTATCCAAGATACTCTCTAACTCAATCAGTAGACTAGGTGGCAAATCCTTTATCCTATCTTCATGAACCGGTGTTGGCATGTCTTTCTGATTTGTTGGTGACTCTCCCCTATATGGATAGAGATCACATATATTAAAAATAGGAGATATCCCCAAGGTAGGAGGAAGTTCAACCTCATATGCATTTTGCCCATACTTGTGCACCACCTTGAGAGGTCCAATTTTCTTCATCATGAGCTTGATAGGTTGCCCTTTTGGAAGTCTCTCCTTCCTAAGATATGCTCGCACTAAGTCTCCTACTTTAAGTTGTACCTTCCTCCTTGTTTTATCAACTTGAACCTTATACTGCTCAGATTTTGGTTGTAAGGACTGCCTTACCTTATCATACACCTCTTTAATACCTTCTACAAATTTCTCCCCTTGTGCACTCTCAGGTGCCATTGAACTAAGATCTCTGAGCTCTAATATGACCCTAGGATGGAATCCATACACTATCTCAAAAGTAATTTTACTTGTGCTACGGTTCACTGAGTCATTATATGCATATTCTGCCTGTCCAAGTACTAGATCCCAAGTCTGCCCATGTTGTTTGGTAAGACATCTTAGCAAGTTACCCAATGACCAGTTGACTACCTCTGTCTGACCATCTAATTGAGGATGATAGGTAGATGAAAAAGATAACGTGGTGCCCAACTTCCTCCAAAGTGTCCTCCAAAAGTGGCTCAAAAACTTCACATCTCTATCACTAACAATGCTGATTGGTAGACCATGAATTCTGACTATCTCCTTGAAGAAGAGGCCTGCAAAATAGGTGGCATCATTGGTTCTCTTGCAAGGTATGAAATGTGCCATTTTTCTGAACCTATCTACCACCACATACACATGATCAAATCCTCTTGGGGTCCTAGGCAAGCCTAACACAAAATCCATTCTCAAACATTCCCAAGGCCTCTGAGGTATGACCAAGGGTTGATATAGACCTGCATTACTTGAGTTTCCTTATTCTCTTTGATAGATGGTACATTGCTCTACAAACCTTCTCACTTTTGATGGCAACTTGGGCCAATAATAAAACCTACCAACCTTCTCCAAAGTCTTATCAATGCCAAAATGACCTCCTAGACCTCCTTGATGCTTCTCTTGAATAATATTTTGCCTCATGGAACATTGAGGTATGCAAAGAAGATGACCTTTGAACAAAAAACCCTCTTGTATCATGTATTCTAAATAAGATAAATGTGAGGTGTTAGAAAAATCTGAACAAATATTATATATCTCTGCAAAATCCTTATCATCCTTGTAGAGGTCTTTTAACTCACTCAAACCCACACTTTGCAATTGTATCTCCTGCATAGTCATGACTCTCCTACTTAGTGAATCAACTAATTTGTTGGTTGTCCCTTTCTTGTGTTTGATAGTGAATGTATAGGATTTTAAGTACTCAACCCACTTTAGGTGTCTTTGGTTCAACTTCTCTTGCCCATTGAGGAAACTAAGGGCATGGTTGTTAGTGAAGACTACAAATTCTTTGGGAAACAAGTAATTACACCACTTTTTCAGTGCTTGAACCATTGCATACAACTCCAAGTCATATGTGGAGTACCTTTGCTTATCTTCATTTAAATTTTCTGAGAAGAAAGCTATAGGGTGTCCTTCTTGGCTTAAAATTGCCCCTATTGCCCTTTGGCTTGCATCACATTCTACTGTAAACAACTAATTGAAATTAGGAAATCTAAGGGTTGGAAGCTCTGCTATCTTGGTTTTCAACATTTCAAACCCCTTATTGGCTTCCTCTATCCACTTAAAGTGATACTTAATCCCTTCTTTAATGGTATTGAGAATAGGAGCACAAACATGGCTAAAGTTTCTCACAAACTTCCTATAAAAAGATGTCATTCCATGAAAGATTCTAACTTCACTTATTCCCTTAGGGATAGGCCAATTAGTTATTGCTTCTACCTTACTTGGATCCATATTTAAACATCCATGAGAAATAACAAAACCAAGGTATACAAGCTTTGTTTTCAAAAAATCACATTTTTCAAGGTTAATCTTGAGTTGAGTCTCCTTCAACTTCTTCAAGACCATCTCCATATGCTTGAGGTGTTCCTCCTTGGACCTTCTATAGATCAAAATGTCATCAAGATACACAATAACAAATCTACCTATAAACTCAACTAAGACTTCATTCATGAGCCTTTGGAAGGTACTAGGTGCATTGGTGAGGCCAAATGGCATCACCAACCACTCATATAGGCCTGCATTGGTTCTAAAGGTTGTCTTCCATTCATCTCCATGTCTGATTCTGATCTGATGATAACCAGACTTGAAGTCCACCTTTGTGAAGTAGCTTGCACCTCCTAGATTGTCCAATAGGTCCTCAATCCTTGGCATGGGAAATCGGTACCTTATAGTAATCTTGTTGATGGCTCTAGAGTCTGTGCACATTCTCATTTGCCTCTCTTTTTAGGCACTAGCATAGTAGGAACAACACATGGACTCAAACTCTTCTTGATAAACCCTTTGTCCAAGAGTTCTTGCACTTGTTTGGCGATCTCTTCGTTTTGACTAGGTGTCATTTTATAGACAGCTTTATTTGGTAGATTGGCCCCTAGTATTAAGTCTATTTGATGATTCACATCTCTCATTGGAGGCAAGGAATTAGGCATGTCATCCCCTATCACTTTTTCAAATTGTTTGAGTAGACCTTGCACCTCTTGAGGTACTTCACTCATTGGATCTGCCTTAGCTTCATCTCTAGGCTTCACCACTATAGCATGGTCTTGATGGCCTTCTTTCTTCAATACTTTGAGAAAATATTTTCCTCTCATCAACATCACACTTAAGCCTATTTGTTTTTCTTCCTTTGGATCAGGTAGTGGATCCATTTGGTACTTCTTCCCATTCTTGGTGATAAGATAGTTGTTCTTTTCTCCATCATGAGTAGCTCTCACATCATATTGCCATGGACGACCCAACAACAAATGAAAAGCATCCATAGGCAATATGTCACATAATAATATGTCCTTATACTCACCAATTTCAAAATCCACCCATGCTTGTTCCTCAACCAAGACATGTTGACCCTAGTTGAGCCATGATACCTTGTAAGGAGTGAGTTGAGGCAATCTTTTCAGTTTGAGTTTGTCCACCATTTCAACTAAGACAATATTCTCAGTGGAACCTGAATCTACAATCACTTTACAAATCTTCCCATGTGACCTACAAGTGGTCTTAAATAAACTTTTCCTCTATGGTGGCTCTTGAGCTTGGGGTATCTTGAGCATTGTTTTCCTCATCATCAAGTTTTCTCCATCTGTCACTGGCCCTGCCTTGCTGATTGAAGAAGTTACACTCTGAGTGTTTTCTTCTTGCAAAAATTGAGTTCTTCTTTCCCCCATGTATGAGCTTGTGGATCTTGAGGCTTTTCCCGGGCACTTACTCATGGTATGCCCAACTTGATTGTAGTGATAACACCTACTGGTGAAGACTGTGTTTTGTCTTCCTGAGCTTCCAAACCTGCCCCTAAAATTGTTCCTTCCTCTATAGGATCCTCTAAATGCTCCTCTCTGAGAGTCCCCACTACCTTCTTGGCCTTTATGCTTTTCATTTCTTGGTGATTGCTGCCCTCTACCAAAGTTTCCTCTACCTCTGAAATTCTTACCTCCCCTATGTTTCTGATTTTGTTCACTCCTTCTTTTGATCTTCTCTTATGCCCTTAGTGCCAACTGAAAACATTTATGGACAATGTCTGGTGTGAGGATACTTATCTCATCTTGAATATTCTGTCTAAGGCCATTCATGTACCGGGCCAACTTCTCCACTTCATTCTCGTGCTTCCTAGCCCTCAAACTGAGTTTATGGAATTCCTCAGTGTATGCATTGACATCTAACTCCCTTTGTTTCAGATTTTGTAGTCTCTTATGGATTTGAACTTCATAATCTCCTGGTAGGAATTGTGCCTTAAGTCTGATATTTATACACTCCCATGAAGTTATCTTCTTCTTTCCTTCTTGTATCCTTTCTTCTTGCATCATATTCCACCAAACCAATGCTGATCCTCTCAATCTTGATTTGGACACATTGACTCTTTTCTCTTCTGCTACCTCTTTGTAATCAAAGTGATTATTGAGAGCCTCTATCCAATCTAGTAACTCTTCTCCATCGAGGTTTCATCCATAGGTGGGTAATCCATCCAAGTTGTCCTTAGAAATGGATTTGACTACATCCAATAATAGCTTTTGGTCTTGAGGCATGGCTACTTCTGTTGGTTCCTCTCCATCTTCCACTTCTTCATCAGTCTCATCACCCCATTCTTCCTTAACCTTCCCCTTCTCCTTCTTAACCTCTCTGGTTCCTCTACTTCCTTCTGCATCCTTCAATCCTTCTATCATCTCTGCCACCATCTACCGGATGGCTTCTGGAGTCATTGCCTTTGGATGCATTGAACTTACTTCTAATTCTTCACAATTTGACATACACCAAATCTTTCAAAGAATGGCTCTGATACCACTCTGATGTAGAGAGTCTTGGAGCTTGGTTCAATACACTTTCTTGAGTGACTTGTCCTACTCAACCCTTCAACTACTCAAGTCCTTCCTATGGCACTTAGTAGGGGTTATGATAATGAGACCTCCAAGGTCTGAACCTTCTTGACTTGCCTCCTAGGTATAGCAATGGTTTCTGGACAATCAACTCCACTCCTTGAGGTTACCACCTTAAGAACTCGCACTCTTCTTTAGGCTCCAACCACTCCTATAAGGATCTCAACACACAACCACCCCCAATGGGTTCCCAATGCATCTATTAGGTGTCTTTGAGGTATTTTGAGGATTTAGGCTCACAAAACCCATCACTTTAGCTTCCTAACCTTTCTAGGTCTCTACTGGTTCCAAAATAGGCCTAATTGCATTAGCCCTCCCTTAGCGGTTTTAGGGTCTTAGTTTTCAAAACTCCCAAAAAATGATAAAAATAAATCATGGATTCGAGTACCCTTTTGGAAGTTATAGACAATACTGGAAAAGTGCATCTGGGTTATCTATACAAGTGGGATTTCCAATGCTGCACTATTTTGTAGGGTTTAGGCCTCACTGGGTGACTTGGCAAGATGGGTCTAAAACTCTTCACCAGTAAAATATCCTGCTCTAAACAATGTAGGAATATTCAAGGGCTCTTAGAGGGATTTCCATTCATATGACAGTTGGTCCTGCACCAATCCCCATGTGCTCATCAATCACACTTTTCTTGTTGTCCTAACTCACCTACTCCCAGCGGTGAGCCTAGGGCTTCATTGTTTCTCCTCCACAAGGACTTGAAAAACCAAAAATCCTATCCTAAAGCTATGTATAGACCCTAACCTAGCATTATTATTGATTTCAGTAGGTGCCATCAAAGAATGCCCAAGTTAGAGCCATTTTTTTGCTCTTAAACCCTACTTGCAAGGGTTTTGTACCTAGTTGCAAAGAATGGAAGAAATATTTGTAACCTAGGACAATCAAACCTGAAAATAAACCTTAATGAAAGAAAATACAAAGAACACTCAAGAATGGCAATGATTTTACACTATCTAGTCCATACTGGACCGTATAAGCAATGAAAAACAAGTCAAAAATTGTCAAAAACCGGTGGAAACAAGGTTGCTTCATAAACCAAAAACTTTCTCTTGCATTTCCAATCTTCCAACCCGTACAATGAAGTGAATTTTGGCCTTTATGCCCCTTTTTTAGTTGGTTCAACCAACTGTTAATGCCTATAACCAAAAATGCAACTTTTGCAAGAAATTGCAAAATGTTGCTCAACAGCTTTTTAAATATTTCGCTCCAAGATGCAATTTTGTATTCTAATGTATTTTAAGACTCTTGAAGGTCCTCAAACACCCTAGAAGACATAAAAACAACACAATTGACCCCTAATACATGAAAACATTCATGTGGAGTACTTTACCTGTGAACTACCTAAGCATCTGACTTCTCAGGCTGTCAGCATCCTGAACACAATTGACTCAAACCAAACCTTGGACAACTCAACCATGGCTCTACTGAGTCCTAAATGGTTGGTCCATTATGACATCACAAAGATAACACACAAACTCGAAAGAAAACAAAAACTTTCAACTTGGAGTGTCAGGTGCCCTGCACCACTTCTTCTCCACCTATCTTCCTTTGCATCATGTCTCATTACTCACCTCTCTCTCCCCCTCTATCTATTTAAATCCTCTCTCTTGTCATCTAGGTCTCTCATCTCTCTTTCACCATATATTTCTCTCACCTAACTATTTATCCCCTCTCTAGTTCTCTCCCTCTCTCTTCCCCTCTATCTCCCTCCCCATTTACCCTTATTTATTTTTGAACTCTCTCCCTCTCTTCTCTCTCTCCCCCCACCTCTCTATCTTCTCCTTCCCTAGGCCTTGAAGTCCCTCCATGTCTACCACTCCCTCAATCCCCTCATACTCCTCTCTCTCTCTCTATTCTTTCATCTCTCCTCTTATCCCTCCCTTCCATTTCTAGGTATCTCCCTTCTTTTCTTCCCCTCTCCCTCTCTATCTCCCTCTCCCTCCTTATCCCCATCTCTCTCTCCCTTCCCTACTAATTCTTATTCTCTCTTTACCATCTACATCATCATCTTTCCATTACACCCTCTCTAGGTTTCTCCCTCTTCCCCTCTCCACCTCTCTACATCTCCATCCATATCTCATTACCAACCTCTCTCTATCCTCCATCTATCTCAACCCCCTCTCCCTCTCCCTCCCCCCTATCTAGGTCTCTCACATCTCTCTCCCCCTCTAGGTATCTTATATCTCTATCTAACCCATCTCTAGTTCACTCCCTCCCTTTCCACTTCTCTCCCTACCTTTTTACCCCTCTCTCTCTTGAACTTCTCTATCATTTTCGTCTCTTTCACCCTCACCTATCTACCTCTCTCCTCTATAGGTCTCTCACTCCATGTATACCTCTCCCTCTCCCCCTCCTTAGCCCTCTCTTTTTCTTTGTTCTCTCTCCCTCCTCTTCTCTCTTATTATCTTAATTCATCAACTCTCCTCTTCTATCCCCCTTTATCCACCTCACCCCTCTCTTCCCATCTAGCTCTCTAACCTCTCTCTTGCCCGCTAGGTATCTCATCTCTCTATATGTATCCTCTTTAGTTCTCTCCCTCCCTTATTGCCACCCTCCCTTTATACAATCTCTTCTTCTCTAATTCTCTGTCATCCCTCACCTCTCTATCCCCTTCCCTAGGTCTATCATTTCCTCCACCCTATTCCCTAAAACCTATACCCTAAATAATTTATATATCCTAAACCCTATATTAGAGAGAGAGAGAGAGAGAGAGAGAGAGAGAGAGAGAGAGAGAGAGAGAGAGAGAGAGAGAGAGAGAGAGGATCAAGGGAGATGAAGACATGGAAGCAGTGAGGGACCTTAGGAAGGAGTAGATAGCGATGTGAAGGAGGGGAGAGAGAGAGAGAGAGTTCATAAAGGTAGAGGGGTAAGGGGGGATGAGTTAGATAGCTATATGGGGAGAGAGAGGTGAGAGACCTAGATAGGGAGAGAGAGATAATAGTGACATAGATAGAGGGGGGTATAGAGAGGTGGGTAATTATACAAGGATGGATAATTAAAGAGGTAGAGAGGGAGGAAGGGAGAAACCTAAAGAATAGAGAGAGAGAGAGAGAGAGAGAGAGAGAGAGAGAGAGAGAGAGAGAGAGAGAGAGAGAGAGAGAGAGGAGGGAGGGGGAATGGAGATGGAGAGAGGAAGAAAGGAAGAGAAACCTAGAGAGGGGAGAGATAGGTGATAGAGAAGAGAGATAGGAAGATGGAGAGATAGAAAGAAGTATCAATAAAACCAATACCCTCGACCCTATGTACCCTAAACTATGTTCTGGTATCAATCATGTACCCTATACCCTAAACCTTATATCCTAAAACTTATTATCTAAATCCTATACAAGGGATGGATAGTTGATGACCAAATAGGGCAAGGAGAGATAAAAGGAGAGAGGGAAGAATAGAGAGAAAGAGAGATCTAATAAGAGAGGGAGAGGTGGGCAAGGAGAGACTAAGAGACATAGAGAAGGAAGAGATAGATAGGTAAGGGAGAGAGATAGAAGATAATAAGAAAGAGGGGTAAGGAGGTAGAGAGGAAATAATTATAGAGGAGAGAGATATACAGGTGAGAGATCTAGAGCCTAGGAAGAGAGAGGTGAGAGACCTAGGGTGGAAAGATAGAGGTGAGGGAGATAGAGGGGGGTAGATAAGTGGGTAAAGATACAAAGGTGGAGAGGTAGAGAGGTAAAGGAGGGAAGGAGAAACATAGGTATGGAGCATAGGGGCTTCACTAAATAGGAAATATCATATCATGTGCATTCATATTGGGGGGTTTAATATCCCAAAAATGAGGGAGCAATATATTGCCCATCGGTGAAAATAGGTTTTTTTTTTAATTTAGGCTATGAAAAAATGCAATATTTTGTGCAAATAGGGGGGCTTTTAAATTGGGTTGTGTATTGGGAGGGGGTGGAAAAAAGGAGTTTAGGACAATATTTTTTGAAAATAGGGGGATTCTTTACTATGTCATGAACGCAGGTGATATAACCCAAGTTCACTAAGTGAAGCCCCCATGGCATGGAGAGAGATGTTGGGATGGAGAGGTAGTGATCAAGATAACATAGAGATAGTGGAGAGAAATAATAGGAGGAGAAGAGAGATATTAAAATGGGTCATATGGTGTTTTAAGGGGTCCTATGGTGTCTTAAGGGGTCATATAGTGTCCTAAGGGTTCATATGGTGTCATGAGGGGTCATATAGGGTCCTCAGGGGTCATATGGTGTCTTGAGGGTCATATAGTGCCCTAAGGGGTCATATGGTGTCATTAGAGGTCATATGGTGTCCTAAGGGGTCATATGGCATCGTTAGGGGTCATTTGGAGTCCTAAGGCGCCAAACACGTGTTAGAACACCATATGACCCTTTAGGACACCATATGATCTGTAGACACTTAAAAATAATTATTTTAGTTATTTTTTATTCCTCACATAATTAATTTATTAATTAATTATGCAAATTCTAATTCTCCTCAATATAAATTAATTATAATTAATATTGTCATTATAGTATGTGATTGATTTATTTAATAAATCAACCCCTCTTTTTATTCTTCTAAAAATTAAATCTTCTCAAATCTTCCTCTTAGCTAATTAATTTCAATTAATTAGTTAACCTACATTATTCCTACAATCATCTTCCTAATCCATCATTAACATAATAAATTCTTCTAGAAACTCCCTAAATTCACTTAACCTTATTCTTCTAATTTTTAATTCCCCCACTCATTCTCTCTCCTAGTCAAATCCTCCTACAAATCCTATCCCACCTAACCTTTCCTCTAATCCCCCTCCTAATGAGTTGCTAGTGGCTAATCATCATGATTAGCCACAAAGTCAACTCTTTGTCCCTTCCATCCAACCACTATCCTTAAATGCTCTTTTCCTAGGTGAATGTGAGATTTTCAAAATCTCACATTCCTCTAAGCATTTCATCTCCCAAAGAATTTTTAATTCCTTCTTATTCCTCAAATCCCCATGATCATCCTTTTTGAAGAATTTTAAATTCTTCTTCCCCATTCTTCAAGGAATGTCCCGTCCCTTTCTCTTCTCAAGGCACATTGGGAAGTATTCTTATTGCACCTTGAGGAGTGTGGAGACAAGAAATGCCTTTAAGGCATATCTCTTGGTCTCCACACCCTCTCTTGGGCCTTGTGTGAGCTCACAAGAAATCCTAGCCCTTCATCATGGGTCCATCCTAGCCATCCATTCTTCCTCTCCTCTTCTTATAAATTGAGGACTCCATTCCTTCATTCATCATCTCCAAGTTTGGTAAGCTTATGCTATTAATTTGAGCCTAGAAAATCATCATAGCATCCTTACCATGCCAAAACCATCTCTCATCCACACTTAATCATCTCATCCATATCATTCCTCAAGATCCATTTTTATCCATTTGTGCACAATATTTGGAGAGCCATCCACATCAAGCAAGTAAGGAGTAAATCAACATCAAGTTGGAGGCACACAAGGCGCACTTCAACTCCATCTAAGCTCCATCCAAAGGAGAAGGTAAAAAGATTGTGAGGTATATGCATATCATTCATGTTTTCATGTGATTTAAGTTATGTCTTTGATTTCATATGTTTCTATGTTTGATTTGCATGTTTACTAACTAATCCACCTCACTCTCCTTTACACCATCTTCATTTTCGCACACTCGGTGGGACCCTTGTCCCTAAAAACTAACATTTTTGTGAGTTTTTGTGAGTTGTGAGACACAGATTCCGGCACAACGTGAGAGACTGCAAATCAGCGCGAGCGACTCGGGTTTAGCGCGAGAGAAAAACTATTTCGACGCGTGCGCAGGTACGTGCAAACGCATTAGCATGACTGCTTTTAAACATTCAAAAACCTTTTCCCACCCTGTTTAAATTTAAAAATTTGTGCTTTCTGTTTATCTCTTTTAACGCCTATGCAGGCGCATCAGTGCGAGCGCAGGCATTTTGGTGCAAGCGATTTTAATCAGCGCGATCGGTTTTACAAAATTCCCACTCCTAAATTTTTAAATTTGAATTTTGAAAATTTTACTCGCTAACTTGTTCGGTCTCTGTTTTCAGGATTTCAACGTGAGCGTTTTGGATCAGCGCGACAGACAGGTATAAAACCCCTGTGTGCTCTATGTTGACTTTATCTTTTTTTATATTATTTTTATTTGCTTCAGCGTGTAAGTAGGTGTTTCAGTGCATGCGCAGGCACTTCAGCGCGTGCACTGTATGTGTAGTACAATAGGTACTAATTGCTTTTTTTAAAGTTTTGCAGTTTAAATTGACCATCCAAGACCTTAAAAAAAAGAAAAAATTACTAATCCACTTTTTTGCAGGTTGCCTATGAGACCCAACCAAACATTGTGATTCTTTTTTTTAACTAGGCAATTAGATGTTAATTAAAGGGTGGATGAATAATTGTTTTATGTGTTTTGAGAAAAGCGTAAAAGTAGGAGAGTATGCTCCCATCTAGCTCGACGATCAGAAATCCAAACCCTCCAACCTTTTCTTGTTTGATTTCATGTTTACCCTTAGCGGGTCTGCCCTCCCAACTTTCTCTTTGAGAAGGTAAGAGGGGAACGACCCAAGTGAGTACACCTGGACCTAGGGTTCCCAACCCACAATAATAAATAGGCCATTGACTACGAAAGGGTCAATGGTTGGGGCTATATGAGAGTTTACTCTCACATTGGGTGCTTAGTAGGATCCTAGAGATCTCAATCACGCTTGCGTGACTGCTAAGTTCTTGGTGCTTCGTTGGGATATAGGCCTCAATTGCGCTTGCACAACTGCGAAGGGTAGCTCCTAACGGGAAGCCATACTAAACACCTTGTGCATAGTGGCCAAAAACCTTCTAGTCATTGGTGCAAGAGTTCGGACCTCCAAAGCCGCCCATATTTTTACGACCCTTAGTAGAGACACAAAGTTCATCATGAGGAGTTTTCATGGGAATTGATGCTTGGCTGCCCCGGAGAAGTGAGTTCCGTGGAGGGGAGCCAGTGGATTCAAGTATCTAAGTGTCTGCTTTGGGTAAGCGTAGCTAAGAAACCAATTGGGATCCAATGACTATTTTCCTTGCTAGCCTTAAGAGTGCTGTATATGAGCATGAATGTCTTTGAGTTAAAATACATTTGATCATTGTGTTTTATTTGTTTGATACATACTTGCCAAGAGTAGACTAAAAACACATCATTATCCTCAAACACTTTGCAAAAACACTTGTCCAAACACAAACAATTATCCAAGTCATTACCCACACAAATTCCAAAATTGTGTCAAAACTTCGTCCATCTCATGTTTCATAAGCCCAAGTTGTATAAACATCCTAAAAAGTTAATTCACCGACCTATCAAGAATTAAAAGCTCACACAAGCACAACTCCTTAGGTGTCAAAAATTTTGGTATGCCAACCATAAACTCTTGCTCAAACATAGGACATTCTTATATCATTACCACGATTACATCCATGGTCATAGCAATGAGTTTGATGCTAGTGATGAACTAAGAGTCTGTGCTCTCCATCAAGGTTCAAGTTTGTCCTTTAACACCAACTATCATCAAAATCAGGGTGGTCGTGTCCCTTCATACAACTTACCATCTGAACCAATCATCTATTGAGTCATGTTCATGCTAAGAATAACCTAGTCATCAATTTTCTTCTAGTCATCACTATCATACCTCCTCAATAAATCATCCTCAATTTCCTAAGGACTTAGAGCATCAAATCAATCTCCCTCCACTATCAAATCAATTCTTAAAATCCAAATCCAATCATCCTTTAATCCAACTTAACCTCACGTTAAGGTTTCATGTCTTATGAAGTTCCATTTAGACCTTATCATTAATCAATTGGCTCTTGTGCTTGAAGAAGAATCCTCTCCAAGTATCTTTTGCCTCATCCTTTTTGAATCGATCAAGACTCTTAACTTGTGCCTTTACTTTGCTTAGGGTCATTAGTCAACCCTTGGTGGAAAAGAGGCTTTTTAATCATCATTCCAAGGTCTAAATTCTACCCAGATTGGTCATTACCTTGCTTGTGGTCTCATCTGCCACCTAAAATCCTCCTCCAAGGACTAAGGTGTCAATCCTAATCAAATCCGGGCTCTAATCCAAGAACCCCACCAATCAGTAAAATCCCGTGTCACCAAAGACAAAATCCAAAAATTCCACAAAAATTTTGTAAAGTCCTTTCATCAATTTTTTCTTCCTCCAAGCTTTTCTAAGGTTATTCATGTATGGTCACAACTCGATCTCAAAAGAAAAAAGATGGCTGAACAATAATATGGCATGCCAGACATTAGTGTCCTATATGAAGATCCCATGCAAGATCCTACACAAAGTGGGCAACCTAGCAATCAAGATCAAAGCCAAAATCCTAATATGGTTAGCCAAGATGAACTCTCTTTGGAAGTACAAACTTTCCTAGCGGACTCTTATAACCAAGAGATGATTGAAAAGTTCATCCAGCACAATGCTATTGCACTTCTAAAAACTCTCCTTGAAAATGGAGCTCAACTTCCGCCTGAATTTGATAGATCCGCTCTCGGCCAACAATCACAAGAAGACCTCGCTCCCACACAAAATGTTGCACTTGTTATTCAAACTCAATCAATTGCAGCCCCATCAATCATCCAAACTCAATCAATGCCACTTGCAACACCTCCCACCGTGGTCTCCATCCCACCTTCTTCCTCCTTACCATCTATACCACTATGTAATCCGATCTCATCTATTCTCCAACACGCTTCTATACCACCTCCTTCCATTCAACCACACATCTCTATTCCACAAACTTCACTTCCTGTCAACAATGTCGCAAACTTTATCCAGGCCGTGCTCAATCCTATCACAACAGTTTGTGGACCGCAACCAACTATCACTCAAATCCTAGCGACATCGATAATTACATCTCATATTCCCGCCTCCTCATCATATCAATACATTAGCGGTGGTACACCTTCCTTGACTCATCCAATTCTTGGGGCATATACAATTCATCATTATCAAAGTCCACAACAAGACCTGATCAAGGAAATTCAAGACATGAAAAATATCATCAAGGACATGAAAGAAGGGACTAATAAGAGGAAACCTTACTCGTTTGGGGAATTTTGTCCTTGTCCCTATGACTCGTCTATATCAGTTGCACCTTATCCCCCAAGATTTGAGATCCCTAAATTCACCAAGTATGAAGGCAAAGGAGATCCCCACAACCATGTCTGGGAATTTCACATCTTATGTCAAGAAGTCTCCTATAGTGACCTATATCTTCGCAGACTCTTTCCCAAGAGTCTCATAGGAGATACCTTGGCATGGTTCTCATCTCTATCACGAGGCTCCATTGTCTCTTTTCCAGAATTGGCAGATAAATTTGTAGATCACCATGCCTACAACATGGCTAATGACATTTCTATGATGGACCTATGTAACACAAAGCAAAGGCCTGGAGAGACTTTCACCAACCTCTTACAAAGATGGTGACATCTTATCAAGAAATACGAGTGGGACATGCCAGAACAACATCAAATTGAATTATTTCAAAATAACTTGGTACCCTAACTTTCAAGACCATTGACGTCTCAATGTATCAAATCCTTCCAAAACTTGACCTATAAGGGCCTCACCCTCGAACGTGTCTTGTTGGAGGAAGAAACCTTGAAACATTACCAGAAATCGACACAAAGTTCTTCCTCTTATCATAATGACAAGCCAAAGTTCTGGTCTAAAAACAAAAATGTAGTCAACGATGGTGTAACTGATGCAAAGTGGGTTCAAACTTTGGCTGATCCCCCAAAATCCATCACCAATAATCATCAATTCAACAATCAAAATAGTCAAAATCAATCCCAAAAACCTCACAACAATGTCTCAGTCCAGGGACGACCACCCCGATCAAATAACAGGACTCCGAGAGACTTCACTCCTCTTGCTGAGCCTCTTGAAATGGTGTTTCAAAAACTTGTCCAAGTAGGTGCAGTTGTTTTTCTGACCACTCGCCTGTTTGACCCCAATCAACCCAAATCTAGATGGTATAATGAGAACGAATATTGTGAATGTCATTGTATGAAGGGACATGATACGCGAAAGTGCATGAAGCTTAAAATATATATACAAGATCTCATTGATAGGGGTGAGATTGAAGTAGAAAATGTAAAACCTGGTAATAACAATGACAAACTTAAAATGTACCAGGAACCTTTCCCGAAACATGATAAAGGAAAAGACTCATCATCTAACGCAGTGAATTATGACTAGACTAATCATATAATCAACTTTGACTCTTTAGTAGGTCACATCGAGCCCGCAGACAACCATGTTAATGTCATAACTATCCAAGGAGTTAACCCTCCCCCTTCCCAAAACAGACCGAATCCTGGGTATGTGCAAGATCATGGTGTGTCAAAACAGGCCCTTAAGTGGCAATGAAATTTCATAAAATCAGAGTTATGCAACTTGACATGAAAATTTGAATAAGTTGTGAACATTATTTTTAAAATATGTAAGAAGAGAATATATAGAAAATTGAATGTAATTTCTAAGCTACTAGTTGTTTTTTGGAAAAAAAAAAATCCTATTTGATGAAAATTTCAAATTTCAATGCAGTGGTACTAAAATTTCAGGAAAAAATAAGAAGTAGACGTATGTCTGACCACCCTAATCACAATCAAATCTTAATATTTTTTTAAAATATTTATAATATAAGTATTAGACTCATGTCCGGATGTGAAACATATTTTTTTTTTAATTTTTTATAAATTAAATAATTATTTATGAATTTTTTACTACAACTTTTCAAAAATTCAGAAACTCCTAAGTCTGACCACCTTAACTTGGTCAAAACCTTATGAAATTTTTTCGTTTTAAATTTTTCCCTATAGTAGATGAAGCATAGGATGTGACGCATGTTTCGGTTTCGAAAAATGTTATACTGTTTGAAAGTTATGAGTGTTTTTCAATCAGTATATCAATCAGGACTATTGTCATAATTCAATTAGAAAATAAATAATAATAATTTATTAAAGTTGAAATAAGACAAGCCTTATATTGTTGGAAAGATGGGAATGTCCTTAAAAAACCCTTTTCGTTTTATCAATTTTGGCTACAAAAAAAGTCATCAGCCACCAGTGTAAAGTCTGGAAAATCAAGGAATATTGAAAAACACGTTTTTATAGTTGACTTTCCAGGTTTATCACTTCCAAGCCAAATACCAAAGCATTCCCAAGCCAAAATTTGAAATTTGAAATTTGAAAATTTGACTACAAAAATCGGATATCCGATATCCAATTTTAGTACAAAAATTTATGGTCCCCAAAAATTTTTCCGTTGCCACCATTTAATTAGTAAACTACCAGACAAACCGGTTAGCACACATGCAAACCAAATAGAAAATAATGCATTCACCCACAGAAGCACAAACACCATAACACAAGATATTTTGACGTGGAAACCCAAATGGGAAAAACCACGGTGAGATGGAACTCACAAGTAACTATCTGCAGAATAGGAACCAGACCGGTTAAGCTCATACAATGTTCTTTACCAGAACAGATCCTGATAGGAATGTCAATCTCTGTTAGGAGATAAGTTCGATTAAAGACTACCTTGCTAGAGGATTTTAGATGCACAGATGTGAACCACCTTGTTAGAGGATTTACAAAAGGCTTTTGGACCTACCCAGTTAAGGGCTTCAGACTTGTCGAGGATGTGAGTAATCAACAAGTGAGTGATCTAGCTAATAGCACAGATTTACCTGGTTAGATCCTTGATAGTTCATTCCTAATGCATTCTAGCATTACTTCAGTCTTCTACACATTCTTACTCTCTTTAACTCATCAACCACCTTGAACCCTAGCAACAACAACCTTAAAAACCCTAGACATGATGTCCTTATTAAAGGAATCTGATTTCATGTTGGTCCAATAGGATTACATTACAATTTCCTAGGTTCAATGCATCTAGACATATTCTGTAACATGACACAAAAAGCACCATTGAAGTGTCGGCACCATCAAACTATCGATGGATGGTAACTCATCACAAAATGCCGGTTGGTAACTCGTCACAGAGTATTACCGGTTCATACAAAATACCGGTTGCCAGTTTGACAAAAATGAAGATTGGGAAATGTGTGTTCTGCCACTTTGATCCTTCATACCGCTTGAAATCCTCGAACTGCTTGGGGTCAACATACCGATTCAGATCGGTAAACACTTTCTGCAAAACACCAATAGTCTAAGGACTATAATGCATCATACCGGTTGGGAACAATTGTCGGTTGAGCATAACTTATACATATGAAAGTGATCTCAATGCAAGTGTGTGACCATCAATGACAATCACAATATAATCATCAAAAATGCTAACAATCTCCCCCTTTGGCATTGATGGCAACACTTAGGAAATTTTGACATCCAAGTGTTTTACAACAAAAATATGCCATAATCAAAATTACTCCCCCTAAGCATATACACTATCTCTTTTGCACAAAATACAATGTATACTACTTCTTAACAGAAATAACATGAAAGTATACATCAAAACATTCAAAATTTATACTTCTCCCCCTTTGCCAACAATGACAATAAAATGTTATAGACCAACCCCTGCTTCATTAGTATTAAAAGAATAAGAGTTTATGACAATAAAGAATAAAACTTGTCAAAAACTGATTTGAAGTCCTGCAAAAATTGTTTCATAGATAAGGACTAGGACTCAAGTAGGGAGGTAGCCACTTCTTTCTCTGTCTGCAACTGGGAGACCTGCTCTTCCATGGCATCAATTGTGCTCATCTCATGAGTCACCGTTAAGGCATCCAGATTGAGATAACATTTCTGAAGTATCTGCAGGCGTGGGAGTAGAACCAGTTGGAGTTCCTGCAAATCTCGAGTCCGGTTGCTGATTTCCAACTCTATTTTGGCAGACTGGATATGAAACCGGTGAATAGTTTGCCCATAAGCTGTAAAAGAGTCATACGATGGCTTGAAGGTGCTCATATATAGCTACAAGTCAGTTTGTAGCTTTTCCTTCTGTACAAGCACATCATCATAGAAGAGATAGGGTTGGCAAATCTTACTCAGAAGTAGATTCCCCTCATGCAGAGTATTCCTTATGTCTTTTTGAGCTTTTTGCAGATCGGACTGAAGCTCATTTAGCTTCTTTACCAGGGCAATGTTGAGATCCTTTTGATGCTCTTTCTTGGTATTTTCCTCTGCTACCTCTTCTAGGCTCTGCACCTGATCATCCACTACGGTGCATAGGAGCTTCAATTGTGCCAATGATGAATCAATATTGGGGAGGTTTGTGCCGGGTAACAAACCGGTAAGAGTGTCCACCGCAGCTTGGATCACATCTTGCTCCTTCTTCCTCCTTAACACTTCAAGGCGTTCTTGAGCAACCTTAATGCTTTGTAGCAGCTCCATTTCGTTTGTGGACTGGAGGTCAATAGGACTGGCGAGGTCAGCCAGTTTGGCTTGACTACAGGTTGCCTTTGGAGTCTCCATCTGAGTGCTTTTTGCCGCTTCTCCTTTCTCTTTAGCTCTTAACTTTTCCTCTTATGTCTTTTTCTTTTCCTCTTCTTCTATTTTCCTTTTCTCTTCTTTCCTCTGCTTCTCCTCTTCTTTGTCATTTTTCTTCTGCTCCTCTTCCTACTACTTCTTCTCCTCTTCCTTTTTCTTTTCTTCATCTTTCCGCTTCTTTTCTTCTTCATTCTTCTTCTTCTCCTCTTCCTTCTTCCTCTTCTCCTCTTCATCCTTCTTCTTCTTCTCCTCTTCCTTTTTCTTCTTCTCCTCTTCATCCTTCTTCTTCTTCTCCTCTTCCTTTTTCTTCTTCTCCTCTTCATCCTTCTTTTTCTCCTTCTCCGCTTCCTTTCTCTTCTCCTCTTCTTTGTCCTCCTCTGCTTTCTTCTTCTTCGTCCTTTTTCTTCTGCTTCTCTTCCTGCTGCTTCTTCTCCTCTTCCTTTTTCTTTTCTTCATCTTTCCGCTTCTTTTCTTCTTCATTCCTCTTCTTCTCCTCTTCCTTCTTCCTCTTCTCCTCTTCATCCTTCTTCTTTACCTCTTCTTTCTTTCTCTTCTCCTCTTCATCCTTCTTCTTCTTCTCCTCTTCCTTTTTCCTCTTCTCCTCTTCATCCTTCTTCTTCTTCTCCTCTTCCTTTTTCTTCTTCTCCTCTTCATCCTTTTTCTTCTCCTTTTCCTTTTTCTTCTTCTCCTCTTCATCCTTCTTCTTCTTCTCCTCTTCCTTTTTCTTCTTCTCCTCTTCATCCTTCTTTTTCTCCTTCTCCGCTCCCTTTCTCTTCTCCTCTTCTTTATCCTCCTTTGCTTTCTTCTTCTTCGCTTGCTTCTTTGCTTCCTCCTTTTTGTCCTCTGCTTCCTTTTGCTTTTCTACCTGTTCTACCTACTTCTCCTGTCCTGTTGCTTCTGATGGTGTACCCTAAGCAACATCCTCTATATCTAGAGCATCAACAACAATAGTGTCTATAGGTTCAGTAACTGGGTTTCCTTCATTATCAAACACTTCATCTATTTTTGTTATTGCCGGTTCTTGCTCAGCCTTCTTGTTGGCTTCAGCCACTTGATGCATCTTAAGAGCTTCTTGAGCAAGAGTATGTGTATTCTTGATCACTTCTTGACTCTTTCCTTCTAGTAACAGGAGTCTTCTTCTTCTCATGAAGAAGAGGCCTTTGTATTTATTCATAACTTCGAAAAGACTTGAATTTGATACATCAGGAAAATGTTGAGCAAAAATTTTCTCTCTCATTTCGTGTTCCTTTTCTATGGCAATGCGCCATTTATTGTCTAAGGAATTATACAAAGAATCCAGTGTCTCAGATCTAATTTCTGAAGGTGACCTGTCATTAACACATAAATACTTAATGATTTCTTGTTCAACTGCTTCCTTTTCATCATCATTGAAATCATCAAAACAATCAATCAAATCATTCAACACTTTTCTCCTAATATTTTTGATAGTTCTTTGACAATGTGTCAAAGGTTTGTAGGAAGAAATGTCAATATTTATCGATGTCGATGATGCCAGTTCATTCTTTGTCTTTTTCTTTGTTTGTCTTATCTTCTTGGGTTTCTCTTCAGACATAGTTTCTTCTGAGTCTGGTGAGTTATTCCTTGTCTTCCTCTTCCTCTCGAAGACTTTGGCTGCAGTAATCGGTGCCGATGCCGAAGGCACTACCTTTCCTTTCTTTTCAGGAGGTTCTACAACCAGTGCAACCCTTTCTAGATAGGTGTCAGTTCTCTTTTCCTTGGGATCAAGGGGTGAGGTGATTAGGGTAGAAGCATACCCATCCAACATATCATACATCACCTCATAGCCCATAGGCTCTACTTCTTCCTATCTAGGCTCAACAACCTCCATTATGCATTCATCCACTTTGATGATAAAGCAGATGTCCTCTTCATATTTCTTGACAATGTCACTGGATATCCTCATCCTTAGGCTCATCTTGCTTCATAACTCATCAAAGTACTTGTTCAGAACATCAGGGTAACTGGTTCCAACTACTTGCAGGCTCTCTTTGATCTGCTTGGTAACTGATTGGTCGGCAGACCACTGAATATCTCCAACTCCTGTGAAATAACCTTGGAAGTAGAAGAATAACCCTACCAGTACTTGTCCAAACTTGAATCTTAGTGCATTATCTTGTTTGATTGACTTAAGATTCAACATAAGTTGTCTTTGCATATAGGTGCACAGATCAAACGATGCATCTTCTTTGATCATTCGGTAAGCAACATTTACTGTTGCAGCAGACACAATTAATTCTGTTGGCAGAGAACGTCTGATAGCTTATTACCATGCAGGCATACTTGACCAGATCATCCTTGATTGAGTTGACGATCATGCCACGTGAGTTGCTCACTGAACCGGTGAGCTTGGGCATTTCAGTCTTGCTGACCTTCCTTAGGGCTGGCACTTCCCCTGTATTGTAGAAACCGATGACGGCTTGGATAGCTTGCGGTGTGATATCATGTGTTCTCTCAAGATACATCTTGTCACCATGAAATCTGCTCAGAATGATCCGAATGTGGTCATCTGTGAAATCCTCTAGGAAGTAAACCGCATTGTGAAGCTTTTTCTTCTCCAAGATGCTATACTCCGGTTTGACCTTTTTATCCTTCCCACAGAATAGACCTAGTTGAGAATGGATCACAAGAGACCCTAGGTCTTCGATCTTCCAGTCTATGTAATCAGAAATCCCTTCTTCTACTATAACACCAGCCGGTACTTGAGACAAGGCATTATATTTTGATTTTCTTTGAATGAAATCCATAGAATTGACAGTTGCACTAGAACTATCATGAGATGCGGAAGCCATGACAAAATAGAAAACTCGAGAAATACCTTTCAGAAATCGAGAATTTAGGGCTTGCAAATTCCACTTCACCTTCCACTTCATCGGTTGGTGAGTCATTGCTTTGAGTTCTTCTTTTGACCGTTTGAAATTTGCTTCTGAATCTTCTTCAGGGTTTCGATATTTCTTTGAATCGCAACACAAATCACTTTTTATTCGCTTTGCACTTGAAAAACTTCTTCGCTCAAAAAATGATAGTGAGAAATGATTTGAAAATTCTTTTTAAACATATTCCTCACCTACCGTAATAAATGCTCCACCATTAGGGCGTAAACCCTAATTTGCCTGTTACCATTTCTAGTCTTCTGCCAAATGATAGGTATCACATACCAATTAAGGTCTTTTACCGGTGTAAACTGGGGGTTCATAGTGTTTCACTATTTTCTCCCCCTAAGCTTTTCTGATGCTTAGTTTGTCAGTTCCGATATTTCCACACTGGGTGCAGAAATCGGTTCTTCTTGCAACACTGCTGGTTTCTTCTTCTAGGTTTTGTTCATATCCGCTTGAACAATGTCAATATCAATCTTTCCTTTCGGAGTGACTGGTATGTCATCCTATATGTTCTTTGTTGTTTTGCAGAATTTGGCAATGTGACCCGGTTTGTTGCAATGATAGTAGACCATTCCAGGTGCTCTCCAAGGTCCATTATTCATGTTACCGTTCTTCCTCCTACATGTTGCAGCAATGTGACCATGATCATGACAGATCAAACAGTTTTCTCTCCATTTGATTGTCGCTTGATAGCCACCGCTTCTTGATTGATGATTGAAGGCATTAAACCGGTTGTGATTTCGGTTCACAAAAGGTTCCGAACCAACTCCTTGAGTCCTCTGAGGATATCTTCCAGTGTTGTTCATAACAGACCTGCATTTAGATGCTCTATTCCCAAACTTGTTGCATGCATAACAGTTACCATTGAATCTATAGGATCTAGGCTTATCATTTAGAAAATAAGGAAAATTATTGTAAGCCTTACTCCTACACACATTGGCAGCATGTCCTTCTTTAAGACAGTTAAAGCAAATAGGTTTAAACTTTTGCTTACCTTTATCTTTTGATGTCGGTTGTTTCTTTGATGCTCCAACATTTACACCAGAGGTCTCACCTTCCTCATGACCGGAATAACGAAGTCCATCAGTATTCTTGATAGGTTTGGTAGATTCAAGCTTTTGCTCTAGCTTAACTGTACTCTTGTTGAACTTAGCAAGTATTTCCTTTGACTTAGAGAGTTCTTTGGAAATAGCAGCATTTGTTTCCATTAGGTTTGCATTCTCAAAGATGGTCATGTTCAGTTCTCCTTGCATGTCTTCCTTTTCCACTTTTCTTGCATGGAGTTGAGCATTTAGGGCACCGATCTCTTGCTTCAGCTTGGAGTTTTCATGATCTTTGTCTTTGACCAGATCTTCAGCTTTCCTCTGGTTCTCAAGCTCTTGACACATTCGAATAGTCAGTCCTTCCAATTATTTTCTCAGGTTGGAATTGGATTCATTCAAATTTTCTACTTCTTAGATTAGGGCTTCCATGTCTGCTTCATCAGAAGAACTAATTTCAGATAGCTCCATCAGCTTTTCAGCATGTTCTCTCCTTTTTGCTTGAGATGCCTTATATTTGACCATAAGGTCATCATAGGCTTGCTCGGACTGAGTGAGCCGATGAGTAAGTTCCCTCAATGTGTATTCCCCCATATCTCTGTCCAAGTGGTTAAACTTATAGAAAGGTAGGCTCTGATACCAATTGATGAATACTAAGAGGGGGGGGGGGGTGAATTAGTATGCAAAAAATCACTGTACTTAAACACTTTGCTAGACTAACAGTAAACCGGTAAAATAGTTTAGTAGATAAACCGGTTAGCACACATGCAAACCAAATAGCAAATAATGCATTCACCCATAGAAGCACAAACACCATAACACAAGAGATTTTGATGTGGAAACCCAAATGGGAAAAACCACGGTGAGATGGAACTCACAAGTAACTATCTGCAGAATAGGAACCAGACTGGTTAAGGTCATACAATGTTCTTTACCAGAACAGATCCTGTTAGGAATCTCAATCTCTGTTAGGAGATAAGTTCGATTAAAGACTACATTGCTAGAGGATTTTAGATCCATAGATGTGAACCACCTTGTTAGAGGATTTACAAAAGGCTTTTGGGCCTACCCGATTAAGGGCTTCAGACTTGTCGAGGATGTGAGTAATCAACAAGTGAGTGATCTAGCTAATAGCACAGATTTGCTTGGTTAGATCCTTGATAGTTTATTCCTAATGCATTCCAACATTACTTCAGTCTTCTACACTTTCTTACTCTCTCTAACTCATCAACCACCTTGAACCCTAGCAACAACAACCTTAAAAACCCTAGACATGATGTCCTTATTAAAGGAATCTGATTTCATGTTGGTCCAATAGGATTACATTACAATTTCCTAGGTTCAATGCATCTAGACATATTCTGTAACACAACACAAAAAGCACCATTCAAGTGTCGGCACCATGAAACAATTGGTGGATAATAACTCATCACAAAATGTTGGTTGGTAACTCATCACAGAGTATTACCTGTTCATACAAAATACTAGTTGTCGGTTTGATAAAAATGAAGACTCGAAAATATGTGTTCTGCCGCTTTGATCCTTTGTACCGCTTGAGATCCTCGAACCACTTTGGGTCAACATATCACTTCAGATCGGTAAACACTTTCTACAAAACACCAATAGTCTAAGGACTATAATGCATCATACTGGTTGGGAACAATTGTCGGTTGAGCATAGCTTATACATATGAAAGTGATCTCCATGCAAGTGTGTGATCATCAATGACAATCACAACATAGTCATCAAAAATGACAACAAGTACCCCTTAAGACACCAAATCATGTCATTAGAGGTCATATGGTGTCCCATGAACCCTTATGACCTCTTAGGACACCATATGACCCCTAATGACACCATATTGGGTCGCTTTGGGTCATATTGTGTCCTAAGGGGTCATATTGTGGCCTATAACCCCTTAGGACACCATATGATCCCTAATGACATGATTTGGTGTCTTAAGGGGTCCTATGGTGTCGTTAGGGGTCATATGGTGTCCATAATAGTGTCATAACGGGTCGTATGGTGTCCCAAGACACCATATGACCCCTATGGACAACATAGGACCCTTTAAGACACCAAATCAAGTCGTTAGGGGTCATATGGTGTCCCAATATTGTGTCCTACGACCCCGTAAGATAGAATATGACCCCTAATGACATGATTTGGTGTCTTAAGGGGTCCTATGGTGTCGTTAGGGGTCATATGGCGTCCATAGGGGTCATATGGTGTCTTGGGACACCATAGGACCCCTTAAGACACCAAATCATATCGTTAGGGGTCATATTGTGTCCTACGACCTCGTAAGACACAATATGACCCCTAATGACATGATTTGGTGTCTTAAGGGGTCCTATGGCATCGTTAGGGGTCATATGGTGTCCATAGGGGTCATATGGTGTCGTTAGGGGTCATATGGTGTCCATAGGGGTCATATGGTGTCCTTAGGGGTCATATGGTGTCCATAGGGGTCATATGGTGTCTTAGGACACCATAGGACCCCTTAGGACACAATATGACCCCTTAGGATACAATATGACCCAAAGCTACCCAATATGGTGTCATTAGGGGTCATATGGTGTCCTAAGAGGTCATAAGGGTTCATGGGACACCATGTGACCCCTATGGACACCATATGACCCCTAACGACACCATAGGACCCCTTAAGACACCAAATCATGTCGTTAGGGGTCATATTGTGTCGTACGGGGGTCGTACGACATAATATGACCCCTAACGACATGATTTGGTGTCTCAAGGGGTCATATGGTGTCCATAGGGGTCATATGGTGTCTTGTGACACCATAGGACCCCTTAAGACACCAAATTGTGTCGTTAGGGGTCATATTGTGTCCTAAGGGGTCGTAAGACACAATATGACCTCTAACGACATGATTTGGTGTCTTAAGGGGTTCTGTGGTGTTTTTAGGGGTCATATGGTGTCTTGTAACACCATAGGACCCCTTAAATCACCAAATTATGTCGTTAGGGGTCATATGTGTCCTAAGGGGTCGTAAGACACAAAATGACCCCTACCGACATGATTTGATATTTTAAGGGATCTTATGGTGTCGTTAGGGGTCATATGGTGTCCATAGGGGTCATGTGGTGTCTTGTGACACCATAGGACCCCTTAAGACACCAAATCATGTTGTTAGGGGTCATATTGTGTCCTAAGGGGTCGTAAGACACAATATGACCCCTACCGACATGATTTGGTGTCTTAAGGGGTCCTATGTTGTCGTTAGGAGTCATATGGTGTCCATAGGGGTCATATGGTGTCTTATGACACCATAGGACCCCTTAAGACACCAAATTATGTCGTTAGGGGTCATATTGTGTCCTAAGGGGTTGTAAGGCACAATATGACCCCTAACAACATGATTTGGTGTCTTAAGGGGTCCTATGGTGTCGTTAGAGGTCATATGGTGTCCATAGGGGTCATATGGTGTCTTGGGACACCATAGGACCCCTTAGGACACAATATGACCCCTTAGGAAACAATATGACCCAAAGCGACCCAATATGGTGTCATTAGGGGTCATATGGTGTCCTAAGAGGTCACAAGGGTTCATGGGACACCATATGACCCCTATGGACACCATATCACCCCTAATGACACCATAGGAACCCTTAAGACACCAAATCATGTCGTTAGGGGTCATATTGTGTTGTACAACCCTGTAAGACACAATATGACCCCTAACGACATGATTTGGTGTCTTAAGGGGTCCTATGGTGTCGTTAGGGGTCATATGGTGTCCATAGGGGTCATATGGTGTCTTGTGACACCATAGGACCCCTTAAGACACCAAATTGTGTCATTAGGGGTCATATTGTGTCCTAAGGGGTTGTAAGACACAATATGACCTCTAACGACATGATTTGGTGTCTTAAGGGGTCCTATGGTGTCGTTAGGGGTCATATAGTGTCCATAGGGGTCATATGGTGTCTTGTGACACCATAGGACCCCTTAAGACACCAAATTGTGTCGTTAGGGGTCATATTGTGTACTAAGGGGTCGTAAGACACAATATGACCCCTAACGACATGATTTTGTGTCTTAAGGGGTCCTCTGGTGTTGTTAGGGGTCATATGGTGTCCATAGGGGTCATATGGTGTCTTGTGACACCATTGGACCCCTTAAGACACCAAATTGTGTCGTTAGGGGTCATATTGTGTCCTAAGGGGTCGTAAGACACAATATGACCCCTAACGACATGATTTGGTGTCTTAAGGGGTCCTATGTTGTTGTTAGGGGTCATATGGTGTCCATACGGGACCTCTTAAGACACCAAATTGTGTCGTTAGGGGTCATATTGTGTTCTAAGGGGTTGTAAGACACAATATCACCCCTAACGACATGATTTTGTGTCTTAAGGGGTCCTATGGTGTCGTTAGGGGTCATATAGTGTCCATAGGGGTCATATGGTGTCTTGGGACACCATAGGACCCCTTAGGACACAATATGACCCAAAGCAACCCAATATGGTGTCATTAGGGGTCATATGGTGTCCTAAGAGGTCATAAGGGTTCATGGGACACCATATGACCCCTTAGGACACCATATGACCCCTAACGACATGATTTGGTGTCTTAAGGGGTCCTATGGTGTTGTTAGGGGTCATATGGTGTCCATAGGGGTCATATGGTGACTTGTGACACCATAGGACCCCTTAAGACACCAAATTGTGTTGTTAGGGGTCATATTGTGTCCTAGGGGGTTGTAAGACACAATATGACCCCGAACGACATGATTTGGTGTCTAAGGGGTCCTGTTGTCATTAGGGGTCATATGGTGTTTTGTGACACCATAGGACCCCTTAAGACACCAAATTGTGTCCTAAGGGGTCGTAAGACACAATATGACCCCTAATGACATGGTTTGGTGTCTTAAGGGGTCCTATGGTGTCGTTAGGGGTCATATGGTGTCTTGGGACACCATAGGACCCCTTAGGACACAATATGACCCCTTAGGACACCATATGACCCCTATGGACACCATATGACCCCTAACAGCACCATAGGACCCCTTAAGACACCAAATCATGTTGTTAGGGGTCATAATGTGTCCTAAGGGATCCTATGGTGTCCCAAGACACCATATGACCCCTAACGACACCATAGGACCTCTCTCTCTCTCTCTCTCTCCCGCTCCTTCCTTCTTTCTCTCTCTCTCTCTCTCTCTCTCTCTCTCTCTCCTCCTCTCTCTCTCTCTCTCTAAAATATGACTAATAAAATCCGATATTTGATTTAATTGGATATCGGATTTCTGCCATGTGGCAGTTTACTAAATAAATGGCGGCAATGGTAAAGTTTTTTACTAAAATTGGATATCCGATTTTAATACAAAAAACCAAGAAAAAAAGGGTTTGTGGGCCATTTTGTAGATTCCAACGGCCCATAGTCTGCATATTCTATTTTCTGTCAAGGATCACGGGTTTTCAAACAGCTAGAGACAAATTTGTGCTTTTGGGAGATTCTTAAAGTGAAAAATTACATTGTCAATCACGAAGGAGCATATGCGTGGAGGGAAATGGGGAGTAGTAGTCATCGGAAGTCTAAACGCAAAAGAAAACTTGCAAATGACCAAATTGAAGTGTATAGAGAAAGAGATAGAGAATGTCATAGGAGGAGAAGACAAGGTATGTTAAATATTTCTAATGTTACTTCAACTGAAGAGGAAATTGAATTTAATCATGTGCCACAAGTTATTGAAAATGAAAATGTAGATTTTGAAAGTGAAAATATTGAAAATTTTGAAAATGTTGAAAGTGATAATGAAAATGCTCAACATGTGGAAAATTTTGACATAGGAGGTGAAAATGTGGAAAAATTTAACGTTGAAGGTGGAATTGCTGAACCAAGTGAACCATATGTATCACCTAATTACTTTAGAAATGAAGACCCTCTCATGGATGAAAGACAAATTCCAAATCCAAGACCTTCAAGAACCCCAAAATGGTTATTTGAAATCGATGAGAACATTATTGCGAATATTGAAGGCAAGAGGTCAACAAGAACCGTTCGGTTGTGGGCTACACAACTTTTCAACCAAAATTTTAGCAATAAGACATTGACCGAGCAATGCCAACTCTTTGTTAAATTGCTAAAGATGATAAAGATGAGACCATTGCTAAACAAATTGAAGATTTGCATGAGCAAGAAGATGGAGAGAAATTCTATTATTGCAAAAAATATATTTGATGCTCTCAATTCTATTGGAAAGAATACCAAAGAAAGAGATAAGAGAGTCGCTCGAAGAGTGATTACAACCTCCTTAGTAAGCCATCAATTGAGGAAGGCTTGTCAAATGAGACAAACTTGTGTTGATTTTAACATAAACCATAAAACTTTGGATAGAGCACTTGCACGAAGACAAAGACTTGACGATCCACTTCAACAAGATACATGGGCATTTGGTGGGAGGCTTCCATGTGTTGATAGAAAGTTGACTGACAATGTGAAGGAAGAGATTCAATAATTTTGGCACTCTAATTCTAGAGTGTCACCCAATGTAAAGGACGTTTTGAAATTAAGAATCAACAACTGAGACCGCACACCACATCCCAAACATTTCTTGGAATCAAGCCAAACAATGTTGTACAATTTTTTTTGTGAATTACATCCAACTTTGCAAATATCACAAAGGGCCTTTGAATCTTTGAAATCATTTTATTATGTTCCTCTTAAGATTCACAATACCTGTTGTTGCAAGTACCATGTGGAGTTTTCAATGTACCATGAACTTTTATGTCATATTCGTTCTACGATGCATACTAATGAGATGTTACAGGAGTGTGGTGCAATGCTATTTCTGAGATCATCTAGAGACTTGCAAGATCTATTTTTATGCCCTAGAGATGATGGCTGCTATTTCTATAGAAATGATTGTTTGAATGAGAAGTGCTCAGAATGTGGTGGGTTGTCAAAGTTTTTTTCATGTTTTCATGAGGGCAGCGAACACGAGTTTGGAAATAAGATGCGAATTAGTCTCAAGAGAAGTGAGTATTGCTGATTTTATTTTGGATTTTAAGGAAAATATTTTCTACAAGTATGCAAGGCACACCCATAGGTCTCAGTGGTTGGATCAATAGTTCAGGATGTTTATGAACTCTTTCCCGATTGGCACAATTGTATCGGTGGTTGATTTTGCAGAGAACTATACATTGCAACCACAAAATGAGGTACAGTCTCAGTACTACAATTCAGTCCAGATTGCTATTTTTGTTCACATTACATATAGACATTCTCCTGATAGTACAGAAGAGGACAGGAAGATAATCAGGGAGTATCATTTTTATATGAGTGATGATAGATCACACTCCTCCGAGAATGTGCAACATTCTTTCGAGAATTTTTTTGAGTTCTTGCATGAGAAAGATATTGCAATTGATCGACATATAATATGGTCAGATAACTGTACGGGTCAATTCAAGAATGCCCGTATTTTTTATTGGTTGAATAGAATGCATGTGGAGAGGCGTAAACGTCATATTTGGTGTTTTTTTTAGGCAGGGCATGGGAAGGGAGAGCATGATGGAGCAGGTGCATGTTTGAAGAGAGCTCTAGTTAAGGAGCAATTGAGGATTTCAAGTGCAAATTTCTCTGATGCATGTTCTATTGTTGATTGGTGTAGTTCAACATTGTCACATGGAGGTACTCTTGATTCAGCAGTGAGCAGATTCTTTTGGTTGGTTGAGGAGGGAACAGTGGGAGATAGATTGGATTGTCAAACAATTAAAGATTCTTCAAAAATGCATTCATTTCTTAGCTTAGATGCAAGTACATGGACCATTTGGACACGAGCGTTGGCTTGTTTTTGTTAGAGTTGTGTTCAGTGTGATTGGGATCAGTGCGAGTCAAGTGAGTGGGTTGATACGTGGGTTCCCCACTATCTAACTCCTTTATCTCAAACAATATCCTTGTCAAACGATGACATGGAAAGTTCACTTGAGTATGATCGTCTATCAGATCTTGTACAACCATGACATGTTTTTGCAGTTGTTGCACCGCAAGAGAATGAAGAGAGATTAGAATATTGGTTGACACAATGTGTATAGGGAAAAGAAAAGCTAACACAACTAGTGACAGATGATGATGGGTTCACATATCCTACAGGTTCAGTTGTTGTTGTGGGAACTTGGTTGCGAACATACATGATTAGAAAGAATGGCATACCTACATTTGAAGACTATGAGAGACACAAAACCATTATAATGTATTCACACCTTATTATAGCTACAAATGTCAAGTTGTTGAAGCATCAAGCAAAACCGAAGACCAAAGAGCTATGGACAGTGACTGCTGCTGATCATGAAGCAATACTGGATATTCTTAAACAAAGAGATGACCCTTCAGGCACACTTGAGTAGTAGGTCTTTAATGGTGCCTTATTTTTTTTATCATGCATTTCATTTCGAACAATGATCATTAAACCCTAATGATCAAGTTTGTTACGTGTATATTAAGGATGTGTTGAAAATGCAGGTCTATTGATGATCTTTTTTTTTGGCAACACGGTTTTTGCATGCACATAGTGGGTACATGATATAATCGGAAGGGACGTATTTTTGCAACACGACTTATTATCATGCATTTGATGAGCTTTACAATTTTTGTTATTAGAGAACACTATCTGACAATTTTTGATGATATAATTATCGCAAAACCTTTATGCTCATGTAGGTCTTTATTGATGATATACAAGAGTACATCACATTATGATTTTTGATGATATACAGGTTCATGCTAGATCATTCACCGTTGACAAGACCCTCTCTTGGTGATGGTACATATTCTTTTGTGCATTAATGAGATAAAATTTTGTGCATAAACATTAAGTCAAATGAATGTATTGCTATTTAGAAATGACCATATCTACCATCATCTTCAACCATGCAAAGAAATGCAGTGAGAAGGGCTTTAATCAACATGTGTCTTTCTTCAAAGTTATGCTTGTATACTTTGCATAGAAACTGGTAAGTTTCGTAATTATACAATCTTGTGCATCTTAAAAATGTTTGAAATGATCTATTTATAATTTTCCAAACTAATTTGTATTAAGTGTTATAATTTGTTTCTTGTAGCACATTCATTTTGCAAAAAAGGTTACTTATTTTGGTCTTCATTTATATACAGGCATTGCTGTACGCAAGCTTTTCTCTTAGGACATGAGGATGTCTAATGCAGATGAAGTGGGATGTTGTATTTGTATATGGATGTGAATTGATGTAACATTGTTATGATGATATACAATGTCCATGAGCAAATTGGTTTAGTTATATTGATGATAATGTCCATGTATCTGTACATGAGTACGTTGGTGTAGTTGTATTGATAATGAAAAAAAAAATCATGTTTGCATATCCCTTCATGGATGTCACATGCAAGTGTAATGGTAATTATGTGTATACAATACATGGAAATATTCATGATCATTATGTGTCTACAGTGTAATGCTTGTTTATATATAATTTTAGCATTGAAGGGGTGACGCCGGTGGGGTATGACATTGAGCGTTCGATCGAGTGGGGGGGGGGGAATAGGACCATGCGTAGAGTAATAATGCCTAACTGGACATGTCAGAGCTGATGGTTCATCATCGCGATGAGTAGAATGAGAAATTGTCCACGCGAGAACATTCCATTGAGTGAGTGACGATTTTTTCGCCAACCGAAAAATTGCTGCCCTAATAAAACCTTAGGGCAACTTGAAAAACCAAGATAGGCTTTTGTAGGGACCCCTCTCATGGTCCCGTAGGTTCAAATGGATCATTTTCAGGTTCCATGGATTCCAAGTTAGGGCCCGTCAAAGTTTGACAATTTTGAGCACTTAGGGCGCTCAAGGGATGACGTCGGTAGGGTATGACCCCGAGCGTTCGATCGAGTGGGGGGGGGGAAATAGGAGCATGCATAGGGTAATAATGCCTAACTAGACATGTTAGAGCCAATGGTTCATCATCGCAATGAGCAGAATGAGAAATCGGCCACGTGACAACATTCCATTGAGTGAGACTGACGATTTTTTCGCCAACCAAAAAATTGCTGCCCTAATAAAATCATAGGGCAACTTGAAAAACCAAGATAGGCTTTTGTAGGGGCCCTCTTGTGGCCCCATAGGTTCAAATGGATGGTTCACAGGTGCCACAGATTCCGAGTTAGGGCCCGTCAAATTTTGACAATTTTGAGCACTTAGGGCGCTCAAGGGACGACGCCGGTAGGGTATGACCCTGAGCGTTCGATTGAGTGGGGGGGAAAAATAGGAGCATGCATAGGGTAATAATGCCTAACTAGACATGTTAGATCTGACGGTTCATCATCGCAATGAGCAAAACGAGAAATTGGCCACGCGACAACATTCCATTGAGTGAGACTAACGATTTTTTTGCCAACCGAAAAAATGCTGCCCTAATAAAACTGTAGGGCAAATTGAAAAACTGAGATAGCCTTTTGTAGGGACCCCTCTCATGGCCTCGTAGGTTCAAATGAATCATTCGCAGGTGCCATGGATTCTGAGTTAGGGCCCATCAAAGTTTGACAATTTTGAGCACTTAGTGGGCTCAAGGGATGACGCCGGTAGGGTATGACCCCGAGCGTTCGATCAAGTTGGGGGGGGGGGAGAAATAAAAGCATGCGTAGGGTAATAATGCCTAACTAGACATGTCAGATCTGACGGTTCGTCATCGCGATGAGAAAAATGAGAAATCAGCCACGCGACAACATTCCATTGAGTGAGACTGACGATTTTTTTGCCAACCGAAAAATTGCTGCCCTAATAAAACCATAGGGAAACTTGAAAAACCGAGATAGGCTTTTGTAGGGACCCCTCTTGTGGCCTCGTAGGTTCAAACAGATCATTTGCAAGTGCCACAAATTCTGAGTTAGGTCCTGTCAAAGTTTGACAATTTTGAGCACTTAGGGCGCTCAAGGGACGACACCGGTAGGGTATGACCCCGAGCGTTCGATCAAGTGGGGGGGAAAAATAGGAGCATACGTAGGGTAATAATGCCTAATTGGACATGTCACATCCAACGGTTCATCATTGCGATGAGCAAAACGAGAAACCGGCCACGCGACAACATTCCATTGAGTGAGACTGATGATTTTTTTGGCAACCGAAAAATTGCTTCCCTAATAAAACTGTAGGGCAGCTTGAAAAATTGAGATAGGGTTTTGTACGGACCCCTCTTGTGGCCCCGTAGGTTCAAATGGATCATTCGCAGGTGCCACGCATTCCAAGTTAGGTCCTGTCAAAGTTTGACAATTTTAAGCACTTAGGGCGCTCAAGGGACGACACCAGTAGGGTATGACCCTGAGTGTTTGATCGAGTGGGGGGGAAAAATAGGAGCATACATAGGGTAATAATGCCTAACTAGACATGACAGATCTGATGGTTCGTCATCGTGATGAGCAGAATGAGAAATCGGCCATGCGACAACATTCCATTGAGTGAGACTGACGATTTTTTCACCAACCAAAAAATTGCTGCCCTAATAAAACCGTAGGGCAACTTGAAAAACCGAGATAGGCTTTTGTAGGGACCCCTCTCGTGGCCTCGTAGGTTCAAATGGATCATTTGCAGGTGCCACAGATTCCGAGTTAGGTCCCGTCAAAGTTTGACAATTTTGAGCACTTAGGGCGCTCAAGGGACGACGCCGGTAGGGTATGACCCCAAGCGTTCAATCGAGTGGGGGGGCAAAATAAGAGCATGCATAGGGTAATAATGAATTGTATCAAGTATTGTTCATTAAATGAATTATATTGTATTGTTCATTAAATGAATTGTATTGTTCATTGAATGAATTGTATTGTATTGTTGATTAAATGAATTGTATTGTATTGTTCATTAAATGAATTGTATTGTATTGTTCATTAAATGAATTATATTGTTCATTATAAAAACAACACCTACGATGAAATGAAATGAATTATATTGTTCATTAAATAGCCATTATTAACCATTGTTAATTATTGGAATGAAGATTAAAGATTTCCATGATAACACCACGCACAGATGAGCAACAATTTATATGATCAAATATCAACTTCTGTATATATAAAAATGTCAAATAATTACAAATGTATGTCCATACACAAATATGGCATAAACGCCAACTGAAACAAAATGTATGTCTAAATACGTGAATGTATGTCCATATACAAAATATACATGCCAACTAGACATGTAAGCATCCCAAAACTATCTATAACATCCTAAGCTGCTGATGGATCATCAAAATCGATCCTCTTCGCCGCACTTCTCGGCTCTGAAGGATCCTGCACAAGAAAAACAAACCACGATTAATATTAGTTATATTATTTAATTCACATTCAAAAATTTAATATAAAAATGAACTATAATTGAACTATTCATGTTTACCTCATCTCCATGTTTTTTGTTCAGCTTTGCAGGACTCTTGATGTATGTCTTCGGTAGAGGAGGTATGTTTTGAATATTTTCATACCCAACCTACATATGTTTAGAAACATGACATTGATACAAGTTAGCATATAATTGTCACTGATAATAACAAATTATATCTACTAATCAAAAAATAAAATAAACACAAATCTACTCAAGGCATCTCTTCTTCTTCTTTAGGTATACTGGGTGTAGTCATCAAGGATGTGAAGCCAAGAATTCTCTATATATATACACAACAAGTATATGAAACTATCAATCTATGTCTAGACATGTATAATCACTATAAGTTATTTAAACTATTCATTCAATCATATTTACATTCAATTACCTTTCCCTTGTCTCCAACTGCACTACCAGATCCTAAATCACACTGCCCCGCACTCGTGTTGCTTGTGCCCTACAAGAGTAAAATAAGATATACATGTAAGTTACTACATAATCTAATTAATACCAATATAAATGATGAGCATGTATGTACAATAAAATACAAACAACTAGGTGCAATAATATATGTACCGTCAAGCTATCAAGGCCAAATGAAATGGTTGACAAGGTGCCCTCCTAAATCTGTCTCAACTTATCCTTGGTCATCAACTGTTAAATAGACCATGTAAATAAAAATTAGTACTTAAAATTATCTAATTTATAAATATTTAATTAAAATATAACATGAACTGTGAAAATACAAATCTTACCACTACATCATCAATGTATGATGATGGTGCCTCCTCGCCTCTAGCATGTGAGGACTCCCCAGGGTATCCTCCAGTCTGTGTAATAACATCTGGTGCATCATGCATGTCATGCACCTCATAATTTGCATTGTCCATGGGAGGATCAATGGGCTGTCCAACTGGACCCAAGCATACGTGCCCACACATGACACAACTATGGGGCACGCATATGTGTGGAGCCGAGGATGATGTGTCACCGACACTGGATGCACTGCTACCATCAAGAGTAGGCTAAGCTACTAAGGCAGCCTGAGAAACCAAAAGGCTACTCAAAGAGTGAATAGCCGATATGGTTTGTGAAGCCGCCTCACAAATGATATCAGGATACTGAACTACAGGTGGGGGATCAACAGGAGGAGGGAGGACATATGGGCCTTGGACTACTCTAACTGCCCTAGGTCTATTTTGTGGCATACCTAAACCTACACCCTGGAAAGGTTGGATGTCAAAGTAGTTCACATGTTTGTGTAAAACAAACTCAGCATACAATTTTTTTATGAAATAGAAGGGGATATCAACATTGTTGTTGGGTGGTTTGTCGAAAACCATCCACCAATGATCCCAAACATTTTTCACAATCCCATCATTTGTGCACCATTTAATAGAAAGTTTTGTTTTTTTGGAATCTACGGGCTGACTAGTACAGGGATTGACAAATAATGAGGCGATTTCGGCTTTGGATATCTCAAGATCCTTGATATCTTTATACGACAAGCCATCTGCATATTTTTCCTTCATAGAATCTCACCACAAAAGGGTGGCATCGTGCTCCTCAGTCATGGTTTCTATACTTTTTATGATCGATGTGAGAGGATCAAACATTGGATTTAGACGAGGGATCCTATGATATAATTCTGCAATCCCCCTCAATTCATTCAAATTTTGTGCAATCAAATCTTGAATTGAGGGGGGGTTTGGCAAATGAGGGTTTGGTTGTTGCAGTTGTGGTTGGTTAGTGTTTTCATTGTTATCCCCCATTTTTAACCTAATTGAATGTAAACAATTAAATTTAGTTAACAAATATAAACAATTAGGTATTTGATTTAAAAAAACCTAGTTTTCATGAAAAAACCATATTTTCAATGAAAAATCAAATAAACATTAACAAAAAATACAAAAAATGAATGAAAATGATTCAAAACAATAAAATTCTTACCTTTGAATCTATTTTTTAGCAATTTTTTGTCAAAACACCAGATATCGGATTTTGAGCCTGTGAGTTAAAAATGACTCACGGGCTGTCACTGTCGAAATATAAAAGTCTCAGAAAATCGGATATCTGATTTTTATACTTAAATTAATTTTAAATAACATATATAATATAATACAATATTATATTATATATAATATAATATAATATTGTATTATATAATATATTATTATATTATAATATAATATAATATAATATAATAATATATTATATAATATGTATTATATATATAATGTAATAATATATTATATAATATATTATTACATTATATATGTTATATAATATGTAACATATAATATATTTTTAAATTAAAATTAAAAATAAAAATCGGATATCCGATTTGCATAGGTAATTACCAGGCCAAGGTGTACTAACACCCAGGCCAAGCAAAAAGTCAACACGGATTTTCGCGTTTTTAGGCGAGTGAGGAAGGTTATTTTTTTCACATCACCACTTTTTGGCCCCCCTTGATCCTACACTAACCCTTGCTAAAATAGTCATTCAAGGCGCCATGCCTTCCACCTCCCATCCCCAAAATGACTGTAATGTAACCACGAGCCGAGGTAAAGTCACCATCCAAGGAGTTCCTCCCCCACCAAACCCCCCACCCATGTCTTCCACCCATCGATATGACCTCCTTGACCAACTTGGGAAGACCCCTGCACAGATTTCCATTCTAGAACTTCTCAAAACTTCCCCTGTACATAAAGAAATTTTGGAACAAGCCCTCCTTGAGTCTTTCGTTCCTGATAACATCAATGCTACCCAATTCCAGGATCTCATTGGAAACCTTGCTGCCCAACAGCACTTGGTATTCACCTCCAATGATGCTCCTACAAATGGAGACCACAACAAGCCTTTGCACATTGAAGCCCTTATCCAAAAGCACAAGGTCAAACATATTTTGATAGACGGTGGATCCGGACTTAATCTGTGTACATACAAGTTAATGAAACAATTGGGACTTTCTGAGGACCTGGTAGACACATTAGGAAGGATCACAATAAAAGCATATGATGATGCGGAAAGAGTTTCAAAGGGCATGATCACCTTACCTCTTCAAGTGGGCCCTATTACAATTGAAACCCCTTGCCAAGTACTAGATCCTGATCTTCCCTACAACATTCTCCTCGGTCGGCCCTGGATTCACTCCTTGCAAGTTGTACCCTCCACCTATCACCAATGCATCAAATTCCCCTTCAACAGAAGAGAGATCACTATCAAAGGTGATCCACAACCTTTTCAATATTGCAAACTATTGGAGGGGAAGCATCTATATCATTGCCCACTAAATAGACCTTCGCCAACGCCTCCATCTGACACATCAAATGTTACCTCCACTTCATCCCAACTAGATACTCAAATCAAGATCTTGGACAATGCTTGTGGAGAATACAAATTGGAAGATGTCTTATTAATAGGCAACCTCCCCCTATCTCCTAAGTCATTTGGAAAACTGAAAGAGCTTAAGAAAGACCTAAAACCAGTCATGCAATGCCAAAATACCACCTTCTAGAAATGGGGCCCACTTGATGAGGAGAGCCTTGACATAGATGTCTCTTCATGGTTATACCAGGAAGAAGATGATAATCCAGCAAAAATATCCAAAAAGATGTACCCAAAAGCATCAGCTATAGTCGAAAAAATGGGTTACAAAGGACACGGCTTGGGACCAGAGGAGAAACGAAGAAAAGCACCCATAAATCCTATCTCCTATAAGTACAACAAAGGCTTGGGGTACACCTTGGTGCCTAAGATTACTATCATTGGTGCCCCTTCTAGTCCTTTGGATATCGAAAGTGCTAACGAAGAGGAGTTCCACGAAATGCCTTATGAATATGAAAATGATATCTTCTTTGACTCTCACATCAATACCATCACCCCCATAACCACTCCCCCTTCACATGAGCTACATATTGTCCATCCTGAACTCATAGACTGGGGCCAATGAGACAAACTCACTTTAGACATCTGTGTTGATGATAATGCTCTCATTACTCTCTTGACGGTGTGAAATTTGGAAGATTGTAATAGAATAGAGGCTATTCAACTACACGAAAAGGGATACTTTGGTAGTTAGGTCAATGCAAATATAATCAAAACAAAAAACATGATTCCCTAGGTGAAAACCTCTCTGAGGCACCTTTGGATGAGCAAAAAATAAAAACAAAAGGTGTACACGAAAGTGAAAACTTGGAAAAGGCACTTGACGATGAGGGACTTGATCTCCCTACAATTGGTTACCTTCCACGGGACAGATCAAATTTGCTAATAGAAAAAATAGACAGCATCAACATGGGCACCAAAGTCACTCCGAAAAAAGTGCTCATTGCCAAGTCCCTCACAGAAAAAGAGAAACAAGATTTCATCAACTTCCTTACAGAGGTAGAAATCAATTTTGCATGGTCCTATGACAATATGCCAAGGTTGGATCCTGCCTTGGTGGTTCACAATCTCGTTGTTCACCCAGACGCAAAACCTGTAAAACAAAAATTGCGTAAAATGCACCCACATATTGCACTCCTGGTTAGGGCGAAACTCCAAAAGATGTTAGACGCAGAATTCATCAAACCAATAGACTACGTTGAATAGGTCTCCAACATTGTACCTGTTGGCAAACCCATCGGGGGCATCCACATCTGCACAAATTTCCGAGATCTAAATAGAGCTTGTCCTAAAGATGATTTCCCGCTCCCTAATATAGATATGATTGTGGACCTTACGACAGGACATGAGATGCTGTTGCTTATGGATTGATTTTCTGGATACAACCAAATCAGGATTGCAGAAGAGGATCAGCATAAAACTGCATTCACAACACCATGGGGGACTTTTTGTTACCGAGTCATGCCTTTTGGCCTAAAAAATGCTAGAGCTACATATGAACGTGACATGACAATAATTTTTCATGACCTTTTGCACAAAATTCTGGAGGACTATGTGGATGATCTACTAGGAAAATCTAAGACAAGACAAGAACACATTCCTATTCTGAAGCAAATCTTCGAAAGATTGGAAAAATATAAATTGCGCCTGAATCCCAAGAAGTGTTTTTGGGGTGACATTGGGAAAACTATTAGGATTCATTGTTTCCCGCAGAGGCATTGAGGTCGATCCTGCAAAGGTAAAAACTATCGTAGAAATGCCTCCACCAAAAACTCTCAGACAACTGCATAGTCTCCAAGGAAAACTCCAATTGGTTAGACGTTTTATTTCACAACTAGCAGATAAGTGCCATCCATTTGCACACCTGTTGCACAAAGACACAAAATTCAAATGAGACTGCTTATGTCAAAAGGCCTTTGAGAAACTAAAATAATATCTAACATCACCTCCAGTGTTCATGCCTCCTACTCCTGGAAAACCCTTTATTTTGTACATATGTGCTACCGCATTGGCATTGGGGGCATTGCTGGCACAAACAAATGATCAAGGGAAGGAACATGCCATTTACTACATCAGTCGGACACTAGTAGGGTATGAACTCAATTATACCCCCATTGAAAGAGCATGCTTGGCATTGGTGTTTAGCACACAGAAGATCCGACACTATATGCTAAACAACAAAACAAAACTAATTGCTAAGATTGATCCACTTAAATATCTCTAGTCAAAAGCTGCTCTCACTGTCCGAACCGCTAAATGGGTCATGCTCTTAAGCAAGTTTGACATTGAATATGAGGACAAAAAGGAAATCAAGGGACAAGTCATCGCAGACCAGTTGGTGGACGCTCCACTCCCAGGTGACCATCCTATTGTTGCAGAATTATCAGATGAGTTCATTATGACAGTTACCACATCCTCCACATGCACAAACCCCCAAAATTGAGGGCACAAACTAATCAACCACAAAGATCGCAAAAAATACAAACCCTTAACTTAGAATTTCACCCAAAATGACAACACCGAAGAACAAACCCCAGCAGGGTGCCACACAAAATCATAGTCCTCCCCAAACACCAAAACCCCCGAATAAAGAGTTACAAAATCCACGAGCCAAGGCACGACTTAGATAGTCCCCCCTGTCTCCATGCTCCCCCTTGCCAACACCTGAACTCCCCCACTCTAGATGCCTGAAGCAACTGAGAAAGAGTACGGATAGGGCACAGATGCCCTAGCCCGAGTGAACAGACACCTCCCGCTCGATGCCATCCCCCATCCTCAAAAATTACTTAATTGAAGTGGAGGAAATTTTGAATTTAATTAATTAAATAATTCAAAATTATTCAATCAATGTGAATGAGAAAAAATATGAAATAATTAAAATTATTTTATTATTCTTGAAGAGGAAATATTAACTTAATTGCAAATAGATGAAATGATGAGAAATGGTGAAGTAGTTGGATGAAAATGTGTTAGTCATTCTCAGGTTTCTACAGTCCCCATTGCATAAAATGAAATTCCTAATATGACTACTTTGGACACTACTGTACACACAATTTTGTTCCCTAGATAGGACCATGCATGGTCTCATCTTTAATGTTTGAAAGCCAAATTTTATAATCTTGAGGGCTACATGTTTCATTCTATTTTATATCCATTTCCTTTTTGCAACCAAACTGTGTGCGGGAAAATCGGGTCGATAAAACTCAATATGTGAAAAAATTGTCAAAGACTTGTCCACACACACACACAGGACTTCTTGGTGCAAGCTATGGAGTAACGTAGTATTACTCAGCTTCCCAAGTTGGGTCCCATGGTTCTCTATCTCACAATGTCCCTCAAACCAATGTTTTTGCTCTCAGATCACTAAGCAAAATGGTTTAGGGATGGCAAATGCAAGAACGAGGGATGCTTTTGATAGATTTTAGAATGGAATGCATCCTAAGCTATGCATGATCTTAAAATGCAATAAACTAGATGATAAGATGACAAGGTTAGTATGAGTACTATCCTAACATGATATATTTAGTCTATGATTGAGCTAAATGATAAAGAAAGTATTCTAAACATGCATATTTAGACTAGTTCCTGATTTAAAAGAAGCTAAAATGATGAGCATAAAAATGATATGAAAGCTTGAATGTATTTGAGCATAAGTGTGATACTACAAATTTGGAGGATGATTCAAAATGGAGGAATGAGAGCTCTATTTATAGCAAAAACAGGGCAATGGATGGTCAGGATTGAAAGAGTTGATCAAGGGTTGAGTTTGAAAGTTGGGGATCCATGTTTGCAATTTGCACCAATGAAATGGTGACAAGTGTCAACATAAGATTGGGTTGAGAGAAGGGGTTGGAGACATTAAATGCCTGACAAGACCTTAGGGTTATCTAGAAGGTAAGGGTTAAGCTTAAATTAGGATTACCCATTGGATTAAGAGTTAATCCAAGGATAAACCTATGTGCAAATGATTAAGAGATAATCATGGTCAAAGTATTAAAGGCCTGATGAGACCTTTGGGTTGGGTGAAGGTTGAGTTAAAACAAATTCTTTAACCATGTAAGAGGGTTTGAGTTAACCATTAATGGTTATTGAAGACTTTGAGGAATTAAGTGGTTGAAGGCTTGAAGCCTTTAATGGTTATCAAAGACTTTGAGGATTTAAGTGGTTGAAGGTTTCAAGCCTTTAATGGTTATCAAAGACTTTGAGGGTTTGAGACGTGACCTCCCCTTTTTAAGGAATGTGACAAAGTTTAGAAGATGGGTTAGGCTAATTAGAAGCGATTAGAAGAGTCTAGAAGGGATTAGAAAGGGGTTTAGGAAGGCAAGTGGGAGATGTAGGATTTTGCAAGTGGATGGAGGGATAATACGATTTAATTGAATTAAATGATTTAATTCAATTTGGTTGCAATTAAATAAATTAGATTTATTCAATTTTTAGGATAACTATTTAATTAAATTTGAATTTAATTAAAAATGGATGGGGGGGGGGGGGGGATTTAATTGAATAAAATGATTTATTCATTAAATGGATATAGTGAATTTAATTTAAATAAATTGAGTAATTTACTTAATTAAATAGAGGAATGTGGATAATTTAATTAAATTGGATTTAATTAAATAGAGAAATGAACATAAAATATTCATTTAGGAATGTGGTCATTTTTATACGTCTACACAAACAATAAAAAATAATTTTGTAATTAATTATAAAAGACATGAGTTATTACATGGACACATAAGCATAATATAATTGAAGAGAACATAGGAAAATAACAAAATACACAACAACAATGCATACAAGCGTGTCATATTGGAATAGAAACCATTGTTACACTTCCCTAACTACAATTGCACATACTTACATCAATCATTGAACACTTTGCATATTTTCCAATAGAAGCATCATACAATTCTTTAAATATTTTGTGGAGCTTGATCATAATCATAAATGTTTTATTATTCATCTAGCTTAAGACAAGCCCCTAAACTATGACACCATCGTTTCTTAGATATCATAGGTTTAAGACAAGGTACATAATTAGCTGAGTGGAGTTGGGAGTCGACAATTGACCTAAAAACCTATCTCATGCTCCTAAACCATTGTCTTGTGCCAAAAGTTGGTTGTCATTAAATATTTCTATTAGTAACTAGTTATTGTTAAATTTTTTTATCATTAACCAGTTGTGATTGTGTAATTTTCTAGCCAAGGTTGTTTCCCCTCCCTTGATGCCATTGTTTCAACTTTGTCTACTATGTCTCGCCTTTGAGAACCTTTCAAAATCATCAAATCCAATCAAATAAATTTTTATTTCTACCTCTTTAACCAACCCTGAGTATGTTTTTTTAAGCATGTATTTCTAAAACATGATTAAATGCCTCTTTTCAATGTTGAACTTGTTTAACTAGTAATATCTTATCATGTCTAGAAAATGCCTCATCTTGCACTCGCTTCTTTTATCCTCCTCTTTCTTTCTTTGTTGCTACTATTTCCCCCTATATGTAGCGGATGCCACTGGGCTCCACATCATAAAACATATGAATAATCATATCCTTAGTCTACAACATTAAAACCAATTCATTTAAACACCAATGAGATCCATGAATTGTGGAAAAGATAGTGTAAGGTGTTGGAATTAGGGCTTCACCACTTAGATTGATAAGGCCACTAACTACACTTTGGACCAACCTCACACTAAGGAGGGATTTGAATTTGATTGATCCAATCCTAAAAGGACTAAATATAGATAAAATTAATCCTCCTTGTTTGAGTTGAAACTAAATTTAAATTAGGGTTAAATTGCAATGCTAGATCTAAGACAAACAACATGATAAATTGACATAAAATAACAATAATATAATGTTCTAGATATCATGCAAAGCTATAAAATTAGATTGAGGAATGGAAAATAGATTAGAACCTGTGACAAAAAGTTCAAGCAAAATTGTTGGGACTAGGGGGTGGACCAAATTGATCCTCTGAATATTAGGGGTGGACAAACTTGATGTTTTTCGGATTAGGATGACACACAAAATCTACTATCAAAAGATTGTCAGAAATTCTTGAGACCAAGGGGGGTTGACGTCCTAGTCCTTCACTTTTCACATCTTCAAAAGCTAAGTTTGATTATTGTCATCTACTCCAGATTGGATTTCTCACTCACAACTCTTGAGTCAATTTCCTACACACATAAGGGAATAGAGTTGTTGATGGGGGTTTGCCTAGTTGTTGATGGGGGTTTGCCTTAGGTCAAACCCCAATTTAGGAATTAACCTTGAATTGAATTGAAATATTAATTTGTAAATTCAAAAGTAAATGTTGGATGATATACCTCAAATCTGTAATGATTGATTCAAGTTGATGATGAGTCATAATCCGATTTTTATAAACTTAATTAATAACTAGACATGAGAATAAAATTGTGATATGTAGACCTTGATTTATTCTGGTATTTATTTTTTTGCAAAATGAATAAATGAAACTATTATGCCTTAATTTGAAATGTAGAATAAATGTGGCAAATGTTATGCATCAAATTAAAATTTGAAATAGTTTATGATGCTTTTATGTAAATGTTGATGTATTATTATTATTTATTACGTGGGCTGACTATTTGATATTTATGTTGAGTGTTGAGTTTGTATAGGATATCAAAGACAAACATGTGGTTGAGGCACAGGCTTCCTAGATTAATGAGAGCAGTTGATGTGATGGGAATCTACACACACATACTTGGTTGATAGCAATGCAAGCATTATGAATGGCTGATTTTATTTTATTTTATTGCTTGAAAAATTATAAGCATTTTCTTGTTTAAATCTAAAAAATTTATGTTAATTCCTTAGAAGAATTAGCAAAAGAAAGTAAAAGATCCTTTGTACTTATTAAATTATTATTTTTGATCTTTTGAAAATGATTACCAAATAAGATATATTACTCGCAAATTGTTGTTTACCATTGGGACAGTTGATCAGTTAGCTAGAAAATGAGTTATTTACACATGCTCCTGTTTAGATTAGGTAAAGTTTTAAATGCAAAGCTAACAACTTAGTGTAGTGAAGGTTAAAACAAACTCACAATCTGTAAATTATAAACAAATCAAGGTACATATTTGGATTTTCATCCAAATAGAAGGGGGCGTTAATCTCATTAAAAGGAAAAAAAAAAAAAGATTTATGTATTTCTAAAACATATCTCAAAAAACCATAGTTTGAATTAGAGAGAAAAAATGAAATGGAGGTGCAAGGACTGAGAGGTGTGGAATATTGAAATAGCAGAGGCATGGTTGGAAGGAAATGATGTAGAGGAATGGTTGAGGAGGAGACAACATAGAAGAAAGTCACCAGCTTCCTTCTTATCTCATCCATGTTACTTTAGACGTTTTCTATTTCCATGCTATGCTTATGTTTGAAAGTGGAAAACTCTCATGGCCCATACCGTATAGTCGGAATAAATTAGTCTATCATAAATATGTAGTAATGCTGCTATACAGAATAGTTAAGAATAACATACTTAGCGTTGGAAGATTATGTGGCAATTAAAAATGATATGAGTTATATTATCTGTCATTGTTTTTTTTTTTTGAAATTTTCACCTGAGAAAACCTGAGATGCTAATTTATTTTGTTCCCTGTACAAATTGGAAGAACTATACTTGTTTAAGTTTTATTTTTATTGCAGAAATAATATTCTTCATTTATTAAAAAACAAACCCACATTTCTAGTATGCTGGTAAGTAGCAAATCCAGATATTTCAAAAGGCTTTAAGCAAATGACTGGCAAAATTAAATATTTCTTAATTATTTATTTTAGCATAATATGATAATGAAAGATTTGATGCAATCATTAAGATGCTACAAAGTGGATCACTAGGTTAAGAGTTCAAATCTCTCTTTTACTTCTTCTTCAAGAAAGACTCTTAATTTACTTTCAACCTTTTAAAATTTTCTGTGCATTCTGATTCACATTAAAATCTATTTTTCCCTTGGTATTGATTACACTTTTATCCATTTAGTGTATGCTATAGTAAATTTGAAAATTTTATTAAAAATTTCCTAACCAGCATCATTCATAACAGTTTTCATGACTAAAGAAGCTCTGTTGGTGGAGGATATGGGGGGTGATAGAGTTAGATACGAACCAGACAATCCAGATGATTTCAAAAATGACCCCCTGGTCTGGAATTTTTGCGTTGAAGGAGGGGTTGCCATTTTTTGGAATATCTGTAGGGCCACGATGAGCAGCTCTCGGCTGCTTTTGCCTCCTCCTGGTCTGGGAGGTGTGTCTCGGTGGGTGGCATTTCTTTTGATCTCTCTGAGGAGACTATTGCCCAGGCTACGAAGCTCGCCCTCGACGACCGATGCTGGAAGCGCACCAGCCATGTTGCCAACAACGAAGGTTTGAAACGCTTCTTCTGCAACCACAAGGAACCTGTCAAACTCTAGGGTGGGTTTTCTTGGGAGGAGCTTAAACACCTGTGGAACATGATCATGAAGTACTTCACTCTCGAGGGCAGGCACAAGGTATTTTACTACTATCATTTGCCCCTTCTGAACCATTTCCGCAATAATGATTTGCTCTGTCTGCCCTTTCATTTACTGCATTCCATTGAAAGCTTTGTTAAAGACACCATGGATCCCAAGCATGGGGATAAGCCGCCCTACCTCCTTCACCAGGGCCTCATTTAAAGGTTGTACAAATTTCATGAGGCCCTTTGCCCCCCCCCTGAACCTCTCACTCTCTCAGCTCCCCATGCCTACTCCTCAGCAGCCCGTTGTCCTCTTTATGGCCTTTCCCAGATTTTTCTAGTATCCTCACGAAGGCTTTGCTACGGGCAACTTCTCCATGTCTCTGCTTGCTTATGCCTCTATTGTTTCTTTATCTGCACTATCCCCCAGTTTGACTATGTCCGCCTCTCCCAACGCTTCACACTCCCTGTCCAAGGGCAAAGGTAAAACCCCTGTTAAATGCAAACGTATTGTCTTTGATGACAATTTTTCCTTTGAGGATACTGAGAATGCCAATCCTTCCCTTAATTCTGAGGTTAAAAGGAGATCCTCTAGATTGGCTTCCAAAAGCTTGCACAATAAGAAGACCCTTGTGATAAAAAATATTGACTTGGAGGAGGACCCCATTGAGGACAAGGACGGAGAGGACCCTAATACCACCATGGGGGCCCTTGATGGGGATGTTGTGGATGTGGATATGACTAGGGACCCCATGGTTCTGACCACTATTGGTGCCACTGGCACAGACAATTCTGAGATGCAAACCCAAGACTCTATTGATGTTAAGGATAGGGCCTCTATGAACATGGGCACTAAGGGTGTCATGGGTGAGAAAAATTCTAATAACAAAGCCCTGGACTTAGATTTAAATATGGCAGAATAGGTGATGAGCTCTCTTCCCCTGATGTGCCTGAGCAATGATATTAATCGTTCCCCTGCTGGAGATGTGGCCAAGGTGATGGACAAGACTATGGATGACATGGCTACTATGAACCCCCAGGGTGCCCCTACTTTGGAGAAAATGGAAAACCTGGACATGGACGTGTTGGACATCACACAGAGGATTGAGAACCTGGGCCCTGTGATTGAATTGCAGGCTATCATGGACAATGTCAATCGGCTCAAGAGCAAGATGGAGGCCTGAGATGCCCAAATTGTGGGCCTTAACAAATTTCATCTGCAGGTTTTACATAGCTCGACGCTCACCCTCTCTCTGCTGAGGGAACGTACTACGGACACGGAGGAAGATAAGCAGTAGGCTAGGGACCTGTATAAGTTCTTGTCCAGTGAATGGAATAGTACCATTGATGCCACTGGGGTGCGAAAGGTGCCCCTGTAGTTTGTTTCTGTGTTTTCTACTATTGTTTTTTATTTTCTAAGACTTGGTCAATTTTTGTTGTTAGTTGTTGTTAAAGCTGTTATAGTGTTGTTTTTTATTTTCTAAGACTTGGTCAATTTTTGTTGTTAGTTGTTGTTAAAGCTGTTATAGTGTTGTTTTTGCATTGTGGTCTCATTAATAGTTCTACTATGTAAAGGGTTAGTGCCCTAGCTCTCACTGCTTTTTAAATCAAAAATAGTTATCATGCCTCTTTGTATTCATGTAGCATGTATGTTGCAATGGTTGATGCATTTTAATATAAGCCACAAGTCATGAGTTCAACCCCTACCGAACAACCTCTACATAATGACCAGTAATTATCTATTGAGTTAATCTCATTTAAATAGTTCTAAAAAGATAACAACATATTAGGAATTTAAAATAAGAAAGTCAATGCAAATATTAAAATTTGTGTAAAGTGTATTCACTTAATTTTTTCTATTTTATCAATGCATTAAAGAGGTTAATAGAGGTTGTAGTATAATTTGTTACTATTTTTATTGAAAATATTATATACAACATATTGAATTAATTTGTGGAATAGTGGCCAGTACTTGCCTTATTAATATTGTAATAGAAGTAGAAGTAATAAATGTAATAAGAAAAATATCTAGGATTTTAATTTTGATTTTGAGAAATAATAAATTTTTTATTATAATTTAAGATATAAAAGGCAAAATATAAAAAGATAACCTAACCCTAATTTAGTAGTAACCCCAATTCTAATTCAAGAAGATTAATTCCTAATGTTAATTTAATTGCAATAGTAAAAAATAATGTAATTTTGTAAAAGATTATAATTTTTATTTTAAAAAAAATAAATATTATTGGACAAAGGTATATAATGGAAAAGATTAAAAGCTAATAGTTAGAGAGATTTTGTAATTTTTTTCCCTTAAAGAAAGTTGAAAGAAAGATCATGCCCAAATTTAAATTACTCTTAATTATAAAGAACTAGTTCTTCATAATGTATTTTATAATTCATTTTTTCTAATTTTATAAGACCAATATAAATACCAAGTAAAACATTATTTTAAAAATTCTAACTAATCAAAGATAAAAATACTTATATCAAAATAGTACAAATCATAAAATAACATTTACGTTCTAAAAGTAAAATTCTAAATTGAAATTCTTGAAGCAATAACAAATCAAACTACATCAAAACATATATTATAGAAAAAATTAAGAGCAATATATACAAATTCATGAAAAATTTTCATTTTAAAATATTAATTATACAATTTTTTAAAGGTTTTAGTAGTAAAATATTTATAAAAAAAATTAAAATTTATATACCTTAATTTATAAAAGATAATCACAAAAATACTTGTAGCATTTCTCATGCCTAACACGTTCTTTCTTGATGATAAAATTAAAATAGAACATTGTATTTCTAGTATTCTTTTCATTGGTGTTGGTCATTGCAAGAATTTAATAACCACTACCATTAGTTATTTTAATTATTATAATATCAATATATTACATAAATTTTATATATTTATTCTTATGTTGTTGTTATATATATATATATAAAGCTTTATTTAGATGCATTGTTTAAATAATTTGTTATATATTTGTTTGGTTGATGTGTAAAATAAATTTGATAAAAAATATTTAAACATACTAAATATTATCTTATCATACCTAAAAAGTTGCCAAAAATTTTTTATTCAGTTAGTGGATCCGTGAAATCTGGTAATAAGATGTAAATTTTTCGAGCCAATTAGATTGGAGAAAAATAATTTCTACAATTTGAAAACTTAAAAATCATGGATCTTAACTTTATAAAAATTGAAAAAATGTATCCAAACAAAAAACTCATAATTCTAATTGGTGGACAAATAATTGAATAATAACTAGTTATCAAAAATTGATAGCAACCGATTGCAATAGTACTAGCCTAACTGCAAGTACTAATAAGCAATTATGTCATTAGAATGTAATGGTATGCTCATTAAGAATATTCATTATTATATGGATAATTATTCTTTTATTTTTTTTTATGATTAGATTTCAATTGGTTTATTTTTTTCTATTTCTTAATTGTTGTAATTGGTAGATAAATTATTAGGTTGATAAAGACAAGTTATGTTGTCTTTACTTGAAGTTACTTTTTAAAAAAACATGTTTCAACCCTTGAGATCCTTTGAACAACTATAAATATATAGGGAACAAGCCATTTTGTATTGTGTTTATTGGGAAGGGTATTTTATTTGCTTTCAAAGGATAAATTTCATTTTAATCATAAGAATCATGTTATTTATCTGGGTGAGTGCGAAATATGGAAAAACAAGGAAGGGTAAATCTCAACACCTGATTTACCTATCGATAGTTAGTATGAATCTTTGGCCAAAGTATTTTAATCAAACTGATACTACTTGATTTTCTTTAATTACTCCCTGCCATATCATAAAAATTTAGGACCGCATGATCATAGGTGATATGTATGTTAGATATTTTCTTATTGCACTTGTTGGCAATATTGCATTATAACAGACAATGAAAGATTGTTGGCATTTCATAAGGATATTGAGAAGGTTGTTGATGATTATGGATATAACTGATTAAAGATGTTTACTGTCTTGATATTATTATTTTGTCATTGATGTCAAGAAATTGATTTTCTAATTCAGTATGATGTTGCCATATCTTGAGAAGTATGGTATGAAGATTATAAAGATATCGGTAAAAGACACAGGAAAGAATATGATGAATAAGGGGATGAATAAGGTATTCAATGGGCAACTAGTACCGAGTCAGACAATGATGAGATCATGATGCTTAGATTGTTTTAACATCATACATATGTTGTAAAATGTAAAGGTTAATACTATACTATGTTATCAAGTAAAGAACCTAGTCGGTAAACCCTAAGGAACCTGGTCGGTGAACCCTAAGGTTATCGCTATCGGTTAATGAAGGCGGAATGTCTACCGAGTGAATTTTAGTATTCACTGAGTTGTTACTGAGTTGTAACCGAGCTATAAAAGAATGCATTAAATGTTTACATGCGTTATTTAATGAAGGAAGCTGATGAGCTGGAACTGATAAATGATTGGTGAGCCGTGAATGAAGTTTGTTAACGAATCTAAGGCAATGAAAAGTCGGCATGAAGATCTACAGCTCAGATGGACAAGATTGAAGATCTGATGGCTATGATTGATCATTGGAAATGTGGTCAAGGAGATTAAGCGGTTACCTAATTGTTTATAAATAGGAAACTGTTGATAAACAATGTATGCGGGCAAGTGTATGCACAAGGATGCTACATAGTGATTACCAAGCACAAAAGCTTGAAGACTTGTTTGAATAACAGAGTATAGAAGCCTAGCAAATATACAAGATTAGTTCTATGTCTAGATTGTATTGAACAAATAAGAATCTACTTTAGCATTTTAGATGTGAAGTTGCAGATAGATTTTATTACTATTATTTTGTGAAAGTGACAGAAAATCTCTTAACCAAGTGGACTTAACAGTCTTATTTGTAAAACCCTCTAGCAAGGTGACATTCTGATTGAGTGTTTGAAATCCTTTAACAAGGTCACTTGTAAACAGGATTTGCTTTTAACCGAGCATACTCTAGAAGAGTATATTTCTTAGTGGGTCCGAAATCCCATAGTGGTTTTTCCCTATTTGGGTTTCCACGTTAAATTTGGTGTTATGAGGTTTATGATGTTCATATGCTTTTGAGTTTGCATGTTTAACAGTTTTGGTTATATTATTGAAATATATGTTACCGAGGTTGAATCTGATGTTTTTATGGAAGATTAAGTTTTTATGATTCACCCCCCCCTCTCATCTTTTTAGCTATTGGATTTGTACTTATATTAAGTATCAGAACTATCAGCACTAGGATCACATCCCACATGTCAGTTCCATCTTGATAGGAGCTTCGTGCAAGGGTCAAGAGCTCTTCGAGCACCGGGGAAGTAGATTCTTTGTGGTTGTGTGGAAAATGCTCCTAGGCCACATGTTAATCTCACAAGTGCAAATGAAGAGGGGTCCACAATGATTGGAGACAACCTTATAGTACCCCTATGTTTATTATATCATGTAATTAGACCATTTGCTTATTTGTATATGTAATAATTTTCAACCTCATGATCACATGTATAAATATTTTGACCTATATGGTCTCATTTTGAATTATATCTCAACTAGAGAGAAAAATTCAAGTAAAAATTAAAACTCTATTGTAATGATGGATTGAATTATTCTTTTATTTTCAGTTGGAAATGTATTGCGGGGGAAAATTGGCATACAACAATCAGATTTAGTGAGTTAACCACCAAAAGTCAAATCCAACTGGCAAAATCCGCAATAACAATGAAAATAGAATTGAAATCAATAAAGAAATAAAGGTTAATCAAATAAACTCAAACTCCCTTTCTAATTCAATTGTTGGCTTTCATTGCTCTTCTCAATCTTCTTGTTAAATGGCTCTCAGAGTTGCACTTGAAAACCTGCATTAAGACACAAAAGATTTCAAAGATAGTGGTGGTTGATGAAAAAGGGAGATTGTCGCTGAATTTATAGAAATTGGAGAGAAATTGATTGATAGGTGGAACTAGAGTGAGCTAAAAAGTTGATTAATAGTTAGGGAGGTGATTGAAGAAGTTAACTGAATTAATTCAATTAATTAATTAGTTAGAAAAGGTGGAACTCAGGGGTGAGTGTTAGTTAGAAACTAGTATGTGCAGTAGAAATTAGCATGAAATTGGATTTAAATTAAATTTGGATTTAAAATTGATTTTTTAAAATATCCAATCACATGCACATGAAGAAAATTTAGAATTTAGAACTAAGAGAAAAAAATTAGATTAAATAAATTTAAGAAATTTATTTAATTTGGAAGACATAGTTGGTTAATTAAATAATTTAGAGAAATTATTTAATTAGGGAGAAAATAGAAATTGGATTTAATTAAATAACAAATATTATTTAATTAAAGTTGTAAATTTAAAATTAATTAAATAATAATACAATTACTTAATTAATTTTAAAAGAATGAAGGTTGTATGATTAAATGAATTGAGGGAAATTAGAAGAAATTGAATGATTAGTAATCATGAAATGTGATGATAAAATTAATTTAGAAGAATGGAAAATATATTAATTAAATAATTAAACAATTATTTAATTAATGAAGACAAATAATTAGTGTGTTAATAATGTGACATTTTTTAGGTTCTTGTGAGTGATAGTTTCAAATTTTGTGAATTTTTGAGCTCGTTTGACTGACCCACAAGTGCTTCAAAGTTCATGGGGACCACAATCGTTTTTGAGGGAGAACCCTAATTTTTGGCTATAAATAGGAATTTCTAGGTTCATTTGGTTCATTTGCATTCATTGAGTTTAGAGCATCCAATGCAACTTTAGAGCATTTTGTGAGCAATGGTAGGTATTGGAGCAGAACGTCACCTATCAGAGCAAGCTAGACCATATCAGCGCCCAGCTGGCATAGGCGGCATGGTAAGTATCTTGAAAAATTTTGTCAAATTTTGCCTATTTAAAAAAAAAAATCAAAGTTTTCCGAAATCTCAAAAGTTAAGCATTTCACATGCGTACTTCATGTTTATCGCATTCGTCATAAGTTTTGCACAATCTAGTTTATAGGATCTGTCACATACATTAAAGATGTCGCACTCATGATAAGTTTTTGGCATTTAATTGATCTTTTTCACATAGTGTTTAGTGTTTCACATGAGATAACAATTTCTCATGTGTTAACAATGTCGCATTTGTTTAATCATTTTTGCATTTGTAGTAACTATTTCGCATTGGTTGTTTTGATTAAGATTTTCATAATTTTGCTTGGGATTGATGCCATATTGTGCCATTTTGATTAATGCTATGTTTTTTGTCAGTGTAGGAGTTCTTTGAGGTGCTTGGTACTCATCACAATAGGCCTAATGCTCTATCATTGCACAGTCAGTTGACTGTCGATGATATAGATTTGTTTTGCTAGGTTGGACTATACCACATATTATATCTCCCTAAGGTTATGACCAACAAGGGTCTAATTACTACATTTGTTGAGAGGTGGTACTCAGAGACATGCACTTTTCACTTGCCAACAAGTGAGGCCTTAGTGACATTGGAGGATGTGTGGAGGATTTTTCACATACCTATTCATGGAGAGCGAGTAGTGTATGATCATAGGACATGTATTGCTACTCTATGTGAGTTCTATGAGTGTGGTGAGAAGAATCTAGGCATTGAGGGGTTATATGAGATTGGATGGGATCACCTTAGTCGAGAGTACGATGAGATGATAGTCATGTGCAGTCTTATTGTTGGGTTATTGGTTCCTGATCAGAGGTGTCATGGATTTCCTATGGGCTAGGGAAGGGTACTTGTAGGTATGATCGGGAAGAGGCAAGTTTATGCTGGGGTCCCTATGTGCTTTCTATGCTCTAAATTACTAGATGCATACAATTGTTTATTTAAGGTATAGATCTAACAATTGCGGTATCACACTCCTATAGGTCTAGGCTTGGGAGCATATCAATATCTTTTTCCCAGTGGTGCATGTCCAGTTACAAGTAGAGGAGCCTTATGCTTTTAGGTATACGGGTGTGATTAGACACAGAGGGATTGGGAACACCTTAAGGCATGCTATTGATGTTCTTCAACATTTGACATGGAGGTTGTACCTATATTGCCCCAGTTGGGCTAATGATGTGAAACACCTTCCTTACTTTTGGCAACATAGATACTTGATTGTATGGAAAATAGATGTACATAGATGTACATCTTCGTGGTCGAGTTCTACGACAATTTGGAGAGGTTTAGGGTATTCCTGAGGCTATAGCCTCTTTTGCTAGATCATCATGACAGGTATCTGATTAAGGGGCTTATATTAGTCCTGATGTAGCTTTTGCAGAGTTCAACACATTGAGACCGATTTAGTGGGTTTAGGGTGCAAGTCTATAAGTATGGCATATGGTGGGTTATTTATCGTCTTGTGCCTTTGACAAATCCTACAGTGCCAATGACATCACAGATGAGTTAGCAGTCAAGATGAAGAGGAGGGGATGGAGGAGATGGAGGGGGTGATGGTGAGGGTGATGGAGGGGGTGATAAAGGAGGTGATAGGAGAGGTGGATAGAGGGGAGGTAGAGCAAGGAGACTGGTGGCTCTTGCTACTGTAGCGGTTACAAAGGAGTGGGGAGGAGACAAGAATGTTTATATTGGCAAGGATACAAAATCATGCAGCAGCGATGATGATTCTTCATCAGGATCATCCAACTTAGAGGACTCAAAGAGTAGTAGCAATGATACTAATATGCCTAAGCTAGAGGACATGTCTGTGGGATAGGATGTAGTACATATTGGAGATCCAAAGGTGATTAGGGCCCCAATTTAGAGCTTGTAGGATGCTTTAGCTACTGAGAAACAACATAGGAGAGAGGACCAGACTCAATTTAGACAGGATTAGGAGTCATGGATGTAGGAGCATGATGCATTGATAACTGAGAGAGGTAGTCTTTGTATAGCTCGAGATTTACCAGTTGTAGAGCAAGACCTCTTTCGCAATGAGAAAGATGATGTTGTTCAATGAGTGCAATTGGTTCTTGATGTATATGATCAACATTTTTCTCCTGGTTTTGTTGTTCGTACACAGGTTGGTCGACTATTCCATGTTGCACAAGAGGCTATGTATTGGTGCCAACACTTTGAGGCTATTGTTCTCGAGGTACAACAAATATAGAGTTATCAGGTTTATAGGTCTCAGAGTAGGTCTGGTAGATCTACAAGTCGTGATACTAGCAGTAGGGGTGTCATGGGACCACCTCATCAATGACTTGGTCATCTTGGGGTGGGATCTAGCGAACAAGCTCCAGATAGGAGCATCATCGGTTGACATTTATAGACTCTTTATTGAGCCTTCAAGTCTTATATTTATTGTATTCTAACACATTGTTTTTGATATATATATATATATATATATATATATATATATATATATATATATATATATATATATATGAGATACAGTTTTGACTTTGTTCTACATATGCATATGTTATATGTTTCCTATATGAATGTGATTTATGAGTTTATCATGCATGTGATTATAATGATGATCTTACTTATGCATTTTCTAGATGCTCTATGTGATGTGATGTTTCTATTATGATGCTATAATGTTATGATTCTATATGCAATCTTATTCTATTTCTATATATGGAATACAATGCAAGTATGTAGTCTATGAATTTATAATGCAAAATGTACCTAATAAACTTAATGAAATGCAATGAAAAAATTAATGAATGAAAATGGACTAACGAATGGATGAATATAATGATCTTGTAACGTCTCTTAATAAAATGCAATGAAACCTAATAAATGCAACCTAATGCAAATATGAAAGTGAAATGCGACTATAAAAAAATTTGGTGTGTCAAAATACATCTTTGTTTCTTGACCCGATAAGTTACTAGGGTAAAAAGAGATGATTAAAAAAAAGAGATGAAAAGATGAAAGGATGTACCACAGAGAAATCTTGTGTCTTTATTTATGTGCAACATAATCATCATTGAGCCTTATTATGTATCAATGGAGCTTTGTACACCAAGATATGAAAAATCAAGGTACAAATGATATCCCATTGCAAAAAACAAACACATTGTAGACAAGGAGTGAACCCCTTCATTCTGGGTGTAGCACTAAGGGTTGAGGTATATGTGATAGTCACAAGCATAGCTATCCTTGACTTTCATTCTTGCATAGGATACTTGCCGAATGAACGTACCAACACAGACACCCAAAGTACCATTGCCTCAGAACTTCATCTGTTAATACCACAAATAGCAAGCAAAGAAAAAGATCATGAACCATCCCGACTCCTCTAGTCACTTGTGGACATCCTTGAGTGGCATATGAACATGACCTGTCACCAATTGATAAAGATAAAGACTAACTAGAAATTAACCCAACAACCATGTTGATATGTGTCTTCATTTTGCTTGATGTGATGATTGATAAGAATGTCTAGTTTTAGAGATCAAATACCCCATATAAGACCAATATGTCTGGTTTTGAGTGTAGCCTTCCCTGTATAAGACAAGTTGATCATGATTGATTGATAGGGTTGGATGATTCGATTGATAAGATAGTTGATCGATTTGATTGTAGATTCTGATAAGATAGTTGACCTTGTTGTAAGTTTGCGTGGAGTGTTTACTAGGTATTTGCTCAAGTGTTTGATCTCTGTCGGATACTTTATTGCAAGATTTTTTATGATTTTTCATTTTTTAGGGATTTTGTTTTAGGACTTTTTATGATTTTGTTGGATTTTTTTAGGAGATTTTATGATTTTTTGGATTTTTCAGGACTTTTTTATGATTTGTTTTTGGATTTTTTATTTTTTTTGTTTTTTTTATTTTTTTATTTTTTGTGTTTTTTTATTTTTTGGTGTTTTTGAATTTTATTTTATTTTTTTGTATTTTTGAAATTTTTTGAATGACGATGCAACTAAAATGCAACTTTTTTTTAATTTTGTTAGAGGAATGCCCCTGGTTTATCAATGTTTATGATGCAAGTAATAGCTATGCAACTTAACATGAATATTCTAATTGTTCAAAAATTTCTACCTAAAGAAGGATGATTATGCAAGTGTTTCACTATATCATACACTAACAAAATTCAAAGCTACAAAATATTTTAGAGATAAGGATCCATTTGGTTTTGGAAGTCTTTGGATAACTCAGCTAAATGCACCAAATGGGTAAGATGCACAGTTAGAGGAGGAGAAAGATTTGCTATCGACCCCTGAAACTTTTGTCTTCAATTACTTATATGCATGCAATTGAGTTTATTCTAGCTCTAGGACCATTGTCGACCCTTAGAATCTTACGTGACTAGCTACATGATTTATCATAAATCCAAAAGCATCTTAGATAGGGCCTCAGTACCAACAAATGTCTATAGCCCCAATGAGGTTATCATTGTAATCTCATGAATATTACTTTGTTGCTAGCCAAGCATTCATAGCCTCGATGGAATTACTCACATCTTCCCAAAGGCAAGCTTTTTTATTTTGCTTTTCTTTTGATAATATTTTCTTTTCTTGCTCATTATTTTCATCTTTTGATATAACTTTTAAGTACTTTTTTTAATCTTTTCTTGTATTGTCTCATAAGCAATGAAGCTCACATGGATTTGAGAATTACAGTGGCACGGAAGTAGGATTTTAGATTTTTCAGTATCCATGTCTTCAACCAAGTATCGACAATAATTTTGAGCAAATTGTTAATGTGTGAAAGATATAGCAACCAAAATATTTTGGTAACAAGAGACAACGGTGAATCCTCTACTCAACTAAAGACAAACCCTAACCACGAGGTGACGCCAAAGATAAGCAACCTTAGATTTCATGAACTTCATGAATGAATATCTAGGAAATGAGGTGAACATAGAATCTCATAAATGTAGATACATAACAAACCTACACAAGTGCCCTTTTGTTCAAATGAAAAGTGCCCATGAAATTATATGCAAATGCAATGCAAGTGATTCAAAATGAAATGCAACTATATGTAAATGCATTGCCAATAAAGAAAGATGAAATACAATCAAAATAAAATAAAACACAATCAAAGCAAAGTGAAATATAGAAACGGCAAAATGAAATGCAAAAAAGGCACAATGAGATGAAGTTATATGCAAATGCAATGCAAAAAAAGAAAAATGAAACACAATTATATGTGAATACAATGCTAGAAAAAGTAAAATGAAATGCAAATGAAAAAGAAAACCTAAATATCCATTAAGCATAATACTTCTTTAAATGCATGTTGTTTATAGGTTCAGAGAGTGGATCACCCTCCATTGTTGTCAAATTGTATGGACCATTACCAAGGACTTTTGTGATTACATAAGGACCCAACCAATTAGGTCCAAAATTTCCAAGTCATTCTCGCTCTACCAGGTTTTTCTGATTCTCTTTTAGGACTAGATCCCCAACTTGAAAGAACCTCTTTCTTACTCATTTGTTGTAACTGTATCTTAATTTATTCTGATATCCTTGCAGGTGATTCAATGCACTCTATCTCTTCTCATCGATTCTCTCCAATTCTTGTAACCTGGCCACTTTATAATCTTCATCAAAAATAATGTTTCTTATAGATACTCATAGTGATCTGGTAACTCTACTTCGATATGCAAGATCGCTTATGAACCAAAAACCAAAGAATATGGGGTGTCTCTTGTAGTTGTTCAAACACCTATTCTTTAAGCCCAAAGAGAAGGATTCAACTATAAATCCCAATCACGTCCACTTTCATTGACAACTTTCTTAAAGATTTTCAGGATTTTTTTATTTGTTGCTTCAGCTTGACCATTTCTCTGTGGGTAATAAGGAGTAGCAAAATGGTGTTGAATGTGGATCCAATCAAAAATCTTGTGTAACTCCTAATTCTTGAAAAGGTATCCATTATCTATTAATAGTGAATGAATTTGTGCCCATTGAAAGAAGTTGGATTGATTTTCCCAACAAGGTCTAGTCCCCACTGTGAGAAGGGCCATGGTGATGTGATTGGATGGAGATCCTGAGCAGGTGCATGAATTAAATTACTGTGTATCTGACATTGCCTACACTTTTGTACAATACTTATATGCATATTTTTCCATAGTCGGTCAATAATATCTCGTGCACAATAACTTCTTTTCTAGAGAAGGTCCGTTAAAATGAGCTCCATAGATTCCATCACATACTTATTTGAGGGCCAATTAGGATTCTTGTGCATCAAGGCTTTAGAGTAGTGTTCCATCTAAACCTTTTTAGTATAAAGTGTCTATAAGAATGACATATCTAGAGGCTTGACATATCAATGTTTTATGCTAATTTTTGAAAAGTTTAGGAGAAACGTACTAATCATGAAGATAGTTGTATATATCTTTATATCATGGTGAATCAAGGCCAACTATGATACACACACATTCTTACTGTGGGATCTCATAGGATAGTACCATTAGTTGCTCCACTATAAATTCAAACTACGTCACTATGTGATGAAAAAAGTGTGCAAATATAAAAGGACTAAAAAGTAAGCTAATTTATTAGGCAAAAAAAAGACATCATACACCTCAAGATTAGAATGATAAAATCAAAAGCGTAATTAAAAGGATAAAACAATGCAAACCAAAATCTCACTTCGATTTGATAGTTCCTCAATTTTATGTGTGCTCCATGGCATCTTAGAATGCTCCATATAGCTCCATGATATCTAATGCAAGGATGATTGATGAAAATGATGTATGAGATGGATGGCAATTTCAATAGAGTAACAGTATGGATGTGTGAAGAGTGGATTATTTTGGCATTATGATGATATGATGTATGAAAAGTGGATGAAATGCATAGAAAAAGGGGGGGTTTAAATAGGAAATGAGAGGAGGATGAGAGGGTTTTAAAATGCAACACTTGTCCTCCAGGAGGACAAGTGGCAATCCTTAAGATGTCATGTGGAATAAGATTCCACACTTGTGGCTCAAGCTAAGACAAGTGTCCCAAAGGAGGGACACACGTCTTGGGGAGGAGTGACATGTATCCTCAAGAACACATTTCTATTTGGGGAGTAACCACCCAAAAATAGGATATTTTCCAATATTTAGAAAATAGGGAGTGTGCACACATGTGGGAGAGGAGGTGGTTAAGATAAGGTTGGTTAGAACCCATGGGTTAGGCTAGGGATTGGGTTAAAAAGTGGTTAAAAGTTAGGAGACATGTGACATATTTGAATTGATTAAATTCAAATGAGGGAGGAATTAATTAGTTTAATTAATTAATCCAAGGATTAGAAGAAAAGGGGAATTAATTAATTAGTATATTTAATCAATTAATTGGATATGACCCATATTAATTAAATTAATTTGGCCAAAGGGGGATAAGATGCTATATTTAATTAAATGACATGAGTTAATATAAATGACTAAGGGATTTAAATTTAATTAAACTGATTAACCAAATTTAAGTGTCTACATTTTTCCCCTCTTCGCGATGGCGCTAGAATAGCATTGGTGCGAAGAAAATAAGACATTAGAGATTCAGAGCAAAAGGGAGTGATAAAATGCACCAAGTAGGTGAAGGAATGGGCAAGGATGCCCCCTCGAAAGGTTGCATGGAGGATGGAGGTTGAATGACATCTCAAAAGAAATATTGCCCCAATGGATGAGGATGGAAGGCAATGCAAAGTGAAGCCTTGGGGGACAAGAATCAAAGGGGAAGAGGAAGCAAATGCAAATGTAGTAGAGATGAAATGATATGAATGAAGTGACAATGGAGCACGAGCATCCCTGAAACTGAATGCAATGTAGTGAGCACTTATTTTAATTTAGCATCATATGTGAGACCAAGGTATGAAGAACCAGGGTAGAATTTCACAACCAATGCATGGATTGACACGTATAAACAAACATGCAAGTTATTCTAGCACCACACAAAGTTACATAGACCCTACAAGAAACAATGCTAGACTAACCACATGCAGAAGATATGCCCCAGTGTAACATGAGATAAGAGAGACCTCATGAGGGTACGACAAAGAACACATCCAAAAGAGATGCCAAGCAAAAACCAAAAGCAATAAGATCACATTCTGAGCCATGTTATTCCTAGTGCACCATGATATAAAAGATGATGACGACCAAGAAGAAACAAGGCCCGAAGATCTTTAAAAGATAATCAAAGATAAAAAAGAATTAAAGCCAATACGAGGGCCTCAAATATCTTTTACCAAAGGATGACTAATTGGATTAGGATTTGATGATGTCTGACTTGAGGAAGGATACATCCTATGTAAACTGATGATTGGATAGAAATTGATGATGGGATGACAAAACGTACTTGATACGATCATGATGACAAAGATGTTCTAGGATTATTGTTGAAGAACCAGCAGACAGGATATGATCTTAAAGGACATGACTGACGCAAAGGATGAAACCTAAGGACACATATGTATAGGCAAACCTAGATGGTGACTCATTACTAACACTATGCATGAGACACTATTTACAAGATGTACAAGAGCTATGGATGATGAAGGAAGACCCAAGGACAAGCATGATGTTTCCCCAGTCAAGATAAAAAGTAGTGAGATATTGATGATGGATGGGGTGTTGTTGATGTGGGACTGATATATCCCAAAACAACACCAGGATTGGGAAGGATGCATCCCAATGATGATGATTGGATTATGATCAAATCTTGCAGCAAGGTTGGGAACAAGACCAAGGATACGATTGGATGATTTGATTAGCATTTGACCTTAGATAGTTGAGGAATATGGATAAGATTAGCACACGATGGAGGATAGTGAGGAGTAGATGGACTGATAAGATGGAAGGCATTGGATCACGTGAGGGTACCTGAGAGCTAGACACCAATGATAAGGGAGGTAAGAGGTAAGGGAATGAAATGATGAGGGATGAAAGGATAGAGGATAAGATGAAAATAATTTGAAGATGGAAGCATTGTGGATGTAACTGGGAAATGAAAGGATGAGGAATGAAGAGATGGAGGAACTAGGAGATAAGGATTGGTGGATGGATGGATATGATAAGATGACTAACATGAGGATAGGGATAGGAAATTGAGAGACGTGGATGGAATATAGGGTGATTGATGGATAAGAATTATGAAGGTGTGCGAAAGGATTACATGGAAGGGAGGAAGGATGGGTGAATGGGAAGGTGAATGGAGGCCAAGAGGTGTCCAAAGAATTTATACATGGTGGCCTTTTGTTTTTATCAAGATCCAAGAGAGGATGGAGGAAATGAACTGGATTGGATATGATGGGTATGGTAGGTAGACGGAGATGGAGGAGGAAATGGATGGATTGCTAGAAGAACTTGCCCCCAATAGTCGAGAGAAAAAGGATGAGGGGAATTACACATGACACATGTTTGCCGAGTTTTCATCGTGATACTTTTCCAAGGCGCATGTTTGCCAAGTTTTCACCATTGGATGAATTTTTCTCTTTAATTTTTTTTTCATGTTTTATTTTTTGGGAATTTTCCAATTTTGGGGATAATTTATAGATGGATATGGATGAGGATAAATGGATTCGGAGGATAGATGGATGGAGGACTCAAGCATCAATTTCTATATCAAGGTAGTAGGAGCCCATTTGGAGTGATCCCTGGATATTGGTACAACTTTATTAGGAAGGAGTGGATTATGTAAAGGCTTGGATTAGATGGTATTGATGGGGTATGTTAGGGATGTAAGGGAGATGGTGGTGGAAAGTGTTCATATGGAATAAGGGAAAGCGAGTGTGATGGGGGGATGTTGTTAAGACCAACATTGGCACATGTTGTGGGGGATGTGATATGAGTGGAGGGGAGATGGATATATCATGTGGATATGATGGAGGAATTATGATAGGTAGCTTTGGGACATAGGGACCCAAAATAGACCCAAGAGATGGAGGGGAAGAATGTTTAGCCGGTGGACTAGCAACTTTGGATGCCATTGCAGGTTTTTCTTTTTGACTTATTGCTTCTTTTTGCTTTGGGATCCATATTGTTTTTGCTTTTACTTTAGTGGGCCTTTCAGATTCACTGAATTTTTGTATTAATTTTTTCTTTGTGGGAGCATGTCTTTTTTAGTGGACATGGTCATCTTTTAATTGTTGTGGATGTTTAGCTTTATGCATTTTTGACATGGCATCCAAATTTTTGCTAGTAGCCTTGGAAGGAGTGTGCGAAGATGTAGGAGATGGAGGGAATATGGGTGAAGTGATGGATGTAGGATGTTGGATGGATTTGGGGGATATGTGCCTTTGTTGATAAGGAGTAGGATGTTTATGATGGGTGATGGGGATATGGGATTTGTGTATGTCGGGACGAGTAGGGAAACATGGAGGATGTGATTTTGGGATATAAGGGCCCAAAATGGATTTAGCATGTGGGCGATAAATGAAGGTAGACTTTGGGATATAGGGACCCAAAATGGATTTAGAGGATGAAGTAGGAAGATGGATGTCTGTTTTGGCTTTATATGATGGAGGGGGAATGTCGATAAATCATTTGTAGGAAGGATGGGGCAATGTGATGGTGTGTTTGGAATCATACTTGGATTTTGCATTAGTTGTACCGACATTTTTGGATGAAGTGCCTTAAGATATGTAATCGAGACCATGAGATTCTGGATGTGCTTTAAAAAAAATATGGGCTCTAAATTACCTTGTTCATGTAGGCCTAAACCTTTACCTTGATGGTTCATTTTTTTGACTGTAGACATCTCAAATTAATTAAATTAATACTTAATTAATTTAAGCATGTCAACGTATTTAACCAATTTAAGTGTTAATTCCCTTTGTCTCAAGGTTAATTAAATCAAATTTAATCAATCTTATCTCTATAGTCCAATAATTAATTTATCAATAAATTAATTAATTTCTCCATTCTTCTAAATTCCTCTTAGTTAATTAATCCTAATTAATTAAATTAACTAAAGTGATTCCTACAAATCACTTTTCCTAATCCCTATAGACACCCAAAATTAATTAAATTGATATTGAATTAATTTAAGTCTGTCAACATAATTAACCAGTTTAATTGTGTTAATTCCCTTCTTCTTAAGGTTAATTAAATCAAATTTAATCAATTTTATCACTATAGTCCAATAATTAATTTGTCAATAAATTAAGTATTTCCCATTATTCTAAAGTCGTCTCAACCATTATTTCTTGTAAACCCCACTTAGTTAATTAATTTTAATTAATTAACCTAACTAAAGTGATTCCTATAAATCACTTTCTCTAACCTCCACTTAGCCTAATTAATTCTTCTAGAAGCATGCTTATCATTACTTCCCCATTTTATATTCTTCCACCCATTTCACATCAACATTGAGACTTTCAAGGAAATTCAAACTTCTTTGAATCCCCCCATGCATCCTTTATTTTGGAATTTCAAATCCCTCTTTCCTTTCCCCAAAGAATTTTATATTCCTTTTTATTCTCCCCATTCACCTTGATCCATGTCTTGCCTCTCAACTCAATCTTGGCCCTCCATTGGCCTCCTGCAATCTATAAATTTGAGGATTATTTCCTCACAATGGGGGGATTGACTCTATTGATAAAATTATCATGTTTCTCATTTCTCCCTCTATCTTCCTCTATCATATCCTTATCATGTCCTCATGATCCTTCATCAAATACAAATCTATTCATTTACATCTAATCCAAATCCAAATCCTATCAAATCATTCAAATCTTGTTGTGTGTGGAGGGAAATTCACATCCCAAAGAAGGAGCCAATCGAATCAAGTGAGGAAGGGGCACATTCCTCATTTCATCCAAGGCTCAATCAAAGGAACAAGAGAGAACTCTCTCTCTTGCAAGGTATAATTGTATTGTTGTTTTATGCTTTATTTGGATTCCTTATGCTTATTTGGGCTTAAACTAACAATCTAACCTTGCATTGGTTTTCTCTTGCTTCAATCCCCACTTAGCCTAATTAATTCTTCTAGAATCATGCTTATCATTATTTTCTAATTTCATATTTGTTAACATTATTTTGAAGTCGTTCGTAGGCAGCATTTTGATTGGGTGGCACCCTTCCTTTCGGATTTTCCTGCTAAGCTCCACGTACAAAACAGCCGAGCCAAGTGTTGTCTTGATGTGGCATGTGATTGCTCACCTTTCTCATTTGGAGTTTGGAGGAATGCGGATTTGCCACACTGCGCGGGTTTTTTATGACATGGCACTCCTCTCGACCCCACCATCTGTCGCGTAAAGGTAAAGACACTTGGTCTCTCCACATTGCACAATTGAATGGTCTCTCGGCGCCCATTTTTTGTTATCCCCCGAGCTATCGCATGTCATCCATGATGGTTCATGAATCAAGCCGTAATTTGGATTGTGATTTTCTTGTTGAGAAGGTGTAGGGGTTGCCATGACATATTGGAAATAACAACTTCAGGGGTGATTTTGTTGGGTATGACCTCACAGTGTGCCACGATAGGTTTTCTGATCAGAAGGGGTTGCTGGAAGAATGCTGATGCTGCATGTTGCTAGTGAGCCAAAGGCTCTATTTATGCTTATGTTTTCCTCATTTTGGGGGTTTAGACTTTTAAAGAGTTTTTCAAAAACTTTGGCTCATTAAGAAGCATTTATGTTAATGAAATTTGGTGAATGATAATTGTGTTAGATTGTGCATGTGGCCTTTGTGATGATTTTATGTGAAGCTTAATATATTATCTTATGTGTTATTTTCTAAATCGATTAACTTTTGTGATGTTTACTATGAGACTCTGCGGATTAAACTATGTCATGAGACGTGTTATCTGTTAGATGAATGGTTAAATGAGATCTTGTTGAGTTAATATCTCAAATGTTTATGGGCATGTAGATTGTTGAATGTGCTTTAAAATTGCATAGCTCTGTGTTTTATATGCTATTAATACTATTTTGAAATGCTCTGGTGTATTGCCTAAGTAGTGTAGATCATTTTCTTTAAAGTTTCCTCCTTCCCCTTTTCTCCCCCAACTATATGAAGAGCTGACTTCTCAAACTTGGAGGTCACTCAGTGAGTTTCGCACACTTGGTCCCCCATCACTGAATTTCCCATAAGACTGTTCAAGTTTAAGGTAAAATTAAGAGTCAATAGTTCTTTTTCTGGCAGGCCCGATGGGACCCAAATTCTGAATAAGGTTAAGCTAGTATATGAGCCGTAGACCCATTACCAGGAGTCAGACAACTTTGAATCCCAATTTGCTTATTCCACCCCTTTTAAACGTCCATCAACCTATCGCCTCTGCTTCCCAGAACCTGCCTATTTTCCCTGCGGTTGTTCCTATAATAATAATAGCTCAGATTCCACCTAGAAATTTTGTGACATGGAATAATGGAAGCCCTCTCATTCCTCCAGTCCTACCTATAGTATGGGGCCCAATCCCCTCTACCACTTTGAAAGTTGTTCCCAAATTCACAAGAGAATATCCTAAAACTCCTAGGGAGCACCTGCAAGATATAGCCAACTTTTGCACGGTCCATAGTATAACTGAACAAAATGTAGCTTTGAGACTTCTTGTGGCTTTTTTCAAAGGGAGATCTCTAGACTCGTATAGGTCCCTTTCTCCAAACTCTATAGGCGATTGGGATCAACTGGGTGACCACTTTTTTTAGAGATTCTCCGACAAGGTTGATAGGTCATCCCTAATGCATCAATTGATTCTGATAAAGAGAGCCCCTCAGGAAGCGGTAACAGAGTTCAATTTACAATTTCAGAGGACTTGGCAAAGGATACCATTGTCTGCCCGTCCCCTTGTTGACATGGCATTTGTTTTCTATCTAAAGGCCTTCAACTCTGACATATCGGTGATGATTCAATCTCTAGGAGGCAATACTATCCCTCAAGCGTTTGACTTGGCGATCTCTGCATAAAATAATTTGATTGATGCTGGGAAGCTATCACCATGACCGCTCATGCTTGTCTTTCCAAAGCTATCAAATCAGCCAAATGGCCAAATAGTCCTAGAACTAGCCACTCCTAGCTCATTTGCTCCCTAATCCATGTATGTGTATCTCAGCTCCCAACAAGCAAGTCTGCCTCCTCCCTCATCCTTGGCTGCAAAGGTCAGCGAAATGAAAAATTTATTGAGATCTTTCTCGAATGAAATAGTCAATCTGAAAAGGTCCCAAATCCCACCAGCTAGACCCCCTTTCCAACATAATTATCAAGGGAATAGGCCTGCTTATCAGAAAAACTAATATGCTAATAGTTGGGCTTCCCCAAATCAGCCAAATGTCCAGATAGTTCTTGTACCCAATCCATTACAGACTATCTACCCTAAGACTGGTAAAGAGTTGATAGTGGGACAAAATAATCTGGTAGATGATACTAGTTCTTGGTGTTTTCTATGTAACAATGCACATGCCCCAAGGAATTGTCCAAGGGGCAATCTACAACAAAAGGTTGCGAATCAAAGTAACCAAGGCATGGCGTTAGATGATTTGACTTACACAACCCCTGGCATGGATAACGCATCTTTCGTTGCATAGATGCAAGACATGTTAATGGAGCAAGAAATAGAAATAGCCCCAGACCATGCACTATTCTCTTGGGTGCAAGATGAAGATGTCGTGCTAACCAATGGTTCATCCTTGTCAAGTTTAGGGGCTCTTCAAGTGCAATCAAATTACAACCTCTGGTCGAAGAGGTGCTTCATGAGAGAGAATGTAGGCATGCAAGGGAGGTTCTATGTGGATAAATTTCATGAACAACCTACAGTCATCGTTACTTACCCAAGGAAGGAATTTATTCCCTATAAGCTGAGAGAGGCAAAGGTGTCAGTGTCGTCAATATTAGATGTGGTGGAGCAGTTGAGGAAAGCCCCAGCTAATGTCTCTTTATGGGATCTCCTCAGTATCCTGGAGCAAAGGAATCATTTGAAAGAAGCTTTGTCGGAGGTTGTTAAACCTCTTGGTGGGAATGTTAGTACTTCTCCACAGGTCAGTGAAGAAAGATCAACCTCCAGTAGATAAATCGCACTCACCGATGGTGTTGATGAATGAGGCTGTACATCCAAAATCTCAAGCAGAGGGTAAGCCTAAGCCCAATCCTTTCTAGGTGACCCTCATAGTAGGGGATAAATTTTTACATAACTCTACGATAGACTATGGTGCTATCAAAACCATCATGCCTAAGCAAATTGTTGAGGTGTTGAATATCAAGTATAAGCCTTTGAATCAAGGTGTTATGCAGCTAGATGGGAATAAGGTTTAGACCGTGGGTCTTATCAAGAATCTTTTGCTAACATTGTTCGCCTGTCCTAGCATCACAGTGTCTCAAGAAGTGGTAATTATCGACATTCCCCCCATTTTTTTCCTCTGCCTCTCTAGGGACTTCACTGCCAAGATAGGAGGCTACTTGTCTTTAGACTGGTCACACCTTATCCTTCATACTCAATGAGGTGCCAAACTCAAAATCCTTTCAGAACCTCTTCATACTGAACATGTAGTGGATCAGGCCATGCTCAATTTCGAGCCCACTCACACCTCCATCTCTAACAAAGAGAGAAATATCATAGAATTCATTGAAGATGAAGAGTTAAATGGAGATATCCCACCAGAACAAGAGGTTTTTCTTGAGGAATTCATTGATTTTGACCAGTATTCCAATTATCATGCCATAGGTCTTGGTACCTATTGCATTTTTTACAAAGGTCAGGTTATTCCAAAACTAGTTAAAGACCCCTTTACCAAGAAGACTTGTCCTCTACACTCTGAACCTTTCACTTTGATGGCGCAAGATGCAAAGTAGGCTCAGGCATTGTGATTTTCCTTACTTCACCTTCGGGTGAATGGATTTTGAAGTCTTTCCGCTTGCAATTTTCTTATTCTAATAATGAAGCAGAATATGAAGGGTTGATTCAAGGCTTGAGCCTGGCTGAAAGGTTGGGTATAAAGCAGTTGAAAGTTTTGGGTGACTCCGAACTGATAGTACATCAGGTTAAGGGATCTCCAGTGCCAAACACGTTCGTATGAGGTCCTACCACGATAGAACATGGGATCTAATCGAAAGCTTTGACGCTTTCAACATCCAAAGGATTCCTTGAAAGACAAATGCAACCGCTAATTGAATGGCCACTATTGGATCACAATTCGACCTCGTTGTGGACTTGCTTGTCAATCCCTAGGCGATTGGTATGATCGTTCAACCAGCTATTCCCGTGATGAGAAAATCACTTTGTTCATCCAAAATTCTAGAGAATTTGCTGACCAATTGCATCCTAAAGTAAATGAAGCCTATGGGGATCAGATCATTCAACTAAAATCCAATAAGCTCCCAAATGGATTGATCACTCTAGAAAATTTGTTCGATCATGATGATGCTAAGAATGATAAATGAAAGCTCACGGCTAATAAGGGTGACTATGCTGAGATGCCATTAGGAAATGAGAGAGCACTCAAGGTCAGGAAGGAGGTTCCCCCATAAGATAGAAAGAGATTATCCCGATACTATGATGAATATATGGGTGTGCTAGCATGGTCTTATGAAGATTTGAAAGGCTACAATTCTAGCATCATTCAACACACTATTAAGCTTGATGATGGTTCCAAGTCGGTCTGACAAAAGAAGAGACCTATCAATCCCAAGATCAAGTCCCTCATGGCATAGGAATTAAGAAAGCTAATAGAATCCAAAATCATCTATCCCATCAAGCATAGTACCTGGGTGTCTAGTTTGGTGCCAGTCAGGAAGAAAAATGGAGATATTCGGCTTTGTGTAGACTTCCAAGATCTAAACCAAGCATCTCTAAAGGACAATTATCCATTGCCACAATGGAATAATTGTTAAGCACAGTGGTGGGGTCATAGATGTTCTCAATGTTGGATGGTTTCTCAAGCTATAACCAAGTGTTGGTGAAGCTAGAGGATCAACATAAGACAACCTTTACCACTAAATGGGGAACATTTGCTTACTAGAAGATGCCTTTTGGGTTGTCAAATGTCGGTGCCACCTTTCAGAGAGCAATGGATCTAGCTTTTAGGGAGCTCATTAAACAAATCATCCTCATATATTTGGATGACTTGATAGTGTTTTCAAAACACAAAGAGGATCACCTTGATCACCTTGAACTGGTTTTCCAGAAGTGCTTAGAATTCAGCATCTCATTAAACCTGAAGAAATGAATCTTTGGGGTTCCACAAGGGAAATTTTTGGGGCACGTGGTGTCAAAAGAAGGAGTCTCCATTGACCCTGATCGAGTGAAAGTGATAAAGGAGCTTCCTCTTCTTGTCAACAAAAAGGGCATTGTCTTTCCTGGGCAAGGTTAACTTTGTTAGCCACTTTATCTCAGACTTTGTTGGGATGGTAAGGCCCATCACACTAATGCTTAAAAAAGAAACACATTTTAAGTGGACTCCCGAAGCTAAAGAGGCTTTTGATAAGATCAAAGATGCCATTTCCTTAGCTCCTATGCTCTCCAACCCAGATATGTTGAAAGACTTTATAATGTATGTTTTCTCTAGTGATTTCAGCATTGCTATGGTTCTCACCCAAAAGGATGTAGATAAAAAAGGTGAGCACCCCATAGATTTCCACTCAAAAACTCTAAAGGAATATGAAGCCAGGTACAATTTTGTAGAAAAAAAAGCCTTGGCCATTGTCAAAGGACTTAAAAAGTTCAGGCATTTTATTGCTTGTAATAAGACTATCGTGTATGTCTCTCACCCCTCAGTCAGGGAGTATATAATGGAAGGTGACATTACAAAGAAGAGGGTGAATTGGATTACTAAAATCATGGAGTATGATATTGATGTCAGGCCCATGACGGTAATCCATGACAAAAGTTTGTGCGAGTATATAGCCCAGGAGTTTGAAACCTGAGAAGCTAAGGTTGACAAAGAGGAAGTTGTAATGTTTACCTCCAATTCATCTGAAGCATGTTGGCTGGAAGCTCAGAAGTGTTTTATGAAGAATGGTGTTTTTTTCGGAAGGTCTTTCTCTTGAAAAGAGGAGATTCTACAGGATATAGAACAATGGTTTCCGTCTAGTCGAGTGGGTGTTGTTTAAAAGAAATTTTGACAGAGTTTTGCTCAGCTACATGGACCAAGACCAAGTCAGTAGGATTCTAAACAAATTCCATCATGGTCTATTTGGAAGCCACTATTCAGCACAAACCACCATCATTAAGATCACTTGCGCTGGGTATTTTTGGCCCTCCATGTTTAAAAATGTACACACTCTAGTAAGAGAGTGCAAAGAATGTTAGTACTATAGCGGTAGGACTAGAAAAGCAATCATGCCACTCATGTATATAATGGCAGAAGATCCCTTCAATCAGTGGGGCCTTGATTTCATCGGGATGATCAACCCCCTGAGTTCAGCCGAACACAAGTGGATCTTGACTGCAACTAACTACTTCACTAGATGGTCAGAGGCTGTCCCCCTGAAAAATTCATCGAAAGCTGAAATATTAACTCTTCTAGAAGACTTGGTGTGTCGATATGGCCTGCCTGACCATAATCTCAGATAATGCATGAGCATTTGTAGGCTCCTGGGTCACCTAGTTTGCTCTTGACAAAGGAATCTACCTGAAGACCTCCTCGAACTATTACCCTCACGGGAATGGTCTAGCTAAGTCTACTAACAAGAACCTCATAAGGTTGATCAAGAGGATGGGCTCTGAGCATAAAAAAGAGTGGCATCACCACTTAAAGAGTGCGTTGTGGGCAGATCAAGATAACACCCAAGCAGGTCCTTAAAAATTCCCCATATAAGTTGGTTTACGGAAAAGACGCATTGTTCCTTGTGTCTTTGGAGATCCTCACCTTACAATTGCTCATATTGATCGAGGTGGCGGAAAATGGTCCCATGGAAGTAAGACTGGTGGAAATTATGGAACTAGAAGAAGCAAGGGAAGCGGCATTTTTCATCCCTTCAAAATCGTCAGCAAATCGTCAAAAGGTGGTTTGATAAGAAGAAAATTTTTGACCCAGGTTTCAAACAAGACGACCTCATTTTGAAGTACAATGAGAGGGTAGCCAAGCCAGGTTAGCATGCCAAATTTGATGGTTTTTGAGAGGGACCCTTTCACATTATAAACTGCAAAAGTTTCAATGCCTTTGACCTCGAAGATATGCAGGGAGTTTCCCTTGGGATCCCAGTTAACGGGTTCCATCTCAAGCCTTTCCATTAGTGGATTCTTCTTCCTTATATGTACATGATGTAAATATGTTTCCCCATGTGCTTTATTTATTTATTTTTCCTCATGCATTCCTGAAGAAAAGTGAAACCCACAAGATACACCATAATTCAGCAAAATTAAAATCATTATATTATGAGTATTTTTTACAATTCGTCAGTAGGCCTTTTACCTAAATTTTTATAAAAAGAAGCAAGGTGGAGTTTTCAAAGATAGGCTGCCATATCCTCAAGGATCCTCTTCATCTTCATCATCCTCCATCTAGAAATTAGAGTCTCCAGCATCATCTGTAGTGTCCTCTCCCTCTGACCACTCATGGTCGGAGACTTCACTAGGCTCCTCAGCTATGGACACAACAACTAGATTGGGGATGTTTGATGTCAGGAACCATGGGAATATATAATCCCTAAAGTCAGTGTACCATTTGGTGCCCTTCGGAACCAGAACTATTAGGTGAATCTAGAGGAGAAACTTTGCAGCGAGCTCAGTGTGAAAGCGATGAGAGGACAATGACATGGTTCTCGGACCACCAACAAGTGGGTGCCAAGTCACCTCCTCAGCAGAAGTGATGAAATGACTCAAATTTGATGCCAGAGGTAGGCCTCTAAAAGGGACATGATATGCCATGACATCTTCCACACCCCTCAGATAATCTTGGGAGAAGAGTGCTTTGGTGAGCTCCGAGGTCAGAAGCCTAGTCATCCTAGAATCTAGTAGTGAGGTCACAAAACACGAACAAATATATGTGTTTACATGGTATTTGTCTAGATCGTCTATGAAGTCTTCACCAAGCACCCATTTGATGGTAGCAATGATCAAGGGATTTTTCTGTCTTGTCATCATTTGTAGCCTTTGGTCTAAAATATTTTTGAGGAAAGTGATTTGAGCTTTATTGCTGACGAGCCTACTGGGTGTATCCATTTCCTCGAGAATCTCCATCGTTGAAGCTGATAATATGTAAAGGAATGTCTAAAAAGACATATTTATAATGAATTCTCACTCCAAGTGACAATTGATGAAAAAGAGCATTGCTCCCAATTTCTGACGCATCTATCATTCCTCATCAATTTGCACAAGTAGGCGAAGTCGAATTCAAAGTTGGCAAATGTCCTACTTGGTTCCTCAAAGAAAGAGGTGATGTCCTCAGATGCCACACGTATGTAATGGTACATCACGTTTAAACCATTATCTCTGTAGGACTGTTTTAACTTGTGCGGGCACTGCTGAGTGATGATATTCTTCTTTAAGGGGGAGATCTATCCGGATAAGAAAATTGCCCCAAGTGGCTCCAATTAACAGTGGACTAAGTAGGTTTTCTCTTGGGAAATATGGATGGCGGTGCTCGTCCTCCTTAAAGATTAATTGCGATTGGAAAATAAATTGGCATAGGTGCAAATGGGTGCTTGTCATTAAACACCTTCTTTCACGGAGATTTAGGCATGTAGTGCATTAAAGGAGAAAGATCGCCAAATATCCATTTTCATCGCTCATTTGCAACCCAAAGCGCCTAGAAAACTTTTAAAGAGTTGAAGCAAAAAGGGTCTCTTGCAAAAAATGGAAACAAAAACAACTCCCTCTAGTTTTGATCAAGAAAGGTTGTGGGTGGATGTCTTTAGTGAACTCTCCTATTCTTTTCATGTTGTTCCACCCAAACCAGAATATCTAAGGACTAAGGCAAGGTCTAAGTCATCCACCCATAACATATCCGTAGTAATAGACTCTCTTGAGAGTGTGGTTGAGCTTGAGCTGCATAAATAGCCCAAGAACCTTAGAGAGGCCGCATGCAATGGGATGATTCATCACAAAGCAGAGCCGCAATCTACGACAACGAATTTTTGGAACAGTGGTGCCCCTTAATTTGTGGTTCCCATGGTTCTGCACTATCTAGAGTCTGTGGATGCATGTGCTAATCTATTTGACCCCATATCATGTTCAGTTAGCGGCTCCTTCCTAAGAATGGTAATATCTCGAGAGGCCAAAAGGGACATGATGTGTTGTCCCATTTTCGAAGGGATGGAGGTGTTCTCTGGAGCTGTCATGGAGGAATTTCGGAACACCAAGAGATATGCTCTCTCTTTCTGTCACAGCGCCCTCAATCAAAGTTAGTCAGTTGGACTCCCAAGACTCCCCTTGTCTTATAGTAACTTAAGATAGGATGACCTTAAGGATATCTTGTCCACTCTTGTATGGTTGTGCGGTCATGACAATGACCAGGAGATCATTGTTGCGATGATGGGCTTCCTATTTAAATGTTAGAAGCAGAAGGGGTCATTTCATTTTGACTTCTCTATCCTTATGGCCAGAGAAATGGTTAAGAAGCTAACTAAGTTTCAGCAATTTCGGCAATTCAAATTCGCCTCAGTCCTTGTCCACCTATTTCTGTATCAAAATGAGAGTCTCTTTAGCCAATACATGTGATTAGATATCTGTGACGAGTCAAGGATAAATGTCGATGACAACCTGGACACCCATTATGTTGGTTTCCTATGATTCCTACCAATTTTCTAATTGTTTCCTAGCTCCCATCCTTAGAGACCTCGGTTCAATCCTTGATGAACCACTTGCCCATTTCTCCCAAGTTCAAATGAATTGGATGTGCAATGAGCGCCCTCCTTGCGTCTGGTTCTTAGGTAGTGATTTTTATTTTATCCAAGTGCATGGTTTCTCAAAGGAGCCCTTCTGTATACCTACCTATGTCACTGAAAGGACCCTCACCTTCGAGATTGCACGATAGTTGGTGAGAGTCAAAAGGGCAATGGGAGTAGGTAAGCATGACATTTCCATTTTGGAAGATCACAAAGCTATCGGCCCCATCACTCTCATTTGAAGAAACATTGCAAAAAATGTCATGACGTCTAAGTTGGTGCAACTCGGCTTAGTAGTGATTGATGACATGTGGAGTTATGATCCAGATGGGTGCCTTTCTAGAAGAAAGAATGCAATAAAACATGAACCGTAGAGCTCATGGGAAGGGCACACTAACCCATAGGTGGATGACCCAAATCTCTATGTGGGTCTTAATTATTTTTCCGTGCTGAAACGACCTCCATGATTGAGCTTCTACTCTGTCATGCAAAAATACAACCCCACAAAACCATTCCCCGGACCATGTTGGAAGCCATGACGTTAGATTCTTGCCAAGGAAAAAGAGGGAGGATTTTTGGGTATATTGGCAAGAAGTGAGTCATCCCAGGGATAACATTGGGAATTCTCCTTTGGATGAGCATTTTGAGCTTGAATGATGCCAGTCCAACAAATCAGATGAAGAGACAGGTGATAGCTCCCCACGTGAAGACTTGTCCCCTGAGGTGGCCCAATGACAAGATGTAGAGGTTATAAGTATGGACGAGCAAGACAACAAGCCTCATATTCTTCTTCCTCTTGCCAATTCTGCTCAAAGACCTTGTTCCCAAGTAGGTAAGAGACAAGCTAAGAAGCAGGCACCTAACTCCCCTTCCGAAAAAAAGCAATATCTGGGTTCTATCAAGAAGGGTTCATTTTCTCGAGCACCAAAGGTTCCCTCCGTTCCTAAGTGGTTGGTGACCTCCATGGTTCAGATACGCCCTTCTTTGCCTTTTCCTTCTACTCAAGTTGTTTCTTCTGCTGCTACCCATTTTATCTCTATGCATACCCAAATTCTCATCGCTCTCACCTTAGCGCCTGTCGGGGCCCCAGTTGACACTCAAGAAGCATTTGCACAGGTCTCTATTTTGTTCCTAGCCCCAAGTTTATTCCTACAACTTTTTCCTCACAGATGCCTAAAGAAGTCATCGTCTCGCGTAGGCTTGGATTTGGAGAATCCACTCCTCCCCCAAATATTGGAGCAACGTCCGCTGATCCATTTTCTTTAGGAGCTTCTCCCTTTGTCCCATTGTTTTCCCCAATCATGCTCGCACACCCTATTCAAACTTCATTTGGTGGCCCTATTTCCCAATTCCCCTTTGCAATCCCCCCTGGTGCGGTATTTGCATGCCAAGATATTGCCAACTCAGATGATTATCAACAATAGGTTGTAGATTCCAAGACTACCCATATCGGCAAGACTGGTAAAAGAAAGGAAAAATATGGTGCCAGGCCATCTCATTCACACTTGTAGACACATTTTAGTGAGGAGAAGGATAGTCTTTTCTTTGCAACCATGTTCCCTAAGGTTGACAAGCTAGAAGCCTAGATGAGGCTCAACGGTTACACCTTGCATGCCATCGGGGTCAACCTCCTGAATGCTACGACGTTTGACAAGGTCGAAATGATGAAAGAAAATTTGAAGGTCATGTCTTCAGATTTCATCAAGAAGAGTTGACGTCTGGAGAAAATTCAAGCAGAGAATGAAAACCTCTGAGAGTCTCTGGTCCAATAGAGAAAAGAAGATAAAGCCCAGAATGCCGAAATCAACCGCTTGCAGGGATTGCTGACACAAGATAAATCTAAAAAGGGGAAGTTGTAGTATGCCCTTAACAATGTAAGTTCTTAGTTGAAAGGCCAAGAGGCAACAAGAAATGTGGCCTTGAAAGAATTGTAGGAGAAAGACCAAGAAATTCAACAACTAAAGGCAGCTTCCAGAGATTCTACTCAAATGGATGCACAACTGCATGAGGAGATTTGCCTAAAAGAAGAGTATGCTCGGTAGCTGAGTGACACACGGGTCATGCTTTCAGAAGAGGAAGAAAATTTTGAAACAAATTTGAGTGGAAAAGAGAGTGGCAAGCTGAGAGGAAATTCTTGGATATGGAAGATTTATTGCGTCAAGAGCGATATCATATGTCACAACTCCAACACACTGTGCAGGATGGAAGTTCCAGAATCCTTTCTCTAGAGAGCCAAGTGGCCATTGAACAAGACAAGTGCAGGGAGGTGCAACATGAAATAATGACAAAGGATGAGGAAGTCTCATGGTTGTTAAATATTCATCCCCCCATGGAGGTTTCTCAAGACTTTTCTCTGATTTTCATGGAGTTATATGTTTCCCATTGGGAAAGAGTTAAGCAGTACAACCCTTCACTGCAACCTGTGCTGAGATTTCTAAGAGAAGCACAATCCCTTTGTGTCGAGGTCAGTGCCCTCATTAACAACGCTATGCTTGTTATTGGTCATAAGCTCCCCGTAGCCTAGGACTTAATCCAAATGTTGTATGCAGCTCAAGATGAAGTTTTGAGGGAAAAGGGGATTGTGGACCGCAGGCAATTGATCAGGAAGACTAATGTCTTCATCAACCAGCACAAAGTGATTATGCAGGTATCAACAGCGCTCGAGCCCCTATAGATTTCAGTTTCAGACATCAAGCAGCGCATTGAAAGGTTTATTTCATTGGGCCTGCCTTCTCCTTTTCCTATGAATGGTACTGTGTTAGGAATTAAACAAGTGTTAAGCTAGGTTGAGTAGTTGCAAAAAGATATGACCTTCCTACAATGCCTAAACAATCCTATTTCGACAGAGGAGGTCTAGCATCTTTTGCATCCTCTGGCCTAGCTCTACACTCTCTTAAAACTAGTTCATGATGAACTTGCGAGCTTTCCGTTTGATGAGATAATTTGTTTGGATCAACACTACCAGAATTTGGAAGTGCAAGTGTTTCTCCCCAAGGATGATTGGTTTCCATTGCAACAAGTCTTTGATCTACTCTGCCCTTTTTCGACATGAAGTCTTCTGGTCTTCGAACCAGCAATTTTGGGTTGTAGCATTCCGCAAGCAGAATTCCCCATTTGGTCACCAAGAAATGTTAACATTATTTTGAAACCGTCCGTAGGCGGCATTTTGATCGGGTGGTGCCCTTTCTTTTTGATTTTCTTGCTAAGCTCCCCATACAAAAGACATGAGCTAGGTGTCATCTCGGCGTGGCATGTGATCCCTTGCCTTTCTCATTCGGAGTTTGGAGGAACGCAGAGTTGCCGCGTGGCACGGGTTTTTATGACATGGCACTCCTCTCGGCCCCACTATCCATCGCGTAAAGGTAAAGACACTTGGTATCTCCGCATTGCGCGATTAGATGGTCTCTCGACACCCATTTTTGGTTCTCCCTCGAGCTACCGCATGTCATCCATGATGGTTCATGAATCAGGACATAATTTGGATCATGATTTTCTTGTTGATCAGGTGTAGGGATCACCATGACATAGTGGAAATAAAAACTTTAGGGGTGATTTTGTTGGGTATGACCTCATGGTGTGCCATGATAGGTTTCTTGGTCAAAAGCGATTGCTGGAAGAATGATGATATTGCAAGTTGTTAGTGAGTCGGAGGCTCTATTTATGCTTATGTTTTCCTCATTTTGGGGGTTTAGACTTTTAGAGAGTTTTTCAAAAAATTCGGCTCATTAAGAAGCCTTTATGTTAATGAAATTTGGTGAATGATAATTGTATCAAATTGTGCATGTGGCCTTTGTGATGATTTTATTTGAAGCTTAATATATTAACTTCTATGTTGTTTTCTAAATCGATTAACTTTTGTGATGTTTACTATGAGACTCTGTGGATTAAATTATGTCATGAGACTTGTTATCTGTTAGATTAATGGTTAAATGTCATTTTATGTTAAATAAGTTCTTGTTGAGTTACTCTCTCAAACGTTTATGGGCATGTAGATTATGGAATGTGCTTTAAAATTGCATACCTCTATGTTTTATATACTATTAATACTATTCTAAAATGATTTGGTGTATCACCTAAGTAGTGTAGATCATTTGCTTTAAAGTTTCCTCCTTCCCCTTTTCTCCCCCAACTATATGAAGAGTCAGCTTCTCAAACCCGGAGGTCATTCAATGAGTTTCGCGCAATCGGCCCCCCATCACTGAATTTCCCATAAGACTGTTCAAGTTTAAGGTAAAATTAAGTCAACAATATTCATCCACTCATTATATCTCCTCAAGTCACATCTTCCTAACTTTCCCAATTGCATTCTAATCCATCATTAACTCACCTAATCAATCCCCTTAATCATTTACACATCCCTAATCACCTTGATTAGGGATGGGTCAGCTTTGATCCTTTCAAGGAAATTTAAAATTCTTTGAATCTCCCCATGCATCCTCTTCCCAAAGAATTTTTAATTCCTTTTTTTCCATTTAGTCTTCCCACACATCCTCTTATTTTGGAATTTTTAATTCCTCCTCCCTGCCCCCAAGGAATTTTATATTCCTTTTCTCTTTCCAATGTACTTTGGAGATCTTCCCCATGTACCTTGAGAGGCGTGGAGATAAGAAATGCCTTTATGGCATGTCTCTTGGTCTCCACTCATTGTCCTCTCAATCCATGTGCTCCCTCTCAAATCGATCTCAACCATTCATCCCAAAGTCAATCTTGGCCCTTCATTTTTGGCCTCCTCCAATCTATAAATTGGAGTCTCATTTCCTCACAAATCATGAAAATTGACTTCCGTCACATGATCATGCTATTCATTTGAGGATGAGAATACCCTATCATACTCCTATAATGCCTAAATATTCTCTCATCTAATTCATATCCATCATCATTCAAATCCAATCCAAATCTAACCAATCTGGTTGTGTGTGGAGAGAAATCCACATCCAAACCAAGGAGCTAATCCAAACAAGTCAAGGAGGGGTGCATCCTTGGCTTCACCAATAGCTCAATCGGAGGAACAAGAGAGAACTCTCTCTTGAAAGGTATAAGAATTTTGGTTTATACTTTATTTGGTTTTCTATTTTTATTTGGGTTCAAACTAACCATCTAACCTTGCATTGGTTTTCCCTTGCTTCATTGAGCATTTTATTTAAAGTAGGATACTTGTTCTCTGAGTAACAAGATGTGAGTCCTTTATCAAATGGAGGAGAATGGGTGGTGTACATGAGATGTTATTTTGTTGTGAGTGAATATCCTTGGATGAATGTAAGTGAACCAAGGGGATAGAGTGATGGTGGTGGGATGGTTTGGATAGGAGGAGATGGAGGATCAAAAATTGAAGTAAATGGGATGGGAGGATCTTGACTTGGAATAGGGGATGATAAGGGCTCTTGAGATGTATTATATGGGATGGTAGGATCAAGATGTGGATGAGGGAACGATAAGAGATCTTGAAGTGGAGGAGGTGGAATGATAGGATCTTGATTTGTATCAATAAAATTTTCAACATGCTCTGGAACAAGATCTTGGCATGACGAGATTGGTGTGGATGGTGTGATAGGAGGTGAGTGGGTAGAATATTCAGATGGAATGGATGGAAGGATGGGAGGTTCATATACTTGGGTATATGGAGTAGATGGAAGGATGAAAGGTTCATCAACTAGAGTAGATGAAGTGGATGAAAGGATTGTGGATTCACAAATTGGGGTAGACGAAGTGGATGAAAGGATGGGGGATTCACCAACTAGGGTAGGAAAAGTGGATGAAAGGATGGGGGATTCATCGGATTGAGTTTGATGATGGTAGGAGTAGGTGATGGGGATTACGGTTGAAAACTCTCTATCGATGGGAGGTTTTTGATGGTATTAGGAGGTGGGAGAGGAATGATATTTGTGGGAGTTGGAAGTGAATTTGATAGATTAGATGAGGGAATGTATGGTGGAAGATTGTGGTAGGATGAAGTGGATGGTGGTGGATTGAGGTAGGATGAGGTGGAAGATGGTGGAGTGAGATAGAATGAAGTGGCTAGTAAGTTGAGATAGGATGAAGTGGAAGGTGGGTTGAGATAGGATGAAGTGGAAGTTGGTGGATTGAGATAGGATGAAGTGGATGGTAAGTTGAGATAAGATGAAGTGGATAGTGGATTAGGATTGGATGGAGGATTGAGGTATGATGGAGGCTTAGGATTTGATGGAGAAGTGAGATTGGATGGAGGTGTGAGATAGGATGGGGAATTAGGATTTGATGGAGGATTGAGGTAGGATGGAGGATTAGGATTGGATGGAGGATTGAGATAGGATGGAGGCATGAGATAGGATGGAGGATTGAGGTAGGATGGGAGGTTAGGATTAGATGTAGAGGAGTGATAAATTATGGAGGATTAGGATTGGATGGAGGTGTGAGATAGGATGGGGGATTAGGATTATAGATTGTGTAATAGATTTGGGGATAATGAGATGGTGGGTTTGGATTATGGATGTAAGTGGTAGTGTTGTGAGGAAAAGATGGGGGTTGGGATAAGACCATGGAAGAAGATGGAGGTATGGATGTTGCATATGGGGGATACGTGGAGGTGATATATGGGGGAGTTATGGGCATAAGAGATGATGGGTTTCCCTTGTCAAAGGTGTGATAAGGATTGTGAGAGGATGTGCATGGAGGAATGGTAGAGTAGCTAGGATGAAAAATTGGATTTTGGTATTTGACACTTAGTGCAAGCTTACTAAGGATGAGGGCATCAATATTTTCAGTCTCATATTCATCTTGATCAACCATACTCTCATCATCATCAGAATGAGATGCAGTGGAAGAAAATCAAGGATGACCAAACTCATCATAATAAAATTATAACATGACGATTACTTAATGAGTTGGATAAAGATGAAAGATGGAGAAGGATGATTGACTAAAGCTCTGAATAGGATGAATGACAAGCTCAAACTAGGATGGGGACTGACTTTGAGGAAGTTGGAAAGAGGATGAAGTTTGATGTTTGATTTTGGAGGTTTAATGTTTGATTAATGACCTAGGAAGAAGGAAATGATGACATGATTTAGGGTATGAGAGGTGATGATGGACGATAGTGACGATACAAGAATTGAGATGATGATAACCAAGGTGATGAATAGCAATTGAGATGATAAAAGTGACCATGCAAGTCAAAACCCTAGTAGACGATAGTGATGACGTAAGAATTGAGAAGATGACCACGATTTGACTAATGATATGGAGGATCGAATGTAATGGGATAAACCATGCACTGGATCGACGATAATAATGACATCAAATTTAAAATGATTACAACCAAGGTTATGACTAGCAACTGAGATGATAAAAGTGACCATGCAAGTAAAAACCCTAGTAGATGAAAATTATGGCATAATCTAGAAGTGATGACAGGGATGAAACTATGCAAGCAATGAGAATACTAAAAAATGCACATACAAACTAAGATGGATGACAATGATGACTCAAGCGAATGCAAATCAAACCTTGGGAATAAGGCAAGCCGAACATACTATGAAGCAAACTTGTTGGACAAATTTTGGTAGCATAACCAGACAATAAGGATCAAACCCATTGAAGGAAGAGGCGAACCTCCCACAGTAATTATCGAACCCACTAGACCTAGGTACAAACCCGCTATAGTATCAAAGATTGAAATGATAGGAAAAACTTATAGCGAACCTATTGAAGTAAGGAGAAAACTTGCGAGTCTTCAAAGAAAACCTATGAGAGTTTGAAAGATAGTGACTTCACTAAGTATGTTGATCTAGCTCAAAACATAGGCAAACCTGCTATCCCAAGAAGCAAACCCACTATAGGATAACAACAACTAGGACTATGTGAAATGTGATGTGTTTGATGACTTAGACTAATTTTGACAAAAGATTTTTGTGACACAAACACGGCAAGCAAATGAATATGACAAAAGCAAGAAACAGTCATGCATTTCATAAGATAGTCAAAGGACAATACTTGTTGAATCCCCTAGCCTAGAATACCACATCCAACTGGATAGATAGAATCTTGGAAACACTGGCTCCACTCCATGACACACACATCTTGAGCATGCCAAGGTTAAAATTTCTAAATATCCTAAGATCTCAGGAAATTTTCTCTCTAAAATTGGGTGTTACATGAGGGGTATCTTTGGTATGCATGTATCACAACACTAGAGTCAACAAGTAGAAGGATTGGGGCCACTATAAAAATGGTTCGTAGTATTTTTTCAATGGGTCTAGTCCAATGAAAAATTAATGAAGAAATCCACTCAAGGATCTAATTGAGCTTATCAATGCAGAGAAGGCCTCCACATATGACAAATTCACTCAATACTCTAGCCGTTTAACTAGGTATTTGTATAATGGCTCAAAAAGCACCACTCAAGGTTGCACTGGGAGAGACGATATCCCCAACGTTGCCCTATTTTGAAACACTCCCTTAAGGTGATGAGGCTCCTAAGAGGTGTTTATCTAATAAAAAGAAAAGCAAGTGTCATTAATCACCTTTCTCTTTACCCAAGGTCCATGAAGGTGAGGGGAGAGGATACTTGGTGTAATATTTGGTCCACCCTAGGTTCGTACAAGTATGCCAAACACAAAAACATGGTGTTCTTTTCCTTTAAGAAATTGAGGTGTGCTTAGATTAAGAAGAAGACACAAATGCAATAAAGGAAAATGTTTTTGTGAAACCCCTCTTTAGTGGTCCTGCAACAAGTTGTCAGTGTTTTAAAAGCATGGGGTCTTCAATTGCACGATTAGCTACACAAACGTTAGTGAAATCCCATGATGACACAAACGTTAGCTAGTTAGTCCACATAAAACCAAATAGTATAATGGAAATTGACAATAAATTTTGAAGATTTCAAACTCACAAACACATAGTTCAAACCAGCCACTTTATAACAAATACATGCAAACCCCCTGCACTAAGTAACAGACCTGCTAAATTGCAAAAACTAAAATGCAAGCTAAAAGTGCAAAATACACTAACCATTAACACACTATTTCTAATTTAAAACAAAAAATGCAAAATGACAGAATGCAAAGAAAAAGAGATATTGTTAGACTTACGAATGCAATCCTGTCGTTTTAGAAGTCAATCCTGCCATTTCAAAAATACGCAGAGATTCAAAATGAAGGAAGTAAATCAAACAAAATTGCTATAAACTATATCAGTTCATTCCCACCATTTCAGAAGTCAATCTCGCGATTTCTAACCACAAACCCACTATCTATTTTCATGACCCCAAAAAGCATTTGCAGAATCCTGAGAGCAAAAATGTTAAATTTTACCATCTGTACAATTGCGGGAATGCATTCCTGTTGCTTCAGGTAGCAAACCTACCATTTCTTGAAGCAAACCCATCATTTCTTGAATTCTTGAAATCACTGAAATATACCTTCATTGGGGTAGAAATCCACATGTATTCCCACATTTTTGCTTGCAAGTGCTCAAAACCTATGAGAGATATACTCAAACAACAACAAAAAGTGAGAAAATAACCCGTGAAGTGGGTCCCACTAGGTGTGCCAGAAATTGTGATGAAAAATGTGTGCAAATATAAAAGGACTTAAAGCAAGCCAATTAATTAGGTGAACACAAGACATCATACACCTCAAGATTAGAATGATAAAATCAAAAGCGTAATTAAAAGGATAAAACAATGCAAACCAAAATCCTTCTTCGATTTGATAGTTCCTCAATTTTATGTGTGCTCGATGACCTCTTCAAATGCTCGATATTGCTCCATGATATATGATGAAAGGATGATTGATGAAAATGTTGTATGAGATGGATGGCAATTTCAGTAGAGTAATGGTTTGGATGTGAGAAGAGTGGATTATTTTGGTATTATGACAATATGATGTATAAAAAGTGGATGAAATGCATAGAAAAAGGGGTGTAAATAGGAAATAAGGGGAGGATGAGAGGGTTTGAAAATGCAACTCTTATCCTCAAGGAGGACAAGTGGCACTCCTAAAGATGTCATTTGGAATAAGATTCCACACTTGTCCTAGATCAAGAGGGAAGGCAAGTGTCTCAAAGGAGGGGCACATGTCTTGGGGAGGAGTGACATGTGTCCTCTATTTGGGGAGTAACCACCCAAAAATAGGATATTTTCCAATATTTAGAAAATAGGGAGTATGCACACATGTGGGAGAGGAGGTGGTTAGGGAGGATAGGGTTGATTAGAAGCCATGGGTTAGGCTAGGGATTGGGCTAAAAAGTGTTTAAAGGTTAGCATACATGTGACATATTAGAATTAATTAAATTCAAATGAGGGATGAATTAATTAGTTTAATTAATTAATTCAAGGATTAGAAGAAAAGGGGAATTAATTAATTAAAGCACATTTAATCAATTAATTGGATATGACCCATATTAATTAAATTAATTTGGTCAAAGGGGGATAGGATGCTATATTTAATTAAATGACATGAGTTATTTAATTAATTCAGGCGGCTAAGGGATTTATATTTGATTATACTGATTAACCAAATTTAAGTGTCTATGATCACATTGATCGACATGTTAAGGATAGACCATACAGTGACCATGGCATCTTGTTGCTTTATTGTGGACTCAAGGCATTTGTTGAAAAATGATGATATTAAAATATTTCTTGAAGTCATCGATCATCCTCTTGTAATGCATCAACTTGTCATCCTTAGTGATATATTCATCATTAACCTAGTTAATTATAAGTTGTGAATCACCATATACATGCAAATTTATGATCTTCCATTGTATTGTCATGCGAAGTCCCGTAAGAAGAGCATCATATTTAGACATATTATTTGTGCAGGGAAAACTGATTCTATATGACTTTGGGAAGGAATCGCCTTGAGGTGTGACATAAAGTATACCAAATATGGCTCCATGATCGGTGCATGATCCATTAAAGTACAATTTACATTTTGTAGAGGATACCAGTGTAAACATAGATTCTTCGGGAAAATCGGTCAACAAGGGATGATCATCTTTAAATGGGAGCTTCTGACAATTGATCAACTATGATTTAATCTTCAATGGATTTACAATCCACATACTCAATGTAAAATTATCTAAGCATCATGACCCATTTAGCTAATCTTCCTGTTAATGCTTCTCTGCTTAGAAGATACTTGAGTGGATCAATGTTAGCAACAAGTTGTACCTTGTGACTAAGAATATAACGTCTTAGCTTCTAGGATGCAAAGACTACTATCAAACATGCTCTTTCAATAGGATTATAATTTAGTTCATATCCCATGAGTGTTATGCTGATATAATAGATTACTAGTTCTCTCCCTTGATCATTGTGTTGTGCCAAAAGTGCTCCTAGGAATGAATTAGTTGTAGAGATATATAATAATAATGGTTTTCCCAATGTTGGTGACACTAAAACTGGTGATGATAGCAGATAATATTTTAAGGCTTGAAAAGATTCCTAGTAATATTTTGTCACTTAAAGGTAACTCCCTTTCTAAGAAGGTATTGAAATGGTTGACAATTATCTACTAATTATGTTATGAATCTCCTAATATACTATTGCTTTCCTTGTAAACTTCGCAACTTTTTTAGATTAGATGGTGGGGGTTGGAGACAAGAAAAGGGGTCAAAGGATTCAAATGCATACAATAAACATAAAAACACAAATAAACTAATAAAATATACAAATGAAGCTTTATAACTTCTCTTCTCCTTTATATTGAACCTTTGATGAAGTGAGAAATGCACCCCTTCCTCACTTGATTGGATTGGTTCTTTGGGAAGGATGTGGATTTCTCTCCTCTACACAAAAACAAGGGGATTCAATGGATATTTGGATGTCATTCTTGGGATATTGCTAAATGTGGGGTGAATTTGGCATTATGAGGATGTTATGGATGATTTCTAAATCTCTATGGGTAACATAAACTTGCATGAAAGATTATATGAATTGTGAAGGGAGAAGAATCCAATTTATAGATTGGAGAAGGTTCAAATGAAGGGTCGAGATTGATTTGAGATGGAGGGTGGAGATTGAAAGAAGGTGGGAGAGAATTGAGAGGACAAGGTGTGGGGATAAAAAGATTTTTCATAAAGGCATTTCTTGTCTCCACATCCTATAAGGTACATGGGGAAAAGATCCCCAAGTACATTGAGAAGGAAAGAGGAATATAAAAATTCCTTGGGGAATGAGGAGAGGAATTAAAAATTCCAAGATTAAGGGATGTATGGGAAGATTAAGGGAAAAAGGAATAAAATATTCTTTGGGAAGAGAGGGCATGGGGATGTGCAAAGGATTTTAAATCCTTTGACATGACCAAAGTTGGTACATTTAAGGTTTGGAAGGTGAGGGGGGGGGGATTTATGGAAAATGGTTCACTTTCTCCTAATCCTGGGGATTAGGAATGTGCAAATGAGTAAGAGAATTTATTAAGTGGTTTAATGAGGGATTAGAGTGCATGTAGGAAAGTTAGGAGGATGTTTCATGAGGGGAGAGAATGAGTTAACTTAGTTAATTGAATTTAATTAACTAATAAAGGTTTGGAAGAAATAATGATTGAAAATACTTTAGAGGAAGGGAATAATTAATTTTGATAAATTAATTATAAGGGCTATAGTGATAAAACTAATTAATTTTAAGAAGAAAGGGACCAACACAATTAAATTAATTAATTATGTGGACATGCTTAAATTAATTAAATATCAGTTTAATTAATTTTAGGCATCTACATTTTGCCCCTCTTTGATATAGCATCGTGAAGTGATGTTATATCAAAGAAGAATAAATATAGTGGATAAAAGGGATTAAGACTAGTAGTATGATGCCCCTGTCATAGGTGAAATGAGGAAGGATGACAAGGAAGTAGTGGTATTCCCCCTAGAGAGGAAATGCGGGTTCTAAGAACATGGGTGCACTCTCAAAATGGATAGGAGGTCTACATGATGAAAGGATGAGGATGATGAAGGGGGAATGAATGATTGAATTGAAGTCTTAGGATAAATGAATGGAAATGACAAATGAGATGAGTGCAGGATGAGTGAATGGGTGGGATTTGTTATATACAATGTGGAGAGAAAGCCTATTTTTGATATGGCCATAGATTATCTACACCGTTGATTATAGGAATCAAGATGTTGTGAAGATCCAAGGCATGGACTAGTTTGTCAAACAATACGTATCTCAATGCACACAGGCTCACAAACATCATTATGATGTAAATGTAAGATTTCAAGATCATACAAGAAAAAACCCTCAAACACACCATACCAGAAAAATTGCCCCAATATAGTACACCAATCCAAGACATACTAGGATATAGAATGATCATGGTAGCCCTAGATCTAGGATTAGTCATAGGACACAAATATGCAAATTAAAGCAAAAAAGACCAAATCATGCAAATGACATACACATGGCCAACTGACATGTCTTGCCAAGAGTAGGACTAGGATTGTGATGATGTTCCTGACATGGGAAGGATGCATCCTGATGGGAAAAGGTAACTGATGGGACCGATTTAGGCAATAGAATAGATGGAGGTGCAAGTCAACGCGGCTATTAAATTTGGTTGTTGAGATTTATGGATGGATGTTTGGGTGGCACAGAAGTCAAGAAGAATCTCAAATTGATGGGATAAGATTAGGAAATGGGAGGAAAGCTTAGTGTGTTGGGACAATCCTTATTCACAGTTTGGATGAAATTCCATCATCTCATGAAGGAGCAAGGTGAATGGGATGGTTTTAGACAAATGATGCGAGAGATCAAGACGAAAGTGACCTACATAGATAAAGGAAAGCGAATGATGGCTTAAGTGGTGAATTAATGGCTTGCATGAGTAAAGAAATATGGATGTTGGGTTAGGGAAAAGAGGAGGTTAATTAATGCCTTACATTATAGAAATATGGATGTTAGGCAGGAGGGTGGGGAAGTAATGCAAGAAATAAAGATGAGTGTCCAAAGAGATAGTGGATCTGACTTTATTTACCTTGATGCCTAAAACCAAATTTTAACCAAGGTACTTGCCCATAGCACCACAAAATCATTTTCACTGATGGACAAATTGATTTTCTTTACTTATTTTTTTAATGATTTTTTAAATTTTTTTAATCTTTTTTTTAATTTTTGAAAACTGGTAGCCTCTGAAGACTAGGCATAGAATCTCTTCAAATGCATGATGTTCATGGGCTCATCCAAAAGGTCTCCTTCAAGTGTAGCCAAGTGGTAAGCTCCTAATCCATACTTTGTAGTGATGACATAAGGTCCAAGCCAATTAGGCTCAAACTTGCCTTTCTTCTCATGATCATGAAGATTTTTCTAATTTTCGATAAGAACAAGGTCACCAATGTCAAATTCTTGAGTCCTGACTTTCTTGTTATATCTCATGCGAAGATGATTCTGATAGACCCGAAGATGATTTAAGGCCTTCAGATTCCTTTCATCTAGCAATTCCAACTATTACAATCTAGCCACTCTGTATTCTTCATCAAGAAGGATGTTTTGCAATGATACTTGAAGTGAGAGGATCTTGATCTCAAGGGGAAGGACAACTTCAGATTCAAAGACTAGGGAGTATGGGATAGCTCTTGTGGGGGTGTGAATGCTTGTGTGGTAGGCCTAAAGGGCGGGATAAAGTTGCAAGTGCCAATCATGGCCAATTTCATTCATTATTTTCTTGAGGATCTTGATAAGAGTTTTATTTGAAGCCTCAGCTTGACCATTACCTTGTGGGTAATATGGGGTGGAGAATGATGTTGAATGGAAATTTTTTGGCATAATTATTTTACATCCTAATTTTTGAAAGGTCCACCATTGTCTATAATGATAACTTTAGGAATTCCATAATGGCATATTAGGTAATGTAGGATAAACTTGGAAATCTATTTGCTAGTGGTGAAAGTGGGTGGTATGGCTTCCACCCACTTGGTGAAGTATTATATGGTATTTATTATGAACTTATGGTCATTGGATGAGGTGAGATGGATTTTTCCTATGATATTGAACCCCCACTAAGAAAAGGGCCAAGGTGTGATAAATGGTTGTAAATCCTGAGAAGGCACATGAATTTTATCATCATGCTTCTAACAAAGAATACATTTCTTCACATAGTGATAGGCATATTCTTCCATTGTGGGCTAGTAGTATCATGTGCACAAGAGCTTCTTAGCCAAAGTGAGGCCACTTGAGTGTGCTCCACAAATACCTTCATGCACTTCACATAGTTCTCCTTCAACCACCTCTTTGTATAAATACCTTAGGAGGGTTCCATCGAAGTGCCTTTGAAATAGGGTATCATCGAGGATAGTGTAGTGAGCGGAATGGCATATGAATGTTTGTTGTTAGCTTTTAGTAAGGTGAGGGGGAATGATGTTGTCTCAAAGATAGGTGAATGTTTCTTGGTACCATGGGGAATCAGGACGAACAAGGACACACACCATGTTTGATTTCAGGACATCATATGCTGGTACTAGAAGTTTCTCAACCAAGAACTCACATTTCTGACTATTTGTGGGCATCTGTAGGAGGGAACCAATTGTAGCCATTGCATCAGCATCTTTGTTATTTGTCCTAGGGACTTGCTAAAACCAAATAAAGGAAAAATGTTGTTTGAAGTCCTCAACCAGGTGGCAATAAGGGAGAATCTTGTCATCCTTTGTTATATACTCATCAGTTACTTTCTTAATGACAAGTTGGGAATCTCCATAGACTTGCAGTTCTGTGATCTTCCATTGATAGCCAAATGGAGTCCAGTGATGAAAGCTTCATACTCTGCTATGTTGTTTGTGCATGCAAAGGCTATCTTATAGGATTTAGGGATGCAGTCTCCTTGAGGTGTAATAAAAAATATACCAACCCCTGATGCATGTTGTGTGTAGGAACCATGAAAGTATAACTATCATTGTGTTGATGTTGTGATAGTCATGATGAAATCATCAGGAATCTTTGTTATAAGAGGGTGATCACCTTGAAGTGGAGCATTGACCAATTGATCAACTATGATTTTTCCTTTTATTTCTTTTTTGTCTATATATTCAATGTCAAAATCACTTAATAACATCACCCATTTTGTTGTGTGTCCTATAGGAGCAACCTTAGACAAGAAGTGCTTGAGGGGATCAATATTTTCTATGACTTTGGTCTTATTGTTAAGCATGTAGTGGCAAAGTTTCTGAGTGTTGAAGACCACTACAAGGCAAGCTCTTTCTATGGGAGTATACTTGAGTTCATATCCAACAAGAGTGTGGTTGATGTAGTATATTGCATGTTCTTTACCTTTATCATTTGTTTATGCAAGTAATGCCCCTAGTGCCACTATAGTTGTTGATATGTATAAGAGGAGGGGTTGTTCTGGTAGAGGTGCCATCAAAACTGGAGTGGAGCCCAAATATTATTTTAATTTGTCAAAGGCCTTCTGTGATAAGCACTCCCATTTAAACTTGGTATCTTTGGGTAGGATATGTGTGAACATATGACACTTGTCTGCAAGTTGTTCTATGAACCGACAGATAGACTAAAGCTTTCCTTGGTGACTGTGAAGCTACCTGAGTGTCTTAGGGGAGTCATTTACATGATTCCTTTGTCTTTAGCTAGGTCCACTTATATTCCTTTATGAGAGACAATGAATCCCAATTGCTTTCCTGAAGTAACCCCTAAGACACACTTCTTAGGGTTAAGACACAAATGTTGGCATTCTACGCTCAATGAGAATGGTTGATGTTGTCATTAATGGCAACCAACCAGCAATAGGTTTCTACACATTCACCAGCAACATAAACATCATCTACAGGCATCGGCAGGCACATTCATCGGCATCCAGATTACACTGACAACGAAGCATACTGGCACTCAGGCCAACATGAGACAAGTTTTGTATTGTAAATATAATTAATTACTTGTAAGATGACATGATGTATTGTAAAGACTCATATATGTATGAGATCTAATTAGTCATTTTTGTAATAGCATGGAATAGAAGAATATTATGTAGAAGATAACGAAAGGATTTTTTAATAAGGCAAATAGGTTATGTAAGTGAATATCATTCACCAGAAAGGTTTTTGGTTAAGGTTTTTGTCAGAGCTTAAACTGGTACTGAATCAAGCATTGCAAATACTATTTTGAGTAGTACATTGTATTCGATTCAGTTATCCATTTTGTAGTCAGTGAGACTCTTCTTTTGAGCAGTGAGCTCTAGGTTGTTGGCTTTCTTGCATGTGCAGGCCCATGTTGTAAGTAATATTTATTCGTATTGGCCAATGAGTAAATATTGTGGGTCACAAATCCTAGCGAGGTTTTTCCCACACCGGGTTTCCTCACCAAAACATCTTGTGTTATGGTGTGCATTTATGTTGTCTCTGTTATTTCTATTTGCTGCACTATTGCTTGTTTACCGATACAATAATTTAAGTTGCTCAGTTATAAATAAGTTCAAATATTACACTAGCTAGTTAGACACTGATTCCCCCCCCCCCCCCCCCCCCCTCAGTGTCTTTGGGACTGTCATTGCATCTAACAATTGGTATTAGAGCATATTCCTCTATTTGCAAAAGCCTAACAACTTGAGGAAGATTCTAAAACTAGTACTAATGGAGAATTTGAGAAAATAGTTGGAAGGAGCTCTTGAAGATTTTGATGCAGAAAAATTGAAGAATATCAAACTTGAAGATGATCTAAGGACTGCTAAGGAATTCATTAAAGGACTTCAAGAAAACCTGGTTATAGCACAAAACAAGAGAAAGGAACTTCATGAGAAAATGTAGAAACATGATGATGAAAAGGAAACTCTCAGTGGTATTGCAGAGAAGTTGAGGCAAGAGAACACTAAGATGAGGAATGAAATGCAAGATTTAACCATGAGGCTATGTAAGGATATTGAAGACAGAAAGAAGAATGAAGAAGACTTGACTAGGAGACTTAATGATGGAGCAAATGAAAATCTAAGATTGTCATGAGAATGATATGCTAAAGATAGATCTAATTCACATTCAACATGATAAAGAGGAGCTTAGGAGACAAATTGGCATTCTATAAAATGAGTTAATCATTGCAAATGAACAAAAAGACAAATTCAAGAAAATTTCAGAGAGACTTGATGACATGACAAAAAGACAAAAACCTGATGGAGATACAATTGGACTTGGATTTGACCATGGATAAAGTTTCGGGACTGCAAATAATCAAGATCATAGCAAACCGATAAGACAACCTAATGCTTATAAATTTAATGAGAAATGTTTCAATTGCAATAAATTTGGTCATAGAGAAAATCAGTGCAGATTTAGAAATAATCAGAATACAAACTTACCCATTGGTCAATGTTCCAAATGCAATAAATTTGGTCACAATTCAGAAAATCCCAGAATGAATGTGAAATGCTATGTTTGTGGTAGATTTGGACATTTATCTAATCAATGCAGAACACAAACCGGTAAAGGATATGGAAATGCTATTCAGAGGAATAATGTAACTTGTTATGCATGTAACAAGATTGGGCATATTGAAATTTTTTGTAGAAGCAAGACTATACCGGCGAACAATAAAGGATCCAATGAGAAGGGAAAAGAAAAGGTAAATGAAATAAAGAAAGAATTTTCAAAACAATGGATTAAGAAGAGAGATCAGAGAGTTGATGAATCTATCTCTGCATCGGTAGAACAGAGTAACCCTCCACTGGTAGGAGATTCTACATCTAACTGAGGAATAATCCTTAGGGGGTATGGTAGCAAGTTGAAAATCATGCATTCTACCCTTGGTTGATGGTAAGAAGACACATTTATTCTTTACTGGTAGATGTGTTAAGATTTCAATTAACCGGCAAAGCATTCAATGCGGTTTTTAAATAATTTTTGGTTATAAAGAACCAAAAAACCCTCATTTCAATCCACCAAGCATCCAAGCATTTGAAGAGCGCAAAGAGAGAGAGCAAAGGCATCCTAAGGCGAAGCAGCAAAGCATTTTTCAAGCATTCAAATATTTCAAGTAAGAGGTATTTATCTTTCAAAATAGCATCTTCATCTTTTGTACTTGATTTTATTGCAAACCCTATTGTGGTAGAGAACATTAAGCGACCTAGACCCATATTTAAAATCATCCCTGAAATTGCCAAGCAAGATGATTCTATCGGAGCTTTTTCAAAAATTCTGAAAGGAGTCACTTTTGCCAAAGACTTGAGAATTTATATTCACTGCAACATAGAAAATTTAGGGTCTAATGACTTAAATAACATGTACAATGATGTTATTACTGATGAACAAGGTTTGGTTAAACCAGAGCACAAGATTGTAGGAGACTTAGGATTTGTTGAAATTCTGAACATACCTAAATTTATGGAGGTATTTAGTCTTGTACTGAGCAGAGTTCATGGAGAGTTTATGTGGCTAGACTTTGTCTTTAAAATCTCAAAGGAAGCAATCAAGGCAGTTACTAGTTTACCCTCAACCGGTAGTAGGCCCAACAAAACAAAGAAGATACCTAACAAGGGTGTTATGGACCTAACCAGAGCTGCATTCGACAACAGATCTCTTAGGGTTAATGATAGTACTGATGCAAATGTGAGATATGTGAGCATGGTACTTGGCTATAGGTTAACTCATGCAAACAGATTAAATTTAGTTTCCAACTTATGTATTCATAGTGCATATGAGATGGTTAAGAACAATGCTAGGATTGATATCTGTGAATGGCTTAAGGATGAATTGGTAGATAACTTGAAAAAGATTAAGGGTGACAAGAAGGGGACATTCCATTTTGGCAACCTACTTGTGTGTTTGATGCTTTACTTCACCAAAGAGATACCCGACATTGGTCATAAGGACTTTGGATATGACATCTCGGTAGGCAAACAAATCATGGAAGCTATTATCGGTATGGGCTCTAATAGTGACAACATTATAGTAGACTACTTCAAAAACTTCCAAACTAAGATGAAGGCTAGAGAAAGGATACCATAGAGCATTGTAGACAAGTATGACAAGCAAATATGTTTTGTAATCAAACGTGATGAAACATGGATGGAAGTTGTTACTCCTAGAACTATTTGGATAACAGAAATGGGATATGAAGTTGATCTAAATATTCTTGAAGCATATGCTAAAACACTTCTTGATGCACCTAAGGAACCATCTAAAGAAATTTTTGGTAATACTGAGACCATTGAGAGTGTTGTTTCAATGCATAAGTAGAGAGAAAGAAGAGAAAAATTCGTTCAAGATGCATCCAAGATGGCTAAGGAGGTTAAGAAAAATGTAATGAACTTGAGTGGTATATCTACTAGTGAATTGGAAGGATTGGAACCGGTAGCTCATGTTTCATTGGTTGTCACTTCTTCAGATACAAACAATAGAAAAGCCGTTGAGTTCAAGAGAGTTGAAAGGAAGAAGAGAAAACCCTCACCGGTACCTTCTCCTTCTCCTAAAAAGGCAAGAACTTTAAGGAAGAAGCAGCAGGTTTTAAGGGAGCCTAAGAAAAAGATAACTGCTAAGAAGAAACAAACTAAGACACTTGATACCCTTACACCAGAGGAACTGGTAAATGAGATAACACAAGAAGGTAATCTCAGTAATGTGAGCAAAATATATCATTCTTACAAAGATTCTGACAAGGACACAATAGAGGCTAGTATTATTTTGCATCTAGACATCTATAAGAAGGTTTTGATTGAAGTTGTAGATGATCTGTCGAATGAATTGTATCTAAGATTAGAGGCTAAAAGAATGTCTGCGATGGAATTAGATAAAAAGTTAAAAGTTGAAGCATTATTGGTAGTACACCCTGTTAATTCTAAAGAGGAAATTGATGAACTAATTTCTGAAGCAAACTGGTCAGTTTTTGTGAGTGGTCACCGGCAGGTTAGCCTAATAGCTAGGAGAGTGAAAGAAATAGCTGATGAAATTGTACACAAATGGGACATATTTTTTGTTGAAAAAGAAAGGAAAGAGGAAAGGGAGAGATAGAAAATGGATAAATCTTTTGCAAAGGTATACCAAAAGGACAAAGGTAAAAGAAAAATTGGTAGTATACCTGTTATAAAGGTCACATATAACATTCCTCCACCAGCATAGGATACTCCGCCAATAACTTCAGATACACTGGTACATACAGACAGTCAACCGGATAAGGCAACTGAAGAAGTAACACATTATGACACTAACCTGGATTGTGAAATTATTTTCACTATGAATGTTAATACACAAGATTTTAGCATTGTTGTGGATAAAGTGACTGCAGAGGTTAAGGCAGCCGATGCTAAGAACAGTGAGATCTCTGAGTCATCAGTACACACTGTTGACTCTTAGAACATAGAGATACTAACAAAGGCTAAGGTATCTAACATTGAGAAACCGGAAACAGAGAAACTGATAGATGTAGAGGTACTTACATAAACTGAAAAACCAGAAGAAGCAGAGGTGGTAACATAGAGTGAGAAACTGACAAAAAATGTAAATAAAGAGGAAGCAATTGATGGAAATAAGGAAGAAATAGTTAAGGTAATTGGGCAAGTATCTATTGAAATAAAATTCATTGCAGAACCAAGCACATCCACTAGAGAATTTAGACCCACTAATGTAACAAATGTTCTTTTGGATTCAATTAAGAGGATAACAGATTGCAATGCCTTAGCATTTAAGGCTATTGATGACACATTACCTATTTTGAAGATGATTGCACCAACCTGTAAGATAGATCACATTAATGATTCTTTAGGTAAATTGGACGCATTGTCCAAATTTATTGCTGAAAATGTTCTAACCATAGATAAGGTAAATGAGGAAACTGTAAAGGAAAGAGTAGATAAAGAGAAAGGTGAATTCTTTGAGAAAACTATCAAATATTGTACTGAGCACATGGATTCATTATTACCAGTACTTAACTCAAAAAATTTGGAATATAAGGAGTTGTATAGAGAATCTTGCAAGACTCACTACCTGATTGAAGATATTGATGAAGAAATTAAGAAGATGCAAAAGGAGATAGATGACATTGTGGATAATATGATTGGTTCTTTGGGACTTACCTTAGTTTTTGAACAAGAAATGGCAGTTTATGAGGAAAAGTTAGAGAAACTTGAGAAAGAGAAATCAAGGATAAGGTTAAAGGCTTAGGAACTGAAAAGAAAACTTGGTCCAAGATTGGACAGTCTTATTACTCAGCAGGTTGAGCTATCAAAGGCAACAATTCAAGGACAATGGTCACCGGAGTAGCAGATGCACTATTTGACTGGCTTGATCCAACAGACAAAAATCATTAGTTCTGATAATAAAAAATTCATGCAGAGCCTAAATCTAATTTTGGTGGACATTTTACAACTTGTACATAATTGGTTATAGGCTATGAGGTAGAACTCCTATATTCTTTAATTCTTTTTGACATCCTTTGTCATTAATGTCAAAGGGGGAGTAGTATGGAGAAAAATAAATGCATAGAAGAGATCACTTGCTCAGGGGGAATACACTTCTTTTGGATTTTATTTTTTGACAACAGTTTTTGGATTTTTCTCATGAGTGTTGCCATCAATGCCAAAGGGGTAGATTGTTGGAATTCTACACTCAATGAGAATGGTCGATGTTGTCGTTGATGGCAACCAACCAGCAACAGGTTTCTACACATTCACCAGCAACACAAACATCATCTACAGGCACTGCCAGGCACATTCACCGACATCTAGATTACACCAGCAACGAAGCATATCGGCACTCAGGCTGACATGAGACAAGTTTTGTATTATAAATATAATTAATTACTTGTAAGCCGACATGATGTATTGTAAAGACTCATATATGTATGAGATCTAATAAGTCATTTTTGTAATAGCATGGAATAGAAGAATATTATGTAGAACATAATGAAAGGATTTTTTAATAAGGCAAATAGGTTATGTAAGTGAATATCATTCGCCGACAAGGTTTTTGGTTAAGGTTTATGTCAGAGCTTAAACTGATACTAAATCAAGCATTGCAGATGCTATTTTGAGTAGTACATTGTATTCAATTTAATTATCCATTTTGTAGTCAGTGACTCTTCCTTTGAGTAGTGAGCTCTAGGCTATTAGCCTTCCTGCATGTGTAGGCCCATGTTGTAAGTAATATTTATTCGTATTGGCCAGTGAGTAAATATTATGGGTCACAAATCCCAACGAGGTTTTTCCCACACCGGGTTTCCTCACCAAAACATCTTGTGTTATGGTGTGCATTTATGTTGTCTCTGTTATTTCCATTTGTTGCACTATTGCTTGTTTACTGATACATTATTTTAAGTTGCAAAGTTATAAATAAGTTCAAATATTACACTAACTGGTTAGACACTGATTCACCCCCACCCCCCCCCCCCCTCTCAGTGTCTTTGGGACTGTCGTTGCATCTAACAACAACTTGTATTTCTTGAGTCTCTCAAAGATTTTCCTTAGGACAGGGATGTGTTCTTCTCATTTTTTAAACTTGCCTAGGAGATCATCCACATAATCTTCCATAATGTTGTGCAAGAGGTTATTGAAGATTGTGGTCATTTCTCTTTGATAAGTTTCTCCTACATTCTTTAGGCCAAAGGGATTGACCTGATAGCAAAGTGTGCCCCAAGGAGTAGTGATGTTGTCTTCAGTTGGTCTTCTTCAATGATCTTAATCTGATTGTATCTAGAGAAACCATCCATTAAGGAAAGCATTTCATGCCCAACAATCAAGTCCACAATCATGTCAATGTTAGGAATAGGGAAATCATCCTTCGAAAATGATTTATTGAGATCTTTGAAGTCTGTGCAAATTATGATGCCCTCAATGGGCTTATCGACAAGTATAATGTTTGAGACCCATTCACGATAATCAATGGGTTTAATGAATCCAACATCCAACATTTTTTGTAGTTCTGATTTGACTAGGAGGTTAACTTGTGGATGCATCTTGTGAAGCTTTTATTTGACTAGCTTAGCATCTAGTCTGATAGCAAGATTGTGTAATACCAACTTTGGGTCAAGGCTTATCATGTAAGCGTATGACCAGACAAAGTTTATTTGTGTCTCTTTGAGGAAACTCATGAAATTTTGTTTCTCCTAATTTGTAAGAGACTTAGCAATGAGCACATTCTTTGGATTATCGTATGTACCTATGTTGATAGTGTATATTTCTTCAATCAGCAAAGGTGATTTCTCCTGATATGGAGGAACCATGGTAGGCAAACTTCAAGTCCCTCATCTTCTAGTGCTTGGTCTAGGTTTTCACTAGAAGATACGTCTTTTGTTTTTACTTTTTATGAGTCCAAAGGCGCCTCAGGGAGGTTTTCACCAGGGGACTTATGATTTTTCTTTTTATTTTCACTTTTGCAACTAAGGGAGTTGACTTGACTACCAAAGTACGTCTCCTGATTGAGTTGGATTCCATTCACAGATGTGTGATCTTCAAGGTCTTGCATATTAAGTAATACTAAGAGGGCATTATTAGTGCAGAAATCCACAATGGGTGGTCCTCATTGGTCCCAATCAATAAACTTAGGTTGAATGAGTTGGAGCTTGGATGGGGTAGAAAGGGTGATGGTGTTATTGTTAGGTCCTGGAGATAACTGAGAGTGGGGGGTGAATCAGTTGTCCAATAAATTCAACCAAAATTAACTTAACCAAAACTTAATGCTTAATGCCGGTAAACCAAACTTTATGTTGGTAGATAGTTTTATGATTTAATTGTAGTACCAGTAAAGATTAATGCATGAAATAGAAAGACAATAACATCCACAACACATAACACAAATATTTGTATGTGGAAACCCTGTAAGGGGAAAAACCATGGTGGGAAGCCTTACCCACAATCAAATGATACTACTACAGATAGTATGTGTGTACAATATGGAGTTTGCACATGCAGAAAGGCCAGTTGCCTAGAGCTCACTGCTCAATCACAAAATGGGAGTCACATTGACTACAATTGGATGGTTAAATCCAATGATAATGTACTGCATAAAATAGCATCTTCATATGTTGGATTCAGTACAGGTTTAGCTCTGATATGCCTTCTTCAAATACCTTCCTTCAATCTTCAAATGATGTTCGTGTGTATAGCTTTGCTTATTTTCGCATATACCTTATTACAATTTTTTTTCCAATCGCATATCAATCTCATAAATGAGATCTTACATTTATACCATAACCTAAGACCAATTGAATAGGTCAGCTCACTAAAAGATATTAAAATAAAATTAATTATAAATAAATTAATAAGTGATGCATCATGTCGGCTCAATGCATTTACAATAATAATAAATCATCTCCATAATGTGTCATGTTGATCTAGAATATATATGCTTGCTGGTACATAACCTGGACCTTTGTCAGTAACAACAAATATGCAAACCTAAATAGTTCAATAACCAAATCGATAAAACCAAGTGATCAAATAATGTCTTTGACATAACCAAGTAGTCTCCAAGTCATTCCAAGTGTTGGTAAACAATATAACTTGCCGGTGAACCAAATACCAGTGACTATACATAAGTCACTGAATTGTCGATGAACATAACCAAAGATCTCCAAGTGTTGATAAGGTTGACAAGTGTTGACATCAATGACAAAACTGTACCAACATATCCAAAATACCAACAATCTCCCCTTTGGCATTGATGGCAACACAAGATGAAAAAACAATCAAAGTGCCAAAACAGAAATGCCGAAAACCAAAAACGAACAATCTCCCAAAGAGATCATTAACTAGAAATAAAAATACATAATTTCTCACCCCTAGGAATGATTTCTCCTAAAAGATATCTCTCCCCCTTTGAAATCAAATGCCAAAGAAATACAAAAAACTAGATTCAAATGCAAAATACCAATTAACCAATTTATCCAACTACTCCCCCTAAGAAGTAGCTCTCCTCATCAAAGCCAGAATAAAAGATTTTCTGTTAATTCTATGAGTTGATGACAAACATCAATTGTCTAAGTGTCTACCGGTGGGGGCAGGACTCCAAGATGCTCTCTGAGATATTCAAAAGTCTCCTTAGGCAAAGGCTTTGTGAAAATATCTACAATCTACCCTTTAGTATTCACATAACCAATTTCACTTCTTTTGCTTCAACATTCTCTTTTAGAAAATTGAATTTGATAGAAACATGTTTAGTCTTTGAATGAAATATTGGGTTCTTTGATATATCAATTGCTGCCATATTATCATAGTAAATAATTATAGGTTCCTTGCATTTTACCTTTATGTCCTTCAACATTTGTTTGATCGATAATACCTGTGTACAATTAGTTGTTGCTGCAACATATTCTGATTCTGCTGTTGATAGTGATGTACAACTCTATTTCTTGCTCAACCATGAAATTAGTCTGCTACCAAGAAAAAATACTCCATCGGTGGTGTTTTTTTTGTCATATACATCTCCTACCCAATTAGCATCTGTGTATGCACATAAATTAAAATTTTCATCTCTAGGATACCATAAACCAAGATTTGTAGTGCCTTGTAGGTATCGAAAAATCCTTTTCACTGCCGATTCATGATTTCTTTAGGATTACTCTAAAATCTTGAAACAATACATACTGTAATCATAATATCGGGTCTTGTTTGTGTCAAATATAGTAAACCTCCTATCATAGACTTGTATCTAGTCAGATTAACAAGTGTTGATTCATCCTTCAAAGATAATTTATCAGTTGTAGTCATAGGTGTGCTTACCGGTTTAGAGTTTTCCATGCCAAATTTCTTTAGTAATTCCTTCAAGTACTTAGATTGACATAGGAATATACCTATATCAGTCTGTGAAATCTACAATCTTAAAAAGAATTTTATCTCTCCAATCATAGACATTTCAAATTCTTGCTGCATTTTGTTAGAAAAGTCTTTACACAATTCATCTTCTCCTCCAAAGATTATATCATCACCAAAAACTTCAATAACCAAGATGTCATCATTAGTCACTTTGTAGTATAGATTACTGTCATTGTTACCTTTAGTGTATCCAAGCTTCAAAAGATATTTGTCCAATCTAGTATACCAAGCTCTAGGAGCTTGCTTTAGTCCATATAAAGCTTTCCTTAACCTGCAAACCATGTCTTTGTCATCTATCAAAGAAAATCCATCAGGTTGTTCAATATAAACTTCTTCAAAGACCTTCCTTCAATCTTCAAATTATGTCTACGTGTATAGCTCTGCTTATTTTCACATATACCTTATTACAATCCTTTTTCCAATTGCATATCAATCTCATAAATGAGATCTTACATTTATACCATAACCTAAGACCAACTGAATAGGTCGGCTCACTAAAAGATATTACAAGAAAACTAATTACAAATAAATCAATAAGTGATGCATCATGTCAGCTCAATGCATTTACAACAATAATAAATCATCTCCATAACGTGTCGTGCTAATTTGGAATAGATATGCTTGCTAGTGCATAACCTGAACCTATTTGCCGGTAACAACAAATATGCAAACCCGAATAGTCCAATAACCAAATTGCCAAAACCAAGTTATCAAATAATGTCTTCAACATAACCAAGTAGTATCCAAGTCATTCCAAGTGTCGGTGAACAATATAACTTGTTGGTAAACCAAATACTAGTGACTGTGCATAAGTCATTGAATTGTCGGTGAACATAACCAAAGATCTCCAAGTGCTGATAAGGTTGACAAGTGTTGACAAGTGTTGACATCAATGACAAAACCATATCAACATATCCAAAATACCAATAGTTAACATAGGCATCGTCAAATATATCGTCAAGGTACTTGAAAGGCACTTTGTGAAATTCCTCTTAATCAAAGTCTTCGATTTCAGAAGGAGGGTTTGTCGGAGCACTGGTGATAGTGATCTTAGGCACTGGTGAGTAACCCAAGCCCCTATTATTCTTGTAGGAGACTGGAGAGATGGGTGATTTTCTTCCTTGTTCTTGTGGTTTGAGACCATGTCCTTTATAACCCATCTTGTCTACAATAGTAGATGCTTTAGGATACGTCTATTTGGGGATATCTATTGGTGCTTCATCTTCTTCCTGATACAACCAAGAATTGACATCAGTTTTTGAACTCTTTTCATCAAGTGGGCCCCATTGCTAAAAGGTTGTCTTCTTGTATTTTATGGTGGGTTTCTTTTGAACCTTGATTTCCTTAGGTTTTTCATATGGCTTAGGAGAGGATAGGAGTTGACCCACATAGAGTGTATTTTGAAGGGTGTATTCTCCATAGCCATTGTCAATTATCTTAACCTTGATCTCAAGTTGAGATGAAGTGGATGCAATGTTTGATGGATCGGATGGAGATGGCAGAACAAGTGAATTGAGTGGGCAATGATAAGGGTGCTTCCCTTCAAGGAGCTTATAGTATTGAAAGGGTTGTGAATCAACCGTATGGTAATATCTCTACCATTGTAAGGGAATTTTAGACATTGATGATAAGTGGATTGAACAACTTGAATGTTATGAATCTATGGGCGATCAAGGAGAATGTTGTAGGGGAAATCAAGGTCAAAGACTTGACATGTAGTTTCTACTGTTAGAGGGCCCACTGGAAGGGGTAGTGTTATAGTGCATCTGGAGACCATTTCTATGTCATCATAAGCCTTTATTGTGATATTACTAGATGTATCAACCAAGTCTTTAGAGATACCTAGTTGTTTATGTTAGACAACTTAGATAACCGATGAACAACTGAGAGGGGGGAGTGAATCAGTTGTTAATAGATTATAGAACTTTAAGCATTAAAACCTTATTACCGGAATACAAATATAACAGTTAAGCATAAATATAATCCACAAAACATTTACCAACCATCCACAAAAGATAACAACAATATTTGTACATGGAAAACCTGGTAAAAGGAAAAACCACGGTGGGAAGCCTACCCACAATCGGATAATACTTCTGCAGTAAATATGTGATTACATAAAGAGGGGCATCAACATGCAGGAAGGCCAACAACCTAGAGTGCACTGCTCATCACAAAAGGAGCCTCACTGACTATAAAATAAATCTAGACTACAATCTAGAAAGAAGAGTGAACTACAAGAATAACATCTCCTATACCTGAATATAGTTTTGGTTAAGCTTAGTATCGAAGGTCTTAAACCTCTTTCACCAACCCAATTCGATCTCCTATGATCAACCAAAACCTCTGCATATAATTAAAACCTTATTCGTACATAGATAAACCTATATCCCAAAAACCCAGATGCCCATGATCTACAAACAGACCTTACATCATATTTATACCAACCCGGGACCTAAACAATTAGGTCAGCCACCTAAAAGATAATACAATAAATTCATCACATAAACCTGCAATCAATGATCAACCAAGTCGGCCTAAGACTAAAACAACATAATCCAATCAATAGATCCAACTAGAAATGCATCAGGATCATCCACCAACACGTTACATAAACCAGTCCATAACCTAGCCGAATAAGATAGCATTAGGTCCGGACCTAAATCCAACACCACCAATCAACAAGAACATGAACAAGATAACCACTAGCATCCTGAAAGACATCTAGAAGCTGCTCCAACACCACTTATCACGTGCATCAAAAGATCTTCAACAAAGCTCTACCGGTAGAACCCTTACAAGTGACCAAAAGGCTTACTAAAACAAATGATAGCTCTTGAGTCATCAAATCCCAAACCAACTGATCATGATACACACTTGAATAGCATGAATGATAGATCCAAACCAATTCCATAAACTGAAGCATACCGGAGCATACCGAATCAATATCATAATCCAACCGCTCTACCAGAACCTACCGAAAATCGATAAACAACCAAAATAGTCGGTGTTGCCATCAATGACAAAACATCAATGCAACACATAATCCATTACTTCAATTTCTAACAATCTCCCCCTTTGGTATTGATGGCAACACTAGATGTGAAAAACATCCAAGTGCCAAGAAATGCCAAACAAGTCTCCCCCAAAGGAAGACAACCAACAATCTCCCATAAGATTATATTACAATGAAGTTAACAAACTCCCCCTATGAATGGTATTCATATTAAGATTCATTTTTCACATATATCTCTCCCCCTTTGACATCAATGCCAAAAATTTGTCATGAACATAAAAAAAATCATAAATCCACTGAACCACATAGCTGACTACTCCCCCTGAGTAGTAGCACCAACACATCAATCCAGAATGAATACTACATCTGTAAATGCATACCGGACTGATGCCAATCAGCATCACTCAAGTCTCTACCAGAGGGGCAGAAACCCCCAATTTGTCTCTGAAGTACTCAAATGATTCCTTAGGCAAAGGTTTAGTGAAGATATCTGCAATATGCTCTTTAGTGTTCACATAAACTAGTCTAACTTCATTTGCTTCCACCTTCTCCTTCAAAAATTTATACTTGATAGATATGTGCTTTGTCTTAGAATGAAATACCAAATTCTTTGATATGTCAATATCAGTAGAGTTATCACAGTGAATAACTACCATTTCATTACAGTCCACCCTTATATCCTTCAATATTTGCTTCATCCATAGAACTTGTGTACAGTTAGTAGCAGCAACAACATACTCAGCTTTAGCAGTAGATAAAGAGGTACATGACTGCTTCTTGTTGATCCATGAAAAAAGTTTCTTTCCAAGAAAGAAAGCTCCACCGAATGTGCTCTTCAGGTCATCAACATCTCTAGGCCAATCAATGTATCTGTATATGCACATAGTATAAAATCATCTTTTTTAGGATACCACAAACCATATTCAATTGTTCCTTGCAAATACCTGAAAATCCTTTTCACCGCACTCTCATGATTCTCTCTAGGATCACTCTGATATCTTGATACAATACAAACTAAATTCATTATATTTGGTCTAGTTTGAGTCAAATATAACAAACCTCCAATCATAAAATTGTACCTTGTACGATTTACCGATGTTGATGCATCTATCTTAGTCAATTTCTCACTTGTAACCATAGGAGTACCAACCGGTTTAGAATTTTCCATACCAAATTTTTCAACAACTCCCTAGCATACTTAGTTTGATAGATGAAAATACCTATATCAATCTCAGTAATCTGCAAACCTAAGAAAAATTTCATCTCCCCAATTGTAGACATCTCAAATTCATTCTTCATATTATCAGATAATTCCATACATAACTTATCCTCACCTCCAAAAATGATATCATCAACAAAGACTTCAACAATCAATATGCCATCATCAGTGATCTTATAATATAAATTACTGTCAACATTACCTTTAGTGAAACCAATCTTCAAAAGATATTTATCCAATCTTGCATACCAATCTATAGGGGCTTGTTTCAATCCATATAAAGCTTTCCTTAACCTGCAAAACATGTTTTTGTCATTTGAAAGTGAAAATCCATCAAGCTGCTCAATGTAAACTTTCTCTTCAAGATCTCCATTCAGAAATGCACACTTAACATCCATCTGATAAACCTTGTAGTTCTTATGGGCAGCATAAGCAAGAAATAATCTCATAGCTTCAATCCTATCTACCAGATCAAAAGTCTCATCATAATCAATTCCTTCCTTCTGAGAATATCCTTTACAAACCAATCTAGCCTTATTCCCCACAACTTGTCCATCTTCATTCAATTTATTCCTAAAAACCCATTTAGTCCTAATAACATTCTTATTTTTAGGTCGGGGAGCTAAAGTCCATGTATTATTCTTTTCTATCTGATCTGATTCCTCTTCCATAGCTTTTATCCAACATTCATCTTTATATGCTTCAATTAATGATGCATGTTCAATTTGAGAAATTAAACATACCTCATCAGTTTCCAACCTTCTTCTTGTCATCACTCATTTATTCTTGTCTCCAATGATCTAATCTTTTGAATGATTTAACCTAACATACTTAGGAGTCTTCTGATTTTCTATTTCTCTGCTTTGATCTTCAGTTGCTGTTGAATTTTTGGATACTGTCAGAGTAATTGGTTCAACATTTTGTTCTAGTGTAGGTGCTATCGGTTTAGTTATGATCATTTCCACTGTCAGTTCTCTCTCATAAGTTTTGATTTGACTTTTGTTAAGCTCATCCACCTTGACATTAGTGCTCTCCATGATTCTCTACAATATTTTGTTATAACATCTATATGCTTTTCTTTCATTAAAATAACCAAGAAATATCCTTTCATCACATCTAGGATCAAACTTTCCAATGGAATCATCTCTTTTGATATAGCATTTACTACCAAAGATTTTGAAATACTTAACTGTAGGTGTATGACCAAACCATAACTCATAAGGTGTCTTACTAGTGTTTCCTTTGATATGAACTCTATTGAATGTGTATACCATCGTACTCATAGCTTCTCTCCAGTAGATATGAGGTAGATTAGTTTCCATCATCATAGTTCTAGCCACATCCAAGATAGTTATGTTCTTCCTTTCGACAACTCCATTTTGCTGAGGTGTCTGGGGTGCAGATAAATGTCTCCTTATCCCATTCTTTTCACAATAACTGTTAAATTCACCGGATGTGAATTCTCCACCCTGATCAGACCTTATGCAGTTAATCTTCAATCTTGTCTCTGTGTCAAATTTATCTTTAAAGATTTTAAACTTTTCGAATGCTTCAGATTTCTCCCTTAGAAAAGTAACCCACATCATTCTAGAATAGTCATCAATGATTAGCATAAAATATCCATCACCCTGAAAACTCTTGATTCTAGCAGGGCCACACAAATCAGTGTGAATAATATCAAGAACATAATTAGATTTGTCATGTATACTCTTAAACGAAGTTTTGACTTACTTTCCCATTTGACATTCCTTACATACTGGATTACGGGGCTTCACAATCTTAGGTATATCTCTAACTGCCTTAGCAGAATTGGTCTTTATAATGCAATCAAAATTCACATGACATAACCTCTTATGCCATAGACAACTCTCATCAATTTGTGAAATAAAACATGTCTTCTCACCAAAGTTCAAATGAAAGATGTCACCTTTAGTCTGAGTACCGATTGCAATCTCCAATCTAGATCTATTGATAATATTGCATTTTCCATCCTTGAACTATAACTGAAATCCCTTATGCACCAACTATCCTACACTCAAAAGATTATGTCTTAAACATTCAACATAATAAACATTATTAGTATCATGCTTACCATCCAATGATATAGTTCCTCTTCCCTTGATCATGCATGCTTTGTCATCTCTAAATGTAACCAGACTGCCATCAAATTCTTGCAAAGATAGAAACTTCTTTTTATCTCCTGTCATATGATGTGAACATCCACTATCTATTACCCATTCATCCTTGTCTTCAACTTTAGCAGAAAGAGCCTTTTCTTCAGGTACCAGATCATCTTCCTTGATATCCAATAATACCCATTCCTTTCCATTGTCGGATCCACTAGCTGAATCTTGTGTCGGTTCATCATCAGAATGAGTCACACCTTCCTCATCCACATAGTAGCATGATTTGTCTTTGTTCCTCTTTTACTTATGCTTGTTTTGATAATCATGGTTAGGCCCAAAATATCTTCTAGCTCTTTCCTCAAATCTTGAATTCCTTTGAGCACATCTAGATGCAAAATGACCTATCTTATTACTTGTGAAACATTTAAAAGGTGATTTTCCTTCGTAATTACTTCTTGTTGGACCTTTAGGTACTCTTCTAGAAAATAGGGCTTCAAGTTTCTCAAACTCTTCATCTTCTTTCTTCATTTCCTCCAGTTCGTTAGTATATAAGGCTTTCCAATCACTCTTGCCAGTAGATAATGTACATGCATGAAAAGCAAGTTTAGCTTTTGCAACTCCAGAAGAACCAAATTCCTCAAGCTCAAAAGAAGATAACTTCCCAACCAAGGTATCCCTATTAACAGAGGTGTTTGTCATTGTTCTTAACTCATTAATTGCAATAGCCTTCATCTTATAAGCCATTGGCAAAGCTCTCACTACTTTAGGAACTATTCCATCTCAGCTCAGAGATCCACCACAACACTGAATCCCTAGAACAATTTCATTTACTCTCTCCATAAAAGCAGTAATCCTTTCATCTTCTTCCATCTTCAAGTTCTCATATCTCACCCGGTAACCATCAAGTTTAGTAATTTTAACAGTAGGGTCACCTTCATTCAAAGTCTCCAATTTATCCCATATAGCCTTTGCAGTTGATTTGTCAGTTAGTCCCATAATTTGTAGATAAGAAAGTGCACACAAAAGGGCTTCTCTAGCTCTACAATCATTTTCATTGTCCTTGTCCAAGCCTACCGAAGGAGGATTTCCAAATGTTGGATTATGAAGTATATATCCTTTCTTAGTGATCTCCCAAATCTCCTTGCCGAGACATCTCAGATGAGTCTCCATTTGAATCTTCCATACTCTATAATTTGTTCCATCAAGCCTAGGAATTTATGTCCAAAAAATAACTACAAATGAACTTGATTAACTTGAACTATAAGATGCCCTAGGATCTTCCTCAAGTGGTTAAGCTTCTGCAGAGAGGACCAGGCTTTGATACCAATTGTTAGACAACTCAGATAACCGATGAACAACCTAGAGGGGGGAGGGTGAATAAGTTATTAACAGATTATAAAACTTTAAGCATTAAACCCATATTATCAGAATAAAGATATAATACTTAAGCATAAATATAATCTACAGAACATTTACCAACCATCCACAAAAGATAACACCAATATTTGTATGTGGAAACCTTATAAAGGGAAAAACCATGGTGGGAAGCCTACCCACAGTTAAATAATACTTTTGCAGTAAGTATGTGATTACATAAAGAGGGGCCTACACATGCAGGAAGACCAACAGCCTAGAGTGCACTTCTCATCACAAAAGGATCCTCACTAATTACAAAATAAATCCAGACTACAATCTGAAAAGAAGAGTGAACTGCAAGAATAGAATCTCCTATGCCTGAATATAGTTCTGATTAAGCTCGGTACCGGAGGTCTTAAACCTCTTTCACCAACCCTATTCGATCTCCTATGATCAATCAAAACCTTTGCATATGATTACAACCTTATTCGCACATAGATAAACCTATATCCCAAAAACCCATATGCCCATGATCTACAAAGAGATCTTACATCATATTTATATCAACCTGAGACCTAAACAATTAGGTCGGCCACCTAAAAGATGATACAGTAAATTCATAACATAAACCTGCAATCCAATGATCAACCAAGTTGACCTAAGACCAAAACAACATAACCTAATCAATAGATCTAACTGGAAACGCATCGGGATCATCCACCAACACATTACATAAACCGGCCCATAACCTAACTGAATAAGATAGCATTAGGTTCGGACCCAAATCCAACACCACCAATCAATAGGAACATGAACAAGATAACCACTAGCATCCTGAAAGCCATCTAGAAGTTGTACCAACACCACTTATCACATGCATCAAAAGATCTTCAACAAAGATCTGTCAGTAGAACCCTTATCGGTGACCAAAAGGCTTTCTAGAACAAATGATAGCTCCTGAGTTATCAAATCCCAAACCAATTGATCATGATACACACCTGAATAGCATGAATGATAGATCCAAATCAATTCCACAAACCAAAGCATACTGGATCAATATCATAATCCAACCGCTCTACTAAAAACCAGTAAACAACCAAAACAGTCAGTGTTGCCATCAATGACAAAACATCAATGCAACACATAATCAATTCCTCCACCAATTGCCAACCATTTAATCAATTTATATGTACATAGATTTAGGCCAGATCCGTCATCTATTATGACCCTCTTGATTTTATTCTTTTGAATAATAGCTTCAATGTGAAGGGGTTTGTTATGAGATTGGTTAGCGGATGGGGCATCCTTAGATGTGAAATTGAGATGGTGTTGTGCAGAAAGGTTGCTAGTGAGGGCTTAGAATTGGGTTGCATTAATATTATCTAGGAGATGGGATTCTAGAAAGGCTTGCTCAAGGATCTCTTTATGAACAGGTGAAGCCTTAAGAAGTTCAAAAATGGAGATTTGTGCAGGCGTCTTATCGAGATGATCAAGGATATCATAGCAACAGGTGGATGACATGGGGCCTTGCAGAGGAGGGGGAGGAGCTCCTTGAATGGTTACCATCCCTCTACAAGTAGTGACATTGCAATCATTCTGGGAATGTGATATGGAAGGTGAGGCACCTTGAATGACAATCTTAGCTAGGGAGGGTCTACTTGATGATTATAGGGGTGGGGAACCTTGAATGGTTACCCAAGGTCTGTGAGAAGTGGTAGGAGGATTAGCTCCTTGGATTTTGATGGTGTTGACGTGGGTATCAACGAGCTCTATGTGGCCTACCAAGGAGTCAAAGCGGGAGACTTAATTGGTATAGTCATAGTGGACTTCATGAGATGATGAGGATTTGTCCTTACCATGTTTGCAAAAGGGATCCTGGTACATCCTTAGTTTGTCATTTGAATTACCAGGCTTAGTGGTTGCATCTTCAATATCACCCTTTTCAATCTGGTCTTGAATATAATTCTTAAGTTTCATACACTTGCATGTATCATGACCATATAGCAAGGGGGGGAAAACCAAAGTATCAACATTCTTACATCCTTAGACCCTCCTTATTCTCCTAGGACTTATCTTCAACATCAAAATATATGTAGAGAGGATGATGTTATGCATTTTATTCATGATCTTTCCCCTCACATAGAACTAAGTAAATATGAACCTTTAGATGATGAAAATGTTTATTCCCAATCTCCCAAAAAGGATAAGCATGATGAGAGAAAGGAGAATGTCCCTTCAAGTGGCATTCCTTCTTCATCTACAAACCCTTGTATTCCCCCTTACACATCAAATTTCAAAGAAATTCATGATCCTATTCCCCAAACTACTTATTTGTAACATTCTTATAGTTGTGGCTTTCATATAATAACAAAAAAAGGTTTTAGAGGAAAAGGATTTGATCAAGGAATTTGTGTCCCTATAAACCCTCCCACACAAGCTACTGCAAAAGACCTAAGAAATGAGACTTCTCTCCCTATGGATGAACTCATTAGGATTCAAAACTTCAAAAACTATCTCCAAATGCAACAAATCAAAAGAGCCCGCATGAATGCTTCTTCATGAAAATGTCCTTTTGCTCATTTCATCAAATCCATGATCATAATGCTGATGATTGCCCTTATTTTCAAAAATCTATTCAAGATGGGATAGACAATGGCAAAATTAGAATCGTGGATAATAAACCTTCTTCTTCTAATAATTCTCCTCCTTCATGTCAAGACATTGAGTTAAAACACATTTATCATCCTGATAGACTAGCTACAAGAATCTATTGGAGATTGAAATATGATAAGAACATCTCCTTTCCTCCTTAAAACAAAAACAAAAATCTTAATCAAGTGAGAGGAGAGGAATATTGTATTTTTCATGATTCATATTCATATTCTCTTAGAAAATGTCATGTATTCAAGAAATTTGTTCAAAAGCAATATGACAGTGCATGAATTTCTCTTACAATAGATCTAGTTGTCTTCCTCAAACTAAACATAGTGTCGTAGCACTTCTTTTCTCTTTATGTTGCTCTTCACCTTATGACATAACTAGCCAGCTTAACTGGGGGCTATCTATTATTTGTGGTGGTATTGTTTTAATTTTAAACACTTTGGGGTAGCAACATGAAGTTCACTTCCCTTCTTTTTTTTAATGGCTCTATCTCTATCTTTATGCATTATCCATTATTAGATCTCCTTTCTTTCATATAGTTATTCTCACAAGAGTATATAATTGTTCTTTGTTTTTTCTCTTTGCTTGAAGAGAAGCATCTTTAATGAGTAATACACTTTTTCTTCTTCTCTTAATTCTATTCGAAAACTTACCTCTTCTTTGGTTTTGATTATTTACAAGTATGATATTTCCCCTAGCATGGCATGGTCTCTAGTGAAGTACATATCCCTTCCTTGAAAGGATTTGTTTCATTAGGAGAGCATATCACTTGAAAATGATAACCATTAGAAGGTGTGTAATATTTCTCCTTACTCTTCTCACTTGGGGGGAAAGGATTTTGCTCCTTTCTCTTTCTGTCTATCTCATTTATCATTATTTCCTTTAGGAGCTGTATTTTTCATATGTGATTATCATTTCTTACAATGGTATTTTCTTAAGACTAATCCCTCTTGGGGAGTATGTGATGATTTTTCTCTTTTCTCTTAGAATATTACCACTTCTTGAGACATGTATTTTACATCTACTAATGTCTTTTCTTGCATGTGTTCATGCAAGTTAATTGCACACTTGCTTATTTTTAATCTCTCTCTAGAAGATTGTGTAAGTTCTTCTCATTGTCCCTACACTTGGGGGGCAATGATCTCTCTTTCTCTCTCTTTCTCTAGGGATCCACTCTTTCTTATGTTGTGGATGGTGTGAGTTTTATTACTAGATGTCATTCCTTGTGTGGAATTGTTGTTGTTTCCTCAAGGGTTCTCTCTTTCACAAGATGTGCAAGTCCTTGACTATAACCTCTTTCACACTTGGTAATGTACATTTATAATAAATTGACCCATCCCCATTGGGATAAGCATGACTCATCCTTCATCAGGAATCCCTTTCGCTTAGAAGTAGGAGGAAGGATCAAATTATTGTTCTCTTATGTGCTTCATTCTAGAAGACATTATATTTGTCTAAGACAACTCCTCTTGGGGGGTAGATGTCTTTTGAGAAAATATCTCTTCTAATCCAAGGATCTCCTTTACACTTACAACAAGATATCTCTTTTCAACTATCTTATCCTTTCTTGAAGAGTATTCCCTCTCTTGCATAGATCTTTGACATTGTTAAATAATGGATATATTCTTTGTGTTGAAGGTAGCTATCCTTGTTGATGCAGAGGAAAGAAAGTCTTCTTCCCTATCTGCATATTCAAATATCAATATCCATATAGACTCATTCTTTAGAGGAAAAATAACAACTTCTTTCAATCATCTCTTCATTAATATCAACTTAATGCAATAACCCATATTCATGGTTCACACTTCAATCTTTAAAGTTCCCAGTCATAGACCTGTATTCTGTCATTCATAACTTTTGACCCAGATATTATTTCAAAGATCCCTTTGGTGAAAATGTAGATAACTATACTTTTTAAAACATATCAAAAAATTAGGAGAATCCAATGGTTAGATTAAAAGTTATGGCCTCTGTACCAAGACCCAATACTGCTATTCTCAAACAAAGCATGTGCATGCCCAATCCGCCTAGGGAATCAAATATCTTTCACAAAACATAACAAAATGACACCAAACCAATTTCATATGAAATAATTATGAATATATATTTATAATATTTAATCCATTAAATTTTACAATTCTTAAATAATGAGATAATTTCAAATCATTGCCTGCAACTCCATTGAAGACCTTTTAAAAACCAGTTTTCACCAAAATACTCATAACTTCCACAAATCTAAATAAAAATGACTCAGACCAAATGGAAATGAAAGCTAATTCACATATATATCCAATTAATCTATTTATAGGTCATAATAATTTCATATAAACCCGTACCATTTTCTGCAACATGACTGTTCTCAGGAAACCTCAAATCTGCAATCAACAACTTTTACCAAAACTTCCATAACTTCTTCATTTCTAAACATAATCACTCCAAACAAAATGGAAAAGAAAGGTATTTCACATATCTAACCATTAATTATACATTTACAAAGGTTTCCAGGTCATACATGGTCGTGCAAGACCTGGAACCAACATAAAAACTGGAAAGCCAATCAAAATAGCAATAGTAGAATACACCAAAATGTATCAAAATGTTCTCCTTTCTTTCCTTTCTTTCCTTTATGATTTGGAACGACCATAAAATGAATTTTTATAGACTTTTGGTCAGTTTTGACCTTACAAATACCTCTCATAACCAACTTTTAACCCTTTTTCAACTTTTGTTGCATTTTTGCAACTTTGCTTGACAACATTTTATTGTCAAGTTGACAACTTTTACACTTTTGAATAAATGACTTCATGGCTTTACAAAAGACATCACATGACTCTTAAAATGACAACTAAATGACAATTTTACAATTTTGTTTTCCCTTAGGCATTACATTTGATTTTATTACACTGAATATCATATCCAAACATATGGATTAAAATATCTCTCAGGATCTCCTCCAATGTCTTGATGTCTAGGTGCTCTTGCACCACTTGTTCTACTTTCCTTAAGATATCAACAGTAAACCATGTTGACATCATAAGGGGGGGGCACCCATACTACTCCTTTTGTACTATATTTCTCTCGGACATTGTATCTCTTATACAGTGGGATATTCTTGGAACCAGAGGACAACCTCTTAGAGAAAGATGTCGCCACTTTTCTCTTATACAGTGGGATATTCTTGGAACCAGAGGACAACCTCTTAGAGAAAGATGTTGCCACTTTTCTTTTATATATTGGGATATTCTTGGAACCAGAGGGCAGCCTCTTAGAGCAAGATGTCGCCACTTTTCTTTTATATAGTGGGATATTCTTGGAACCAGAGGATAGCCTCTTAGAGAAAGATGTCACCACTTTTCTTTTATATAATGGGATATTCTTGGAACCAGAGGATAGCCTCTTAGAGTAAGATGTCGCCACTTTTCTTTTGTACACTGAGATATTCTCAGAACCAGAGGGCAACCTCTTAGAGCGATATGTCACCACTTTCTTGAAATTTGTACTAACATCTTATACAGGTTGTAGCATACTTGGGCATAGACTCCTATGAGGTGCTTCAAACCTCACTTACACACACGCACATGAGGTTGAGTGGAACTAATGATGTTCTTACCCTCCTCCCTTACATGGATCACCTAGACAAAATCTAGGGGCTAGTTTTCCATGTCCTCTTTTCTCCATGTATCACCTAATTCTAGGGGCAAGATGTCCATGGTTCCCTTCGTTCGCCTTTCTTCTCATGGATCACCAAAGTGTGTATTCATGTCCTCTCTCTTCTTCCTCTCATGAGCTCATAGTTTTACTATTGATGGTTCATGGATGATGTCATCTTTGCTCTTTTATGTGACTATTGGTGTTTACGTGATGGCATTTGTGTTTGTGTTTTAGCTAGTTGTTTGAGATGTTTGTATCAAGGTCTCTTTAGCTAGTTGATTTGTGGTCTTGTATTTTGTTTTGGTCGTGTGTCTTTTGTGCTTTTTCTTGTTTTGTTTGTCTTGTTCTTTTTGTTTTGTGTGCTCTTGCATATGTGTGAGTGAGTTAAGTTCCTAAGATTGGGGGCTTTGTTCCCTAAGATTAGTGATGTCTTATACTCCTTGTGGTATTGCTCTGCATCTCTCATCTCCATCTCCATCTTTCTCTTTCTTCTACTTTACCGATAGTATTCGGGTAAACCATACTCCCACTAAAGTGGGGGCTAAATGTAGCATCATAAAATTGCGACCCTTGCAATTTTGACCACATCTTAGGCCCTCACTTATGCGACTGCATCTTTCTTCTCGACTAAGACCCCTCTCTACACCTTCATCCTGATTCTTCTCCTATTTTGGCCCCTATATCACCTTGTGACCCTAGGACAGGGGCATGACGCCCCTGTCCTCCCTCTTAGGGTGGCCCTAAGATGGGTCCATCAAGCATTTGAACCTAATTTTCTCTTTGAGGACTTAAATCCTTCGATGTCAGCCTTCAATGAGATGAAAAATAATTCTCCTAGGATGGTATAAAAGGGGATTTAGTTCTCTCATTTGCACAAAAACAAGGCATAAGCAAAAATATACAAGCATAAGGAGAATAAGGAAGATTCAAGCAAAGGGTCTCCATTATCGTCATCAAACATTCAAGTTCTCTTCTTCATGTGTCTTCTTCATTCATCCATTGGAGCAACATTACAACATTCATTTGCAAGCATGTGTGTGTGTTAGGGTTTTGTCATGTTACATGTTATTTCATACAACATTTATGATTACATTCAAGAAGCAAAACAACAATCATCAATCACTTGTAGATCTACAAGGTATACGTTTCCATTATTTACATTTAAGCATTTGCAATTACTTTCTTTCAAGGCTGATTCCTCAATTGGGATTTGACTGAGGCAAACCCCTATCCATAACCCTTTTCCCCTTCTTTTTTGTGTGTAGGTTGTAGGGGTGCAACTGTAATTGTAAGTTTGGACTTGATTTGCAAAGACAGAAAAACCCTTTTCGACACGCAAATTTTCTGGAGGACCGAATACACTTTCAACATGTTCCCGAAAAATTTTCTCCAAATTTGCAGGGCATATCTGTATCAGTCTCAATATCTCAGATCTAAAGTTACAGAGCGATCCTGAACTGGTAGCTCCTTATTTCACCCGTTTTGTCTCCCTTTTATACATAGTCAACAATTCAACATATCTATTTACAAAAGAGGGTAAATCACATTCCAACCCTTGCAACCCACTTGGTATTCACATGCTTGTTTCCCTTAGATTTGGATCTAGTGGATTCAATCCCTCTTTTGAATTTAAAGTATCTCCCATGTGAAAATCCTCCTAGTGGTTTCCTTTCTCTCTCCTAGGTGGGGAACCACTAGGATCCAATTTTCCACTTTACAGTTATATGCATAATGGGACACAAACTTCTCTATAAGGTTGGGAATGATTTGATGGAGCCATGAGGTAGGGTTGAGAACCAAGAAAGGGAATCTCCACTAAGACTTTTAGGAAAAAGTCTTCTAAGGTAGACATCACTATGGGAGTCCTCTTGACAAAGGATATAGAATTCATGAATGTGCTGTTGGAAGTTTGGTGAGACTGTTGGAAGGATGTTGCAAATATGTGCTTGAGACGTATTTAAGAGATGTTTTCTCATTGATGTCAACATATTTCTCTGTCTGTGACAGTGATATAGTGAAGTTTAGTGAGTTAGTCCAATTTTCAGAGGTTCGCGTGAAGATTTTATTGATTTATGGGTATCTATGTTGTGGCTAGTTTTTCAGTTGTTCAATGATGACAGTGTTCAGTATTTTGCTCTGCATTGTAATTTCTTGTTTTGCAGATTTAGAAGTATGTTTGGGACATTGGTGTGTATCCTCAATTCAAGTGGTTTGTGGTTTGGAGGTCTCCAAGTAATTTTTCAAGGTTGATAGTCATTGCAGTTAGTATTCCTGAGGTTCGATATAAAGATGTTGGTGATTCTAGCAATTTGTGTTGGTGCGGATGTTGCTATGGTAATTCATGATGCTTGTGGTTTCTTCATGTTCTTGGCCGATCAGTTGCTTGTAGCATGTTGTGGATGTTTGAGGCGTAATGCTTGGAGGTGTTTCATGTTTGTGGTGTTGATTTAGGTCCATTTTATGTCTTAGTTGACATTATTTTGGTCCGCATGTGATAATTTGTATTTGATCAATAACTATATCATTGTAATTGTTCTATGTGTGTTGAGTCGACCTTGTTGATCTGTCCAAGGTTGATGTCATGTATAAATAAATATAATAATCTTGTGTGAGGTATGCAGAGTGAGAAAATAATGTATTGATCTTTCGAAAGAAAATGAGAAGTGTGTAGAAGTAGATGAAAGTTGTTATGTGCTTAATTTGAATTGTAGCCAGGAATTAAAGATGTTATTTCTTAGTTCATGATTTTTGGAAGTAATCTATGATTATTTGTAAGGCAGTGAGCCTTCCCTGGGTTGTAGCCCTTTGTATTTTGAGCAGTGGGCTCTAGGAAGTGTGCCTGAATGCATGTTCATTCCCCATTGTAATACTTCTAACAGAGTATACCTATTTTTTGGGTTCATCCCCACTATGGTTTTTCCCCTAACAAGGTTTCCACATCAAATCTTGGTGTTATGTGTGTTTATGATGTGTTCTTGATTTATGCTTTCATGTTTAATTATCAGATCTGAAATCAATTTTAAGTTGTAGGTTTTTGGTGACGATTGATTCACTCCCCCCCTCCCTATTAATTATCTGCCCTATTTCATCAATTGGTAGTAGATTTATTTCATCATGTGGTCTCTTGGGTCACCCTTGCCTTTGTACTTTTCAAACTTGGGCATTTCAAAACCTAGGGGATAAGAGGTGATTGAAATGGAAGGATCTCACAGACAAGGACTTATTTCTTTGAAATTATAAGGTCTCTTATTAGTCTCGTCCTTGAAATTATTGATGAGGTCCTTCATGAGGTCAAGTTGCTAATTTTGGATGTGGGGGATGTAGTGACCTATGTTAGACCCTGGGAGTTGGCTGGACATGGATAGGATACCACCACCAATGTATTGATAAAAGGAAGTAAAAGGTTGAGAAGTATTTTGAGGTCATGATATGGTAGGAGGTAGGCTAGTGTTGATGTAATTGAGGAAGTTTTGGAGAGGTGCAGATGATCTAGGAGGTTGAGAGATAGGTGGATAAGAAGTGCTAGGGGGAATAGAATTTGAAGGTATGAAAGTTGTTGGCATATAAGTTGTGGGTGACAAACAAAGAAGAGCATCAAGAACAAATTAGTTCATGAGATCTCCCCCTAGAGATTTGTCAAGAATAGATTGGTTGAGATCAGGGGGAAAACATGCCCCTTGAAAGATGAGTTGAGATACAAGCCCATTAGGATTGGATTTGAAAAACCTTTCCATCATCTCTTGATTGTAAGCATCTTCTATGAAGGATTTCACACACAGAGAAAGCTTAGGTTGATCAACGAGTTGTTCCTCCTCTTGTTGGGGATCTTGAAAAAAAAAGTGGCTTGTTTTAGGCATCTCATTGCCTTTAGTGGCCATCTTCGCTTTTTGTGAGCGAGTCAAGACCATACACAGGTAACCTCAAAGATGAAGGTGAGAAGAGGGGTTTTTGGAATATATTGGACTTGGTGAAAAAGGTGATGAAAAGGACTTGGCGATCTGATTTGATGGTCCTTGGATTAGGATGGCATTGATTAGATGATGTCTTAGCCCTTGAATTAGGACATAGATGGGGAGGGCCACAAAGTGAGGTAACAACCAAGCTAGGCCAAACTTAGACCCTTAGATTAATTTTGATCAGGCCTTCTTCTACTTAGGATAGACTTCATTCCTAAGAAAAATTGGGCAAAGGATTAAGGGTTTTGATCAACCTAAATGATTAAAGATCAATTAAGCAATATACTTGAGGTAGATTTTTTCTCAAGAACAAGGCCAATTATGGATTTGATTAATGATGAAAGGCATAAGTCAGACTTTTGCGAAGTGCTTACCTCAGATTGGGAGATTGATTGATTAGATTACAGATTGATGATTGATTGCGTCAAGTCCTTAGAGATGAAAGATGTCAATGATTGTGGAAGAAAAGATAGATTGAAGAAAAGAAATTAAAGGAAATGAAGGTTACCTTAGATGGACACATGACTCAATAAGTGATTTTTGTGTAGGGCAAGTTGGACAATGGGATGTGACCACTCCTATTGATGCTTTGGGATAGGCCTAATCTTTGATGGAAAGCACAGGTTCTCAAAGGTTCCTCATTAAACTCATTGTTGTAAACATTAAGGTAATCATGGAAATGATGCAAGAAGGTGTGGTGATTCAACAAGAGCTTGCAGTTGATATACAAAAATTTGTGGCACTTGAGGATTTGTTTGTAGCTAGGCTTCTTCTTCTTGACTTGGTGGTAGATGGACCTTTTGGAGTGTCTAAGGGACTTTGTTTTATGGTGCATGAGTGAGATTGGTCAAATGTAGGATAAGTGTGGAATGTATCTACTCTTGGCAAGAGAAATCAAATAATGACAAGCTCATTGTCCAAAGTAACACTTTATAACAAGCATGAAATTGAGGTGGGGCCTAAGCTATCCCAATAACAAAATTCACTAGTTTTCACAATGAAGACACACAAAAAACATACAACTTAGGCTAGAAATTGGAAACCATTCAATGGGGCCCCTCACTATATAGAAATACCTCAAACAAGAGAACAAATAGAGATTTTGGTAGCACTGGATCCACTCCACAACACTCACTTCTTGGGAATACCAGATTATCTTACCTCGAAGATCCGAAGATCTTATAACCAAGAAATTCCTATCTCATCTTGAGTGGGTACATGAGGGGGTCTTTGTGGTACGATCTGCACTCCCTGAACCATCAAATGTGGGATTTGGGCTACTAAAACAAGGTTCTTAGTAATTTTTTGATGGGTCTAGTCCAACAATGAATAAGTGAAGCAAGGCTCTAACTGAGCTTATCGGTGCAAAGAAGGCCTCCACGTATGTTGAATTTACTAACACTCTAGTTTTTTGACCAGGTTTTTAATATAGAAGCTCGAAAGAGATCGCGTCGGGAGAGACGATATCCCTAACATGTCCCAATTTGAGATACCCTTGTGGGGTGATGAAATCCCCAATCAAATATACCCCTCAACTACTAAAATAAAAACTGGGTGTTGCCAACCACCTTTCTCTTCATTCAAGGTCCACGAAGGTGAGGGAAGAGGATAATCGGTGTGATGGTGGGTCTACCCTACACAACGTGCAAATGCACCAAACATAGAATACACATGTTCATTTTAGTCCCACATGCAAGTGTTTTCTAATCTAAATGCAAAAATAAAACTAAGATAGTGGAAAAACAATAATATTCGACAAAGGTGCTGCAAAAACAACGTTAGTAGTTTGCTAAGAGTCTGGGGAAAATGAATGAATAGGCTACAAACCCAAAATTTGATTAGTAACTACAAAATTCTGCTACTTTAGCGTAGACATCGAAGTACAAGCACAGACACCAACCTCTTCGCAAATGCTAGTGTATGTGAAAACGCTGGTTTAAGGATTGAAATGTGAAAACAAAAAATGCGTGAAAGAAAAATTCAGAATTTAAATATGAAAAATGGGTGGGATTTTATTACCGTGGAGATACTAAAAGGCCTCAGTGAAGACATTAACATCTACGTAGACATCGAAGTAGGTATCCTGCAAACACTATTAGCCCAAAAAATCCAAATTTTAAATTTTTAAAATAGAGTGAGAAAACAGACTGGTGGAGATGTTGTTCTGCAGCGCAGACGTCAACATCTATGCAAATGTTGAAGCACATTTTCCCTTAAGTATACTAATAACTATCCTAAAAATTGAGTTTGAATGTAAAAATCTCGATTATAATGGAAAATAGAAACATGATACTATTTGTTTTTGTGATTTTTAAAAGTTATATTGTGTTTTTTTTGTTTTTTTCATAATTTTTAGCTAATTATAAAAACTATACTTGCAAAAAGTAGAGAAAAACATATAAAGTGGAGACATTGATTTGTTAAATATAGACGTCAATCTGTAACCCTACACAAAACAATTAGTGAGAAAATTAAATTTGGACAAAGACGTTGATTGAACTCAGCGCAAACACCCAAACCACGTGGGCAGACATCGAAGTGCAATCTAAGATACTGATCTGCTAAACCTACAAGAAAAATGCTTAAAAACAACAAGTAATATTAGCTAAAAGGGATGTGGGTCCCACTAGGTGTGCCAAAATGGAGACAAGAAAAGGGGTTGGAGGATTTAAATACATATAATAAATATAAAAACACAAATAAACTAATAAAACATACAAATGAAGCTTTATACCTTCTCTTCTCCTTCGTATTAAACATTTGATGAAGTGAGAAATGTGCCCCTTCCTCACTTGATTAGATTGGTTCTTTGGGAAGGATGTGGATTGCTCTCCACTACAAAAAAAACAAGGGGATTAAATGGATATTTGGATTTCATGCTTGGGATATTACTAAGTGTGGGGTGAATTTGGCATTATGAGGGTGTTATGGATGATTTCTAAATCTCTATGGGCAACATAAACTTGAATGAAAGATTATATGAATTGTGAAGGGAGGAGACTCCAATTTATAGATTGGAGGAGGTCCAAATGAATGGCCAAGATTAATTTGAGATGGAGGGTGTAGATTGCAAGAAGGTGGGAGAGGATTGAGAGGACAAGGTATGAGGATCAAGAGATTTTCTATAAAGGCATTTCTTGTCTCCACATCCTACAAGGTACATGGGGAAGATATCCCCAAGTACATTGGGAAGGAAAAAGGAATATAAAAATTCCTTGGGGAATGAGTAGAGGAATTAAAAATTCCAAGATTAAGGGATGTGTGGGAAGAATAAAAGAAAAGGGAATTAAATATTCCTTGGGAAGAGAGGGCATGGGGATGTGCAAAGGGTTTGAAATCCTTTGACATGACCAAAGTTGGTGCATTTAAGGTTTGGAAAGTGAGAGGGGAGATTCATTTATGGAAAATGGTTGACTTGCTCTTAATGTTGGGAATTAGGAATGCGCAAATTATTAAGAGTGATTAGGTGGGTTAATGAGGAATTAGAGTGCAAGAGGGAAAGTTAGGCGGATGTGACATGAGGAAAGAGAATGAGTGGAGGAATATAAAATTGGGGAAAATGATAAGCATAAAGAGGAATTAATTAGGCTAGATGATAGAATTAGAAAGGGTGATTTGTAGGAATCGCATGCTTAACTTAGTTAATTGAAGTTAATCAACTAATAGAGGTTTAGAAGAAATAATGATTGAAAAGACTTTAGAAGAATGAGGAATAATTAATTTTGAAAAATTAATTATAAGGGCTATAGTGATAAAGTTAATTAAATTTGATTTAATTAATCTTAAGAAGAAAGAGATCAACACAATTAAATTAATTAATTATTTGAACAAGTTTGAATTAATTAAATATTAATTTAATTAATTTTAGACGTCTACAAGGGCATTTCTAGAATTGTTTTTACTTTAGCTGGATCGACCTCAATACTCCTGTAAATACTATGAAACCCAAGAGCTTACCTGCTATGACTCCAAACATACACTTTTTAGGGTTCAAACGAACTTTATATTGTTCAAGTTTGTCAAAGATCTTTGCAAGAACATCAAGATGAGTTTCCTGAGTTTTTGACCTAGCCAATAGATCATCCACATAGTCCTCCATGATATCATGGATCACGTCATGAAATAATATTGTCATGGCTCTTTGATATGCATCTCCTACATTCTTTAACCCAAACAACATTACATTCCAATAGTATGTTCCCCATGGATAGGTAAATGCAATCTTATGCTGAGTTTCTAGTGCAATTATGATCTGATTATATTCGAAGAAACCATCCATCAAGGATATCATCTCATGCCTAGTCATAAGATCTATGATCATGTCTATATTTAGAAGATGGAAATCATATTTTGGGCATGCCTTATTCAAATCTCTGAAATCTGTGCAAATCTTGATTCCTCCAGCATGTTCTGTTACTCGTACCAAGTTGGAGATCCACTCTACATATTCTATTGGTCTCATGAAACCCACATCTAGCAATTTTAGCAGCTCAACTTTGACTAACAAGGCTATCTGAGGATGCATTTTCCTAAGCTTCTGCTCGTAGGGTTTTTCTTTGGGAAGAAATAGCAAATGATGTAAAACAAGCTTGGTATCCAGTTTGGGCATGTTGACATATGACCTGGCAAAGTTTATCTGTCTCTCCTTGAAAAACTAAATAAATTTCTCTTTTTTTGGTGGTTTCAAGGATTCTACCTAAGCTATGCTCAAATTCATCATTGCTAAATAGGAAATAAGGAAAATCACGAATCCCTTAACTATCTAAACAATTCGAGCACAAAACCAATGAAATAGATGCAAAACATAATGAAATTAAACAATATAAAACTCCCTATTGTGCATCATGACTTTTATTGCTCTTCTCCTCTTTGTGGTATGGTGGCTCTCAGATATCGCGCTAGCAACCTGCAATTGACACAAAGATTCAAAGTTCATGATTGTTGAAAATGGAGATTGAATGCTAAATTTATAGATTATTAGAGAAGATTGATTAAAAGGTGGAACATATTGATCAAGAGGTGGAACTCAGGTGAGCTCACATGTTGATTGATAGTTGAACTGTTGATTTAGAGGTGAAACAAAATAAATTGAATAGAATTATTTGAGTTAACTAATTGAAGGAAGAAAAAGAATGATTGGAGGAAATTAAGAAGATGAAAAAGCTAACTAGAAGATGGAAATAGAGATTGGAGAGATAAATGATTGAATTAATTAATTTAGCATGTGCTTGCACTTTAACTTAGATTTTCAATTTAATCTTTGCATGAAATTTAATTCAAATAATTGAATTTATTTTAAATTCAATTTAGTATTTGAATATATTTAGAACTTGACTTTGATTTTCAATATGATTTTTGAAATCATGCACATGTAATTGAATGTGATGAAATTAGAAGAATTTGAAATTAAATGAAATTATAATTTGGGGATTTGGAATTGAAGAATTAATTAGTTAATTAAATAATTTAAAGAAACTATTCAATTATTTTAGAAATGGAATTTAATTAAAGGATTAAATCATAATTAATTAAATAATAAATATTTAATTAATATTTAGAAAAGGTTTGAATGATTAATTGATTAGAGATAGAACTTGAAAATAGAAGTAATTTATTTAAATAATAAAGATTATTTAAATTGGGGAATTAATCAGAAATAATTAAATAATAAATATTTAATTAACATTAGAAAATGGTTAAAATGATAAAATGATGAAAGAATAGGAAATAGAATAATTAGTAAGATTATGAGGAAATATGAAATTAGAAGAATAAGATTAATTAACTTAATTAAATAATTAAAGAATTATTTAATCAATTAGACGAATAATTAGCACATGATCAATAAGACATATTTAGGTGTCTACACTACCAAATGGATTTTTCATACAACTTCACCTTCACTAAGGTTGACTTCCTCTAATTTCTCAACCAACGGTGATGATCTTTCTTGGTTAATAAGAAAATCATATAATCTCTCTTCGTACTTTATTTTGGGTTCTTATGAATCATCATGACTAGAGGATGAACTTGCTTCCTTGAAGTATGTTGTTATGTCTAGATCAATTGAAAATCCGACCTTATGATCACCATAGGGTAGCCCTTCGCATGCACCAATAAATTTTGTTATTGCTTCATCATTCTAAAACCAATGTGGACTTTCTTGTTTCCCCCAATCTATAAGGTTTGGAAACACTTTCATCAACATAGGAGACTCTGGTTATAGCACATATACGAGTTTCACTATCATTTGCCAATAAATGTGGATAAATGTTTTTGTCCTCATAGGGAATTTCCTCCTCTATGTATGTCTTTGCATTAGATGTGTCTTCTTCATTTGAATGTCCAATAGGTGATGATGAAGGCCTCCTTGTTACTTCAACTAGATTCATGAGATTATGACTGATTGATCCTAGTTCTATTTAAGTAATGACAACATTACAATGCCTACATGAAATCCCTTTTCCAAATATAAATTTAAGTCATCTAATTTAATTAGCTCAAATGGGATCACATAAACAACCAATGCTACTTCTGGTTGGTGTGTCATTTTTGGATCTCTTACAATGCTCTAATAACTTTTCTCACTTCGTGGTGTCTAAATATGTGTAACCTCGTCAAGACCTTGCTCTTATTCTGTATTATTGGTAACTTGTCTAGGAGGAGGTCACGTGACCAAAGGAGACTTAGGTGTCACTATTTCACAATTTTGCCTCGGGCATCTTTGTTCTACTCCATTGTATCCCAAACCCTGATTTTTTAGATTCTTTGATGGTAATATTAGTTCTACAACTCCTTGATGTTATGCTTATAAACCCGTGGTACCATCATATCCATGCTTTTGTAACATCTGATAGCCTTTTCCATATTGGTCCAAAGGGAGTTGAGTTGACTGATTTTGTTCTTCTTCATCCTTATACAACTATTTACATACATCTTCCATAATGGATTTCTCATCCAATTCTCCCCATCTAATGAAGGAACATGAAGGCGAGTATTGGGTCACTTCTTTGCCCTTATGTTGATAAGTAGAATTCTATGATGGTCTTCCAAAATATTTTGGGGATGGAGGTAATTGTCCAATGCAAAGTCCCTTTGAATAGGAATACTCGCCACATCCTTTGTCTTGAATTTGTAATTATGCATTAGATGTGGAAGGTGCTAATGTGTCTGGTATTTTACAAGATTTAAGTTGAGATACAAGTGGAGCCACTTGATTCATCAGGACCTGAATTTCTAGACTCATCTTTAGATTATTGTGATGTTGGAATAGATCTGGATCTCTCGATATTGTAATTTCAATGTCGTTATACAAGAAATTGATGCACTGATGAAATGTAGACAACACGGCTTGCATGGCATGTATCCATCATTAAACTAATAGCATATTACATCCCAATTCTCTGTCCAAGACTTGAAATGTAGTATGTGTAGTAATCGAGCCCACTTGCACTAGTAAAGTGACCACATCATTCGACGAGAACTCCTCATCATCATAGGCTTTAATATTTATCCTTTTGGTAGGATCAAAGTGATTTTTCTGAGTATCCCTGGAGCTTTGACCAAATTCAAGGTGCATATGTTCAAACCAACTCCACCATATATCAATACTCTTTTAATTCTCATCTTGTGAATAACAACTTTGAGATGTAATGGATCATTATGTGATGGTATATCTATTGGAATATCTTGTTCTCTTAAAGAAACACGAGGAGCCGCAACAAAGTTTTTGACCATAGCCTAAAAAATATTCTCATCGATATCTCTTGAAATAATTGACTCACGAAGGGCTTTATCCAGGATGGCCCTATGAGTTGGGGAGATTTGCAACAAATCAAAAATGGAAATTTGTGTAGGGGTTTTCTTCATTTGCTCAATAACATTATAGTTCTCCATTGGTGGAGTAGAATTTGAAGGGACCCCTTGAAGCATAACCTTGGAATGATGAGTGCCTATCACACAGTTGGTGTTCTTCAGCTTAACAATAATGGTCATAATTGTTTTTTCTACCTGACTAAGGGTATTGATAGTGTAATTATAGGAGACTCTTTTATAGTTTTCCTTGTTATCATGTAAGCCTCAACTTGAAGCTTTCCCTTTATCATTTTTAACAAATGGGTCATTGAAAATAATGTGATTTATATTAGACGACCCTTTGGTATTGTCGACAGTTATGTCTCCTTGATTGATAAGGTCCTAAATCAAGTTCTTGAGTTTATAACAATTGGATGTCTTGTGACCTTTGGTTCGATGGTAGCCACAAAAATCATTGTCATTCCACCAAGTTGGTTTAAACAGGCTTGATTCATAAGGTTTTTCTTCAGGTAGTGTTATCAAATTATTCTGGATTAACTTCTTGAGTGTTGACTCTATGGGTTCTCCAAGTGGTGTGTAATTCCATCTTGGCACATTATTTTTGGAGGTCAGGGATTGGTGGATTTTATTGCATTTCTTGAAACTATATTATTATCTTGAGGTGGATTTATGTTCTGAATAAAATAATTGGTAGGTCCTTGCAAATAAATAACTGGTTGATCTTTGTTCACTACCTATGCTTCCACAACTCCAACATTTGTCGCATTCTTGTTCTTTAACCAATATTTTAGATATGTCATTGCTAGTGTTACCCTCTTTATTAATCTTCAAGATCCCTTGCTCGATGAGACCCTTTTCACATTTCAATCCCTTCTCAATAACTTGATGGAAGAAACACTACATTTATAATGGATACTTGATCTGAGGGATGAGGTTCTCTATAAATATGTCTACTTGCTCTTTTTCTGAAATGTGAGGACATCTTTGAGAAAGAGAGCACTAGAATTACAAAAAAGAGGAAAAAGATTCACCATTGTTTTCTTTCACAACACATAAGTCCATTAGCATAACACGATTGTTTATGTTATGTGTGAAGTTTGTGATAAAGAGCTCTACCAATTCTCCCCATGAAGTTATCATCGGGGGTAAGTGCGAAAACCATTCCAGAGGCTGACCTCCAAAATGTTTAAGGAATAGGTGCCTAAAATATGTCTCCTCATCCACCACTTCTACATGGGTTGTAAAGAATTCTTTGATGTGATCTTTCAGGTCAGCTTTCCCCTCTATATTTGTCAAATTTTAGCATTTCAAAGTGCAAAGAGAATGGTGGCATGTACAATGTTTCATCAAATGGATATGGTCAGATATCTTCCATAGTATTGTTGGACATTGGCTAATATGTTGTCATTGATGTCAACATATGGGGAGATTGTTGATGGGGAGATTGTTGGAAAGTTTTAAAATCATATTCTTTTATGTTCCAATGTTGTAGTCAGATTGGATGAGTTGGTTTAGCCTGTGTATTGTAGATGAGCTGATGTGGTTTAAAGGGTTTTTGGTATGTTGTTTGTATATGGTTCATTCCCATTTGTAGAGTTCCACATGATGTTTTGATTGAGTTGTGAGATCCAATATTGATGATGTTATTCAATTGTTCATGCTATGTGGTATTCTGGTTTGTGCTTCGTATTGCTCCAGAATTTCTATATATCTAGTTGCAAATATGTGGGATGTGTTGTGGATGTTGATGTGTGTCCTCAATTCTACTAGTTCACGATTTGGAAATTCACAAGCAAATATTTCAGGTTGATAGTTAGTTATATTGATGTTCTTGAGCTCCAGTAGAGAGATGATGATAATTTTGGTAATCTGAGTTGTTACGGTTGTTGTGGTGCAATTAAAGTTTCTTGTGAATATCTCTAGACCACGTTCTATGCATATTGGTGGTCTACATTGATTATTGTGTGTGTTATTGAATATTTTCTCTATCCAGTGGTGTTCTTTTTGCTATGCGATATTCTTGGTGGTTGTAGCATTTTGCAGATGTTTGATGCATAATTCTTGGAGGTGTTGTGTGTTTTCGATATTGATTTGGGTCTACACTATGTCTTAGTTGATATTGTTTTGGTCTACATGCATTGTTGTAGCATGTGAGGTTATTGTTTTGTAATTTGTAATTGAGGGTTTCACCGACCTTGAAATATAGGTTGAGGATTTGTATAAATAAATGTAATAATCATATAAGATGTATGTATGCGAGTGTCTACAAATGTCTGAGAGTATGTGTGATAAAGTTGTATGTGTAAACAAGTGATTTGATTTGTCGGAAGTGTGAAGGAGAGAAGAGAAGTGTTGTAGAGAAGACTGTGTGCTTAACCAAAACTGTGCTCAGACATATAGAGATGTTATTTTCACAATTCATGTGATCTGAATTATTGTCCAAATTTTTTTGTAAGTTAGTGAGACTTCCTGTAAGGCAGCGAGCCTTCCCTAAAGGTTGTATCCTTTCTGGGTTTCTTATTTGAGCAGTGAGCTCTAGGTAGTGTGCCTGAATGCATGTGCATTCCCCATTGTAATATTCACATTTACTCTTAACAGGGTATTATCTCATTGTGGGTGGGTTCCCACCATGGTTTTTCCCTTAACTAGGTTTTCCATGTCAAAAATATTGGTGTTGTGTGTGTTATTTCATGTTATAATTGTTAATTATCATATATGTTTTGTGGTTTAAGTTGCAGTAAGTTTTTGTACAAACTAATTCTCCCCCCCCTCTCAATTTGTTGCATTATTGCCAACAATTGGTATCATAGCTAGATCCTCTAGAAGAATCTTGACTGCTTGAGGAGATCCAATATGGCAACCTTTGCTTTCAAGAAGGATAGTCCGAGATTTTATGGAACTAACTACACTCTTTGGATAAGCCGAATGCAATGTCATTTGAGATGCACTGGAGAAGAGTACTGGAAGATTACTAAGAATGTATACAATATACCTCATAATGGTCCTACTACTCCATATGAGTTAAAGGAAGTATAATTCAAAGTTAGAACCAAGGAAGCATTTTTGAGTGCCTTGTCAGGATCTAAGATGATTAATGTGATGGACTTAGAGACTGCACATGTGGTTTGGGTAAAATTGGAGACCTTGCATGAAGGTGATAGTCATGTGGAGATTGTTAAGTTGCAAAGCTTAAAGGGTAAATATGAGAACCTGAAGATGAGTAAAGATGAGAACATTACTTCTTTTATGTAGAAAGTGAATGAGCTTGTGTGTCGAATCAGGTGTGCTGGTGGAGTTTTAGAAGAATCTGAGATTGTCGCTAAAGTGTTGAGATCCTTGCCTCTTTACAAATGTAAAACTACCGCTATTTATGAGATCTAGACTATGACAAATGTAACAAGAGACATGTTGATCAGTAAACTTGTTGCTTTTGAGATGAGTGAGTTTGGAGACTCTCTTTCTAAGACTGAATCTGCATTCAAAGCTACTATTTTCAGGAAGCAGAGATATGATTCAGGAGAAAGTTCTACAAGAGTATCTAGGTATGAGAAAGAGATGAAAGAGATGGAAGATGAAGAAAGAGAGCGTGAGGAGCTTGTGTTGGCATTTACATTAAGATTGCATTAATGATATGTTATGTTGTCATTGATGTCAATTAACCAGTAATAATGTTGTTATAATTTTGTTTTCTAACTGGTAGGAAGAGCTACTGAAGGGAACTCCAACCAGTAGGTGAATTTGTGGAGGAAACTAGTATTGCTATGAAATGGAGAGATGAACTAGTAAACCCTACTTGTTGATATGCTAAACCCTAACCAATGAAGTTTGGTGAATCGATTGTATTCTTTTATGATAAAATGATGAGCGGTAATGATTATGCCACTTATGCATGTTGTATGAGAAGAGTTTCAAAAAAAATTTGGCATGTAGAGAAAATGGTTTTTGTCTTGGGAATGAGCAAGTTCATTGCATGTAATGTAAATCACGTGATGAGTTACAGAGTTCAATGAAACGGTGATCAAGGAGTGGTCGAGGATATCTTGAATGATGTGTAGTGATTGTTATGTAATCCAACGGCCATACTTGAACCAATTTGTTTGTAATCTCTATGAGAGAATTAAGTTTGTGATGTGTTACCGACCTATTGAGTTGTTTATAAGGTTGATGAGTTGTTTTGTTGAACTATTGGCAATTTGTAGTTGAGAGTAAGAGAGTGTGGTTGTCGAACTAGATGATGTATCTGTAGTATGTGTAAAGGCAGATAGGAGCATGAAAATGATCTAAACAAGAAAGTGCAGTGATACTCAAATAGATCAACAAACCCCTATTGTTTTCTAACAATTATAGCAGTCAAATTCTCTAACCAGGTAAGCTCTAACAAGCTTAGTGTTATTCAAATCCTCTAACCAGGTGGTCCATTAGCTTTGATTTCAAATCCTCTACCAAGGTTACTCCTAACAAGGTAATGCTTCTAATAGGGCATTATAGTCAATACCTTAACCGGGTGGTCGCTAACAGGATCTGTTCTTAACAGATCTTTTGTAAAGTTTTAATAGGCTTGGCTCCTAACAGAGTGAACTTCATAAGAGTTTAGAATACTTGTGGGTATTCATCCCCACTGTGGTTTTTCCCATTTGGGTTTCTATGTCAAAAATATTATGTCAAGTGGTGAATGTTTTTGTGGTTATGTTTATTATGGTTGAATTGCTTAACTACTAAATCCACTTTGATATGTTATGTTAACTGGCAGCAATTTGAAATATGTTTTAACTATTGTCAGTAAAGTATTTGAATGATTCAGTTAAATGGTTTGTGAGTTTCAGAGATGTTTTACTATTAGTCTTTTATAACAGTCAACCAGTTTAACTTGTCAATAATATTGCATTTAAAGTTCAGTGTTTAAACCAGTCAGTTTAGAGTTTGCTTTGAGAGGTTGATTTTGAGATTGGTGAAAGTCTATACAGTTTTCTATCTACTGATTCACCCCCCCTTCTTAGTAGTTGACCGGATCCTTATTCGTTCATCATACCATCAATTGGTATCAGAGCTATTAAGGTCCTCTAAGGTCTAAGCCTAACAACTTAAGGTAAAGATATTGTAGAACATGATGAGGAAAGAAGGTCTAAAGTTTAATATAGAGAACTACAGAATATGGAGTGATATAATGAAAATTTATATCAAGAGTCTAGGAAGTCAATACTAGGAACATGTTGATACTCAATATGTTGCACCTAGTGGGATTATGACTGATGATCAGAAGAAAGAGCAACAAGAAAACAATCAAGCATTAGAGGCCATTATTAGTTCTTTGTTTGATGTAGAGTATATATATGTCCATGGTGTGGAGACTGCCTATGATGTATGGAAGAAACTTGAGATCTATAGTGGTGATGAGCATGTGAAGATTGCCAAAGAAGAGAGTCTAAGAGGAAAATTTGATGACATGCGGATGACTGAAGGTGACAATATACAACAGTATGGTCAGAGGATCAAAGAGATAGTTGGTGAGATCAAGAGTGTTGGTGGTAAATTGGAAGATGACATAACCCTTCTACTGGTCTATGCTATCTAAGTTGCATCCATTCAGGAGCTAAAGTAAATTGACAAAACTAACGTAACCCTTGACTCCATCATTGGTAAGCTTACTGCTTTTGAATTAAATGTTTATTATGGTAGTGTTCAGAAATCTGAATCTGCATTTAGAGCTTCAGTTTCTAACCCATCTATGAGGAAAAGTAGAGATGTCAGTCACAGTTATGAATCTAGATCTAGCAGAGAAGTTAATGATGAAGATAGTTTGGTTGAGCTTGAAGCATTGTTGGCCAAGAGGTTGTTGGCAATGTGTTGTCATTGACGTCAAACTGGTATAGGATGTTATCGGTATCACCGACATTGATGTAAATTAGTGAACAAGAGGTTGTTGGCATTAGAATTTGATGTCAACCAGTATGAAGAGATTACATGATGAGCACTGGTTATACTAAAGTGATAGAATACTATTTGGTTCACATCAACACCAGAGGAGAAGTTTGTGCGGGCCACCAGATTGCTAGTGTGAGGTTGACTAGCAGGACTCCCACCGGTTGAAGAAGCTATCACTGGCTAGGTGATAGATTGACAAAGCATGTTCCCTCTAAGTGTAGGATGACATATGTCATGTGGATGTTGTATCCTCTCCTCAGTAAAGTCACACCTATACCAACAGAATGATTCCCTAAGATAGGCAGGTAATTGAATACAGAGACCAGTTGTACAAGTGAAAGATAAGGAAGTCTCAAGTGCATGAAATCAGAAATGCACACCGGATAAACAAGATGTGTCACCAAGATAGTGAAGGAAGAATGAGGATTTGAGATGGTGTGTTTGTCATCTTGATAAACCAGATGAGAGGAGAACCAGTTTAATAAAGAATAATGCTAGTGAGTCTGCAGGAATATACATGGGATATCGGGATGCTAAAGGAAGGTTGTTGCGAAACAGTTGGAGAATGATGACCTGGTGTCATCAATATGTCTCAATGGTAATATGGACAAGGTGCAGGTGCAGAAGAGTCCCATCTGTTAGAGATGTGCATGATTTGGATAGACATGTCTGAAGACTGATTTAGGTGTTCCACTGGCTACTCAGCAAGTGCAGACATGATGAGTGAACCAGTAGAATGTGAGATACCGATAGGATTAGTTAAACAGAAGTGAAGAGGAACTGGTAGAGTGTGTAGTAGGTGACCAAGCTAAACCAACAGAGTAGTGTGATGAGGTGGATACCGACTGTGATGCCATGTGAAGATGAAGTGGCGGATGAAACATGCACAGTTTGATGAGGTAGTTGTGATTGGTCTGACATTAATGATGATTGCAAAGCTTGAGGTAGAGTTACAGAGTTGCGTGGATCGAGATCCAGGATAGATTGGTTGTGTAGATCGAAGTAGGTGAAGGAGACAACTGGGCCATTTATGGTGATTAGCTGAGTGAATCCGACATAATGGTTGCAGGTTGCTGAAGAAGGAAGGCATGTTCTAGAAGGCACGTAAATGGCACATATGTATAGATAGACATCTTTGAGTTATGATCCGATCAGATTTGATTGGATTCGATGTGTCTCGTGATCAGTGGAGAAAACCCTAAACTGCCAAGTTAGAATTAGTTTTTTGCAAGAAGTCTGAGTTATAAATACGTGAGCCTAAGAGATAGGTATTGTTGCTGAATGGAAGAAGATTATGTCATTGCAAAGTGAATAATTGTTACTTTTGCATGTGAGAGAAAAACAACTAAGCGCTCAACAAGTATCTGAGAAGAGAGTAAGAGTGAGGGAGAATCACGTTGAAGTGTTCAACTGATAGAAGAGCAGAATCGGTAGTGTCCATACCGGGAGAACAAAGGTGAAGGAAGCTGCAAAATAAGAAGGCATAAAATCGGCTAAGTGTAGTACCGACGGAGAGCAACAAAGAGATGAAGGATGTGAGAATCGGCAGAGAGAAAGGTGAATTGGTAAGCAAAGGCAATGAGGAGAGAGAGCAGTAAGTAAGAAGAGAAGAACCAACAGGATAGTGACTAGGTTGGTGAAGATTCAGTCAGAGTGTGTGGAGAATTGATAAAGTTAAGAAGACACCTTAACGACAGGAAAGATTGTATTGAGTTGTTACAAGATTCACTTGTAACTAGATGAGTACCTTTGTATTTGATGTTTAATATTGTGATTATTGAGTTGTAGCTCAATGCAAGGGGTTGGTGCTCCTTTGGGTTGTAATCCATAAATTAGGTAGGGGTTGTAGCTCCTTGGGTTGGTGCCCTAAAATTTGTAATTGTGTTTTTACTGTGAGGTTGGATTGGAGAAGTAGTCTCCAACAACATTGCTCACTGAGGTTTTTCCCATATTGGGCTTTCCTCGTATATGTTGGTGTCATGTGATGTCTCCTTGTGTGTGTGTGTGTATTTGAGTTAGTCTCATTACTAATCGGTAAGTTTGCATTGTGCTTGATTCACAAACTGGTGTTTCTCACAAAGGAAAGCTAAAAGGAAATTTTTTGAGAACCATTGATTCACCCCCTCCCCCTCTCAGTGGTGCATTGTGTCTAACAATTGGTATCAGAGCGTAGGTTCCTAGCTAGATGAGCTTTCTCTAGCTTGGGTAGATTTCGGCCTAAGGTCATAATGCTTTGTTTGGTGTCAATCCCTACTCCAATGTTTGATGGTTTAAACTATGCTATTTGGAGTTGCAGAATGGAAGTCTTTCTATCCTCCCTAGGTTATGATGTCTAGATTGCAGTTGTAAATGGTCTCCCTTGGAATGTATGTCCCCCCACCGACACTAAAGAAGAAAGAAGATGGTTATGTAATGAAGAATACATGAAGGCTATATTTAGTGGGCTCACCGGTGATGTCTCCTCACAGGTGGATAGATGCAAAATGTAAAAGAGTCTATGGGATAGACTGAAGATGCTTTATGGAAATGAGCCATGCACTGTTGAATCAGGTTGTGGAGGTATTGATAGTAGATCCATCAGTTGCTATAGTTTTGATGAAGAGGAAACTCATCTCTTCATGGCACAAGAGACTGAAAGTGATGCACACACATCAAAGTGTGACAAGGTTGATAGATCCCATCGACAAGATGTGTTTGGAAGTTATGATGAAGATGAAGCCGAAGTAGATCTTGAATGTGAACTGGTAAGTGCACTAGATGAGCTGCAAAGTGTTAGAAATGATTTTAAAAATTACAAAGCTTCAGTTCATGACGAATGCAGCCAGTTGAGAATATGCCTTGAAGAATCAAATAAAAATATCTGCATATTGACTTCTCAACTTGAAGAGGCAAAAGGATTGACTGGTGAGTTGAAATCAATCTTCGATGATAAGGAAAGAAGGTGTGAGGATCTCCAACTAGAAGTGGAAACAAAGGAAAACGAATGTTAGAATATGAAGAAAGAGATGGAGAATCTCAGAAAGGAACTTGAGAAATGTCAAGATGAACTCAAGCTGAGAATAAATAATGATGTTGCATGGAGAAACAATGCAGATTTGAAAGGAAAAGGAAAGATGAGGGAAGATAGTGTTATCGGTAGCATGAATAAGGGAAGACCTCCTATCAGTAGAAGACAAAGAAATGATGTTGCCACCAAGTCAAGACAAGCATGGCAGAAGAAGAGAATAGATGAAAGATCTGCAGAGAATGGACAACCCCAGACCCATTCCTAGAAAAAGAAAAATGTAGATGACAAACCGGTAAGAACACCTCATGTTTGGAAAAATAAATTTGTAATTAATAAGCCTTCTCTCTCTGGTTATTGTTTTAAATGTAAAGATTATGGCCATAGGGCAAATGAATGTAAAATGAGGCCTAAGAATAGATAGGGTATTCCTCCTAGGAATAGCATGTTAGATTGCAAGAGAAGAAATGTATTTGAGCATAAAATATCAGAATGTAGAAACATGCATATGCCCACTCCCAATTATTCTAACAAGAATCCACTTACTGCTCCTAGAAATGCAAATGTTGTATGCTATGACTACAATGGATTTGGCCATAGAAATTATGAATGCAGGAAGAAGAACTCACCTTCCTATGGCAACTAGTGGAACCATCCTAATCAACTCAAAGGCAATTATGGGACATATGAGCAACAAAGACCTATATGGAACAAGATGAAATGTGTTCCTGCACATGCAAGGAATTCAAGGAAATTAGTAACCAACCAAAATGGCATGGTCAGAAAAGGAGGAGCAAACTGGTATGTTAGAAGGTTCCCCAATGAGGAGGTTGGGATGGATGTTGTGTGCTACTATAGCACTACTTTCGGCTGTAATGGAGAATCCGGAAGTGCAAGGATCAATCAGCAGGAGAAGAAGAAATCTGCTCCCCGGACTGAAAAGGGGAAGAAAAGTGGGGTCATGCAAACATGGAGAAAGAAGTGGGTAAATAGGACCATGGATCGGCATTGTGAATTTAATGCGCAAGTGATATCTCCTATAGTGTAAAGTAGATGCAAGACTTAGGGGGAGTTACATATTGATCAGATCATTCACCCCTTAGTTGAAAGTGGTCAAGGAAATGAACAAGTTGCTACCGTTAAGAGGAAGAAATAAGATGGCAGTATGTGTGTGTAGTTATTGCTTTGACTACACATGGAAGATGGTCTACTGATACAAGTGAAATGAATGGTAGCAGAGGAAACTGGATCCAGGAAACAAAGTTAAATAGGAAAGTGACCTGGTAGAGACAAGAGACTAGTTTGTGAAGCATGTTACTGACATAGATGTTGATCCGTGTTGCTTAGATATGTAAGTCAATGAGTTGAGGGATCATTGTAGTAACTCTGATGGCCTAGATGGATGTGGTTATGTCTCAGGTGTTATTGGAAAGGACCTGAATGCCATGTATTGATTTGGTAGTTGATCTCATGTGGATACATCTTTTTGAGTCAACTAGTTGGATAGTTGGCATTGTGGTCAAGATGGTAGAGCTTACAAGTACTAAGGTAAGTTCCATTTTGAAATCTGGCAGATGAGAAATGAAGACAAGAAATTTACTATTCAGGGGGAGTTCAGAGCTATATCCTCATATTGATATCAGATAGACCAAAACACAAAATTAGATAAAGCAAATGCTCAAAGAAGGAGAGAGATTGGTGTTTGCTGTAAAGGGTTGTTTGGTACGTGAGCTTTCCATCTCAAGTATTGGTGTTTGAGATGATGTCGTGCATAAGCTTCAAAGAGGGAGATGCACTCAGTATTAAAGGGAGAAATATTCTTATCAGTACTCAGTAGATACAAGGAGAAATGTTATCCTGACAGTTCCCTTTTACATTGTTGTCAAAGGGGGAGAAAGTTATTGTAGTATACCAGCTACTACATGTGTTGACATTAATGCCAAAGGGGGAGATTGTTGGCATTGTGATGTTATTGATGTCAAACCGGTATAGGATGTTATCGATATCATTGACATTGATGTAAATTAGTGAACAAGAGGTTGTTGGCATTAGAGTTTGATGTCAATTGATATGAAGAGATTAAATGATGAGCACTGGTTATACTAAAGTGGCAGAATACTGTTAGGTTCACATCAACACCAGAGGAGAATTTTGAGTAGGCCACCAGATTGCTATTGTGAGGTTGACTAGCAGGACTCCCATCGGTTGAAGAAGCTATCACTGGCTAGGTGATAGATTGACAGAGCATATTCCCTCTAAGTGTAGGATGACATATGTCATGTGGATGTTGTATCCTCCCCTCAGTAAAGTCACACCTGTACCGACAGAATGATTCCCTAAGATAGGCAGGTGATTGAATACAGAGACTGGTTGTACAAGTGAAAGATAAGGAAGTCTCTAGTGCATGAAATCAGAAATGCACACCAAATAAACAAGATGTGTCACCAAGACAGTGAAGGAAGAATGAGGATTTGACATGGTGTGTTTGTCATCTTGACAAACTAGATGAGAGGAGAACCAGTTTAATAAAGAAGAATGCTAGTGAGTCTAAAGGAATATACATGGGATATCGAGGTACGAAAGGAAGGTTGTTGTAGAACAGTTGGAGTGTGATGACCCGGTGTCATCAATATGTCTCAACGGTAATATGGACAAGGTTCAGGTACAGAAGAGTCCCATCTATTAGAGACATGCATGATTTGGATAGACATGTCTGAAGACCGATTTAGGTGTTCCACTGGCTACTTAGCAAGTGCAGACATGATTAGTGAACTAGTAGAATGTGAGATACTGGTAGGATTAGTTAAACGGAAGTGAAGAGGAACTGGTAGAGTGTGTAGTCAGTGACCAAGCTAAACTGATAGAGTAGTGTGATGAGGTGGATACCGACTGTGATGCCACGTGAAGATGAGGTGGTGGATGCAACATGCACAGGTCGGTGAGGTAGTTGTGATTGGTCCAACATTAATGATGATTGCAAAGATTGAGGTAGAGTTATAGAGTTGTGTGGATAGATTGGTTGTGCGGATTGAAATAGGTGAAGGAGACAATTGGGCCATTTATGGAGATTGACTGAGCGAAGCCAACAAAATGATTGCAGGTTGCTGAAGAAGGAAGGCATGTTCTAGAAGGCACGTAAATGGCATATATGTATAGATAGACATCTCTGAGTTATGATCCAATCAAATTTGATTTGATTCAGTGTGTCTCGTGATCAGTGGAGAAAACCCCAAAGTGCCAAATTTGAATTTTTTTTGGCGGGAAGTCTGAGTTATAAATGTGCGAGCCTAAGAGATAGGTATTGCTACTAAATGGAAGAAGATTATGTCATTGCAAAGTGAATAAGTGTTACTTCTGCACATGAGAGAAAAATAGCTAAGTGCTCAACAAGTATCTGAGAAGAGAGTAAGAGTGAGGGAGAATCAGGTTGAAGTGTTCAACCGGTAGAAGAGAAGAACCAGTAGTATCCATACCGGGAGAACAAAGGTGAAGGAAGCTGCAAAATAAGCAGGCATAAAATCGGCTAAGTGTAGTACCGGTGGAGAGCAACAGAGAGATGAAGGATGTGAGAACCAACAGAGAGAAAGGTGAATTGGTAAGCAGCAGCAATGAGGAGAGAGAGCAGTAAGTAAGAAGAGAAGAACCATCAGGATAGTGACTGGGTTGGTGAAGATTTGGTCAGAGTGTGTGGAGAACTGATAAAGTTAAGAAGACACCTTAATGACAGGGAAGATTGTATTGAGTTGTTACAAGATTCACTTGTAACTAGATGACTACCTTTGTATTTGATGTTTAATATTGTGATCATTGAGTTGTAGCTCGGTGCAAGGGGTTGGTGCTCCTTTGGGTTGTAATCCATAAATTAGGTAGGGGCTGTAGCTCCTTGGGTTGGTGCCCTAAACTTTGTAATTGAGTTTTTACTGTGAGGTTGGATAGGAGCAGTAGTCTCCAGCAACATTGCTCACTGAGGTTTTTTATCCATATTGGGTTTTCCTTGTAGATGCTGGTGTTATGTGATTTCTCCTCGTGTGTGTGTGTTGGCAAATGCACACTCCAATGAGAAATTGTAGGTGATTGAAGGTATTGTCATTGATGGAAACATTACAATCATATGATACCGACAAGCACCGACACTGGCACCAACAGACTCTACACCAACATACAGTTCACCGGCACTGAAAAGAAAGATTACCGGCACCATGGCCAACAGGAATTTTGTTTAATTATATTTTGTATTTAATTGTAAAATCCTTTTGTAAGCTGACATGGTGGATTGTAATATGACTCATATAAGTATGAGATCTTGTAGATCATTTAGGAAGTAAGAATGGAAGGATTATTGCAGACCTAACGTGCAAATTGTAAGGTAGATTTTGGATAAGGGTTTATGATTATTGTAGAGCTTAAATCGGTACTAAACCTGGCATAGTAGATGTTGATCTAAAGCAGTACATGATATTGGATTTGTATAATCCATTTTTGTAAGTTAGTGTGACTTGTTTTGTAACTGAGTCGTGAGCTTTAGGCACTTGGCCTTCCTGCATGTGCAAACCCCTATTGTATCAGTAATATTCTCTTATTGGCCAGTAAGCGAATATTGTGGGTCACAAATCCCACCAAGGTTTTTCCCACACCGCGTTTCCTCGTTAAAATATTGTGTTATGCTGTGTCTTTCATGTTGTGCTTGTTGTTCTCATTTACTGCATTATTTTTGGTTTACCGGTACATAGTTTTGAAATACTTTTCATGTTATAATTCAAGAAAATTCATATACCGGTCAGATACTTATTCACCCCCCCCTCTCAGTATCTTTGGGAATCCTAACAGTGTGTGTATTTGAGTTAGTCTCATTACTAACCAGTAAGTCTGCATTGTGCTTGATTCACAAACCGGTGTTGCTCACAAACGAAAGCTAAAAGGAAAAGTTTTGAGAACCACTGATTCACCCCCTCCTCCTCTCAGTGGTGCATTGTGTCTAACAGAGGTTGCCTAGAGGTACCAGTAAGTATAGAGGTAAATTACCTTTGAAATGTTTTGCATGTAACAAGATTGGACACATTGCATCTAACTGTCCTAATGGTGACAACGAGCACAAGCGTGAGAAGTTCAAGAAATACAAGGGAAAAGGCAAAAGAGATTGTCTCATTGCAGTTGATGGTAGTATCACTAATGAGGAATCTAAGGGAGATGCTAATGAAGACATTGTTTTTGTAGCAATTAAAGAGGAGACTTCTAATCAGAAAGCATTAGTTTCTTACATAGATAATTCTGATGATTGGATCATCGATAGTGGTTGTTCACACCACATGACTGGTGACCAAAGAAAATTTCTTTCTTTGAAAGAATTTGATGGCGGAGTTGTGAGATTTGGTAATGACTTACCTCACATGGTAAAAGGTAAGGGAACTATTTCTCTTAATGGAAAGAGCATTGCAGATGATTTCTATTGGGTTGAAGGATTAAAGCACAATCTTTTGAGTGTTGCTCAACTCAATGACAGAGGTTATCCATTGGAATTTAAGAATGGAATGTGTAAAATCTATGGGAGCAAAGGTGAACTGATTGCAACTGGCAAGCAGACTAAAGGTAACCTGTTTCAACTGAATCCTAAAGTCAACAACTATTTAATTGCTAAAGTAGATGATAGTTGGCTTTGGCATAGGAGATTTTGTCATATAAATTTTGATAACATTGTTAAAGTGAGCAATTCCAAGACAGTGAGAGGTTTGTCTTAGTTGGACAAACTAGTTAATGCTCTATGTAAGGAATTGTTAGTTGGGAAAGATGACATCCTCAACTTTTAAGAGAAAATCTTTTCAGCAGAACATCTATTAGATTTGGTTCATACAAACCTCTGTGGACCCATAAGGACCAAAAGTATTCAAGGTGATAGATATTTTATGATCTTCACTGATGACTGCTCAAGAATGATGTGGGTCACATTCTTGAAGAATAAAACAAAACCATTTAGTAAGTTCAAGGCATCTACGGCCTTAGCTGAAAAGGAAAGTGGCAAGAAGATAAAGTGTCTGAGGACCGATCAAGGTGGTGAATTTAGTTCAGTGGAATTCACTAAATATTGTGAAGAAAATGGTATCAAAAGACAGCTTTCTGCACCAAGAACACCACAACAGAATGGTATTGTAGAGAGGAACAACCGGTCAAGTGTTGAAGCTTCTAGAGTGATGTTGATACAAGGAGGTGTAGCAAAATCTTTTCGAAGAGAAGCTATCAGCACAACTATCTACACTATGAACCGGATATTGGTAAAAAGAGGTAAGGATAAAACTCCTTATGAATACTGGTATGGTAGATCACCTAATGTTAGTTATTTTAAGATATTTGGTAGTAAATGTTTTATTAAGAGAGGTGACTATGTGTGCAAGTTTGAGGCTAAAAGTGATGAAGGTATATTTCTTGGTTACTCCACCAAGAGTAAGGCCTACAAATGTTACAACAACTGGACATAGAGAATCATTGAAAGTGTTGATGTTCAAGTGGATGAGTATCCTTAAGTCTCAGGAGAAACCAGTGTGGAGGAAAATGATGAAGATCCTTGCATTCTGATTTTGGAACCAGAACTGGTGAAACCTGAAGCTGGTGAAGAGAATGTTGTTGTACCAGTTCAACCAGATTAGGTAGATTTAGAAGAAGATGATGATAATGAAGAAGAAGACTCTAAAGATAATGATCCTATCATTCCAAGGTATGTGAGACTCAATCAAAATCCTAACCAGATTATTAGAGATAAAGATGCTAGAGTGTTAACCAAAAGAAGAATTAGAGAAAATTCTTGCATGATCTCCACCATTGAGCATAGAACTGCTAAGGAAGCATTTGGAGATGATCATTGGATCAAAGCCATGGAGGAGGATCTTGATCAATTTGAGAAGAACAACACATGGACCCTAGTACCCAGACTGGTGAATAAAAATGTGATAGGTACTAAGTGGGTATTCAGGAATAAACTGAATGAAGATGGAGTAGTAGTCCGAAACAAAGCTAGATTGGTATGTAAAGGTTATGCACAGGAAGAAGGAGAAGTCTATGGTGAGACTTTTGCACCAGCTGCTAGATTGGAAGGTGCCATGACTCTACTTGCTTTTGTAGCACATAAGGGATTCAAAGTATATCAGATGGATGTGAAGTCAACATTTTTGAATGGGATACTAGAAGAAGAAGTATACATTCAGTAGCTAGATGGTTATGCTTTGACTGATGAAAAAGATATGGTATGCAAATTGCACAAGGCACTATATGGTTTAAAGCAAGCATGGAGAGCATGGTATGAGAGGTTACATTCACACCTGATGAAGATAGGTTTTCAGAGAAACAGTGAAGACAACAATATATATCTCAAATCTGAAGGAGAAAAGATACTGGTTAGTGAAGTGTTTGTAGATGATATCATATTTGGAGGAAATGATGACATGAGTGATGACTTTGCAAATGAAATGAAAAGTTAGTTTGAAATGTCTCTAGTGGGAGAGATAAAATTCTTCATAGGTTTGCAAATTCAGCAGATGAAGAGTGGTATTTTTATCACATAGTCTAAGTATGTGAAAGAGGTATTGAAGACATTTGGAATGGGTGATTGTAAACCAGTTGGGACACCAATGGTTATAGGTTGTAAATTGTCTAAAGAGGATGAAGCCACATTTGTTGATGAAAAGGAGTACAGGTCAATGATAGGGAAATTGCACTATGTTGTTCATAGCAGAACGGATATAGCTCATGCAGTTGGTTTAGTTGCCAGATTTTAGAAGAATCCAAAGGAAACACACTTGATAGCAACCAAGAGGATATTCAGATATTTGAAAGGTACTATTGAGTATGGATTATGGTATCCATATGCATGTAACTTTGATTTGAAGGTGTATACAGATGTAGACATGGCGGGTGATGTTGATGATAGGAAAAGCACAACTGATGGAGCATTATTTCTTAGTGGAAGACTTATTTCATGGAGTAGGAAGAAGAAGAGTTGTATATCACAGTCCATTGTTGAAGCTAAGTATGTTGCAGATTATATGAATTGTACCAAGGTTATCTGGATGAGACACATTCTGGAAGGTTTCAAGATGAAGTTTACAAAACCAGTAAAGATCTTATGTGACAATACCAGTGCCATAAATATTTCAAAAAACCCTGTTTTGCATGCACAAACAAAGCATATTGAATTGAAGTATCATTTCTTGAGGGAAAAATTGCAGAGTTAAGATGTGTTATTGGAGCATGTTTCTACCAAGGAGCAACTTGCATATATCTTTACAAAACCTCTACCTAAGACTACTTTTGAGTATCTTAGTATTCAACTAGGGGTTGTACCCCTACATGAGGTCAATTGAGCATGATGTGGAATACATCAGTTCTGGAGCTACTTGCAGAATTTTACAGCAGGATTGGTGTAGAGTGGAGTTATTCCACAGGGGGAGAATCAAGTTGTAGGTTGATGATGCTTAATAGTGAAGCTTGAGACTACATGCTTTACTTTCACTTTGGCATTGTTGTCAAATGGGAAAAAGAACTATATGATTGGGAAGAATTGTATGATTGATAGAGAGGATCTATATCCAGTGACCAATTGAAGACATGCAAACTCAATTGAAGGATAATACATGATAAAATGTAAACCAGGATTCCTATTAATAATCATAGCAATCAAGGGTATTGATACTTGTATTGTCATCAATTCTAAAGGGGGATATTGTTGGCATTTGCATGAAGATTGCATTAATAAAATGTTATGTTGTCATTGATGTCAATTAACTGGTAATAATGTTGTTTTCTAACCTGTAGGAAGAGCTAGTGAAGGAAACTGCAACAGGTAGGTGAATTTGTGGAGGAAACCAGTATTGCTATGAAATGCAGAGATGAATTGGTAAACCCTACCTATTGATATGCTAAACCTTAAATGATGAAGTTTGGTGAATCGGTTGTATTGGTTTATGATCAAATGATGAGTGGTAATGATTATGCCATGTATGTATGTTGTATGAGAAGAGTTTCAAATGGTTTTTGGCGTGTAGAGATAACATTTTTTGTCTTGGGAAAGAGAAATTTCATTGCATGTAATGTAAATCGTGTGATGAGTTATAGAGTTCGATGAAGCGGTGATTAAGGAGCGGTCAAGGATATATTGAATGATGTGTAGTGATTGTTATGTAATCCAATGGTCATACTTGAACCGATTTGTTTGTGATGTGTTACCGACCTATTGATTTGTTTATAAGGTTGATGAGTTATTTTGTTGAAGTGTTGGTAATTTACAGTTGAGAGTAAGAGAGTGTGGTTGCCAAACCAGATGATGTATATGTAGTATGTGTAAAGGCAGATAGGAGCATGAAAAGGATATGAACAAGTAATTGTAGTGCTACTCAAACAGATCAGCAAACCCTTGTTGTTTTCTAACAATTACAGCAGTCAAATCCCCTAACGGGGTGAGCTCTAACAAGCTTAATGTTATTCAAATCCTCTAACTAGGTGGTCCATTAGCTTCGATTTCAAATCCTCTACCGAGGTTACTCCTAATAGGGCATTGTTTCTAATAGGGTATTATAGTCAATCCCTTAACCGAGTGGTCCCTAACAAGATTTTCTCTTAATAGGACTTTTGTAAAGCTTTAACAGGCTTGGCTCCTAACAGGGCAAACTTCAGAAGATTCAGAATACTTGTGGGTATTCATCCCCACTGTGGTTTTTCCCATTTGGGTTTCCACGTCAAAAATATTGTGTCAAGTGGTGAATGTTTTTGTGGTTATGTTTATTATGGTTGAATGGCTTAACTGCTAAATCCACTTTGATATGTTATGTTAACTGATAGCAAACTGAAATATATTTTAACTATTGTCAGTAAAGTATTTGAATGATTTAGTTAAATGGTTTATGAGTTTCAGATATTTTTTACTGTTAGTCTGTTATAACAGTCAACCAGTTTAACTTGTCAGTAATATCGCATTTGAAGTTCAGTGTTTAAACTAGTCAGTTTAGAGTTTGCTTTGAGAGGTTGATTTTGAGATTGGTGAAAGTCTATACATTTTTCTATCTACTGATTCACTTCCCCCCCACCCCCCCACTCAGTAGTTAACCAGATCCTTATTCTTTCATCATACCATCATCTTGAAGCACTTATTGCTAGAAGACTACCTAAAGGTGTTGGTAAGTATGAAGGGAAGTTACCTCTTAAATGTTTTTCATGTAATAAGATAGGACATATTGTATCAAGGTGTCCAAAAAGAGATAGAAATCCTAAGAAGCCATTTAAACCATATAAGCCTAAATATCAGAAGAAGTATTATTATGTTGTTGATGAAGGTGTGATAAATGATGAGTCGGATAAGGGAAATTCGGGAGATAAATTTGTGTTCATTGTTATCAAGAAAGTTGATCTTGTAACTATAGATTTTACAAGCTACATTAATGAGGAGAAACATGAATGGGCAATTGACAGTGTTTGCTCTCATCATATGATAGGTGATAAAAGTAAATTTGTAAACTTGGAAAGTTATGATGGTAGTATAGTAAGATTTGGTGATAACAAAGCTTGTGTAATTTGTGGTAGAGGTTCTATATCTCTTGATGGTAAGTATAATACTGATGATGTGTTGTTTGTTGAAGGTTTAAAGCATAATCTTTTGAGTGTTGGTTAGATGGTTGATAAGGGATATAACTTGCAATTCAAGAATGGTAAATGTGAGATCTTGAGTAGCTCTGAAACAAAGATTGCATCAGGTATAAAGACTAAAGGTAATATATTTCTCTTGAATGTTAGAGGTAAAAGTTGTTTGATCGCTCATATTCATGAAAGTTGGATATGGCATAAAAGGACGTGTCATGTAAATTTTGATTGTATGGTAAAGATAAGTTCTACTCAAGCAGTGAGAGATCTTTTGAAGTTAATAAAGCCCTATAATTTGGTATGTAAGGAATGTCAATTAGGGAAGAAAACAAGAGTTACTTATAAGAGAAAACAATATAATTCTAATGGATTGTTGGATCTTCTGCATATTGATCTGTGTGGTCCTTCTAGAATGAAAATCTTGCAAGGTGACAGGTATTTCATGTTGTTGATTGATGCTTATTCAAGGATGATGTGGCTTACCTTCTTAAGGGAGAACTCTGAAGTATTAGAGAAGATCAAGATTTTCAAGGCTAGAGTTGAAACTAAGACTAGATTGAGGCTGAAGTGTTTGAGATCTGATAGAGGTGGAGAATTCACTTTTGGTGAGTTTAATGCATATTGTGAAGAGCATGGAGTTAAGAGATAGTTATCTGCTCCTAGGACACCATAACATAATGGTGTTGTAGAGGAAGAATAGAACAGTTCAAGAAGCTACTAGAACCATGATGATTGAAGGAAATGTTTCTTATGTGTTTTGGAGAGAAGCTATGAGTATTGCACTATACACTCTTAACCGAGTAAATGTCAAATGTGATACTGGTAAGACTTCTTATGAGTTATGGTTTGGTCATACTCCTACTAATAGATATTTCAAAAAAAATGGTAGTAAATGCTATATCAAAAGAGATGAAGATCTTGGAAAGTTTGATATTGGGTGTGATAAAGGAATCTTTCTTGGTTACTATACTAAAAGTAAGGCCTATCGATGTTATAATAAAATATTGAGAAAGATAGTTGAAAGTGATAATGTGAAGGTTGATGAAGGTAATGTGAGGCAAATTAGATCTTGTGGATATGATTCAAATGGTTAGGATGCTAGTTTAGATAAAGGGAAGCAAATGCAGACCCAAAGTCAAGTTCAGATTGCTTTGGAAAAGTCTAAGAATGAAGGTGCATATGTTAATGTAGAAATAAAGAGTTCAAGAACCCAAAATTCAAGAAAATACTAAAACTCCTATGTATGTAAGGTTAAATCATTTAGAAAATCACATTATTGGTGATAAGAATAAAGGTGTAATGACTAGGAGAAGACTTGTTGAAAAAATTTGTTTGATTTCTAAGATTGAACCTAAGAATGTTGATGAAGCATACAAAGATGAAAATTGGATCAAAGATATGGAAGAAGAATTGAATCAGACTAAGATAAATAATACATGGATTCTTGCTCCTAGACCTAAGGATAAAAATGTAATTGGAACTAAATGGGTATTTCAGAATAAGTTGAATGAACAGGGTGAAGTTGTCCAAAATAAAGCTAGACTTGTTTGTAAAGGGTATTCATAGATGGAAGGAATTGACTATGAGGAGACTTTTTCTCTGGTGGCTATAATTGAAGTTGTTAGATTGTTTCTTGCCTATGCTACTCACAAAGATTTCAAGGACTATTAGATGGATGTCAAATCAACCTTTCTTAATGGTGAATTGGAAGAATATGTCTACATTGAGGAACCAGATGGACTTTAGTTGATACATGAAAAGGACATGGTTTGTCGGTTGAAGAAAGCCCCTAGAGAATGGTATGCTATATTGGATAAGTATTTGATGAAGCTTGGATTCAATAAAGGTAGTGCTAACAATAATTTTAATTTCAAGATTGATCAGAATAACATTTTGATTGTTAAAGTTTTTGTTGATGACATTATCTTTGGAGGAAATGATTGCCTATGTAATAAATTTCAAATGCCTATGATTCTGGGATTGCAAATTACTCAGTTGGATAAAGGTATTTTCATATCTTAGTCTAAGTATGTGAAGGAATTATTGAAGAAATTTGGTCTTGAAGATTCTAAGCCTGTTGGTACACTTATGGTGATTGGATGTAAGCTGGCAAAAGATGATGATTCTCCAAAAGCTAATCAGACAATATATAGATCTATGATTAGTGGTTTGTTGTATTTAACTCATACTAGACCTGATATAATGAATGTTGTATGTCATGTTGCTAGATTTAAAGCTGATTGTAAGGAATCTCATATTACTACTATAAAGAGGATACTCAAATATTTGAAAGGAATAATTGATTTTGGTTTGTGTTGTTCTAAGAATGATGACTTTACCTTGAGTGCTTTTACAAATGTTGATTGGGCAGGTGATGTTGATGACCAGAAAAGTACTACAAGTGGTGCATTCTTTTTGGGAAAGAAGTTGTTCTCTTGGGCAAGTAAGAATCAAAATGTTATTTTCTTATCTATTGTAGAATTTGAATACATTGTTGCTACTAACAATTGTAATCAGGGAATTTGGATGAAGTAGATGTTGACAGATATAGGAGTTACTTATGATGAGTCTATTTCTATATATTGTGACAATTCAAGTGCTATCAATATTTTAAAGAATATGGTGTTGTATTCCAAGACAAAGCATATATCAATCAAGTTTTATTTCTTGAGAGAGAAAGTGAATGAGAAAGAAGTCAGATTGGACTATGTATCTACAAAGGAACATATTGCACATATCTTTACGAAGCCATTGCTTAAAGATACTTTTGAGTATCTCAAAGAGAAGTTAGGGGTAATTGCCCCTCCTGGTAGAGAACTAAGATGCATGGATTTGTGTTAGTCTGGTGAACTTTATAGAGATATTTCATGCTCCAAATTGATGAGTGATCCTTCTACTCAGGGGAAGTAGTTAGTGTCAGTATTGGTTAAAATGTTTAGATTTGTGAAGCTAGTTCAAAGGAGGAGAAAATTGTAATTCTTAAGCCTTTGTCATTGATGTCAAAGGGGGAGAGAAGCATGTGAAAAAATCTATAAGAGAGTAGAGCATTTTGAGATTTGTGTTGCTTGTCTAAGGGGGAGCCGATCCTTGTGATTTTGACGGAGATTGTTATGAGTTGATTTCTTTCTTTGTATTGATTGTTTTTCACATTTGTATGTTGCCATCAATGCTAAAGGGGGAGATTGGTTGATATGTTGTCATTGATGTCAACATATTGATGGGGAGATTTTGGAAAGTTTTGAAACAATATTATTTTGTGTTCCAGTGTTGCAATCATATTGGATGTGTTATTATAAGGATCTAGTTATTACTGAGAGGTGGGGTGAATCAGTAATAAGATGAATCTACAATACTTCATTCAACACTTCAAAAACCAGTACCTGTAAAAACTCAAATAGTCCTTAAAACTATTTACTTAAGTGTTCATCAATATGCATATAAAGTAATGATATCAGATGCACACATAAATAATTAATCCACCATATGACACAAAGATTTTTCACATGGAAACCCAAATGGGAAAAACCACGATGGGAATTAGCACCCACAAAATATTTGTACTCTTTTTAAATGCACCCGATTAAAGGCCTAGCTCGATTAGGAGCTTTACAATATGCCCGATTAAGAGTAGACCCTGTTAGAAGTCACCTGGTGAAGGGATTTACAATATCAGCCCTGTTAGGAGTAACCTTGCTAGAGGATTTTAAACTCGAGTTAATGAGCCACCCGGTGAAGGCATTTACAAATAAGACTTGTTAGGATCTACCCGGTTAAGGGATTTCAAACTGTTGTAACTGTTAGGGAACAAAATAAAAATGATTTGGTCTCAACACTTCCTTGCTTGCTATTATAGACCCTTTTCAGCTCAATTCTACTTCTCACATGTAGATTCTTCAATCTAGTTCGACACACTCTTCTTCTCACACCACCGACATAAAATCTCTTCTAAAACTTGACCTAAAAACACTTTTCAACTAGGTCAGCTACAAAACCCTAGAAACATTCAAAATACATTGAATTTGCATCAAGCATGACAAAACAGTCTACCAAAACATATTATAGATCATTACAATAAATTTCAAGATAATATACACCGTTGAATGATCACCGCACATCAATTTGATAAGCAATCAAACCCTTGTCACATTCTTCTAAGCACTTTGTTGTTTCCCAAGAAATTTGATCCTTGTACACGATCAATCACCTTCTTATCACTTCACATGGATTCTGACACATCATCACTAAGTTGTGAACATGATAAGATCCACCGCCAAACCATAAATCATTACCGGTCAAAAATTTATTACCGGTATACATTTGTCTGATGAATACTAAAAGGGGGGGTGAATTAGTATGCCAAAAATCAATGAACTTAAACACTTTACTAGACTAACAGTAAACCGGTAAAACAATTTAGCAGACAAACCGGTTAGCACACATGCAAACCAAATAGAAAATAATGCATTTACCCATAGAAGCACAAACACCATAACACAAGAGATTTTGACATGGAAACCCAAATGGGAAAAACCACAGTGAGATGAAACTCACAAGTAACTATCTGCAGAATAGGAACCAGACCGGTTAAGGTCATACAATGTTCTTTACCAGAACAGATCCTGTTAGGAATCTCAATCTCTGTTAGGAGATAAGTCCGATTAAAGACTACCTTGCTAGAGGATTTTAGATCCACATATGTGAATCACCTTGTTAGAGGATTTACAAAACGCTTTTGGGCCTACCCGGTTAAGGGCTTCAGACTTGTCAAAGATGTGAGTAATCAACAAGTGAGTGATCTAGCAAATAGCATAGATTGCTTGGTTAGATCCTTGATAGCTCATTCCTAATGCATTCCAGCATTAATTTAGTCTTCAACACATTCACACTCTCTCTAACTCATCAACCACCTTAAACCCTAGCAACAACATAAAACCCTAGACATGATGTCCTTATAAAGGAATGTGATTTCATGTCGGTCCAATAGGATTACATTACAATTTTCTAGGTTCAATGCATCTAGACATATTCTGTAACACGACAAAAAAAAGAACCATTAAAGTGTTGGCACTGTCAAACAATCAGTGGATGGTAACTCATCACAAAGTATTATCGGTTCATACAAAATACCGGTTTAAGAAAAATAACGGTTGCCAGTTTGACAAAATGAATACTGGGAAATATGTGTTCTGTCGTTTTGATCCTTCGTACCTCTTGAGATCCTCAAACCGCTTGGGATCAACATACCGCTTCAGATCAGTAAACACATTCTGCAAAACACCGATAGTCTAAAGACTATAATACATCATACCGGTTGGGAACAATTGCCGGTTGAGCATAACTTATACATATAGAAGTGATCTCAATGCAAGTGTGTGTCCATCAATGACAATCACAACATAATCATCAAAAATGCCAACAATCTCCCCCTTTGGCATTGATGGCAACACTTAGGAAAATTTTGACATCTAAGTGTTTTACAAAAAAATATGCTATAATCAAAATTACTCCCCCTAAGCATATACACTATCCCTTTTGGAGAAAATAAGCATATACACTATCCCTTTTGCAGAAAATACAATGTATACTACTTCTTAACATGAAAGTATACATCAAAACATTCAAAATTTATACTTCTCTCCCTTTGCCAACAATGACAAAAATAATATTGCAAACCAACCCCTGTTTCATTAGTATTAAGAGAATAAGAGTCTATGACAATAAAGAATAAAACTTGTCAAAAACTGATTTAGTGTCTTGCAAAAATTGTTTCATAGATAAGGACCAGGACTCAAGTAGGGAGGTAGCCACTTCTTTCTCTATCTACATCTAGGAGACCTGTTCTTCCATGGCATCTATTGTGCTCATCTCTTGAGTCACCGTTAAGGCATCCAGATTGAGATAACATTTCTGAAGTATTTGTAGGCGTGGGAGTAGAACCAGTTGTAGTTCTTGCAAATCTCAAGTCCGGTTGCTGATTTCCAACTCTATTTTGGTAGACTGGATATGAAACCGGTGAACGGTTTGCCCATAAGCTGTAAAAGAGTCATATGGTGGCTTGAAGGTGCTCATGTATAACTGCAAGTCAGATTGTAGCTTTTTCTTTTGTACAAGCACATCATCACAAAAGAGATGGGGTTGGCAAATCTTACTTAGTAGTAGATTCCCTTCATTCAGAGCATCCCTTATATCTTTTTGAGCTTTTTGCAGATTAGAACCGGAGCTCATTTAGCTTCTTCACCAGGGCAATGTTGAGAGCTTTTTGATGCTCTTTCTTGGCATTTGCCTCTGCTACCTCTTCTAGGCTTTGCACCTGATCATCCACTACAATGCATAGGAGCTTCAATTGTGCCAGTGATGAATCAATATTGGGGAGGTTTGTGTCAGGTAACAAACCGGTAAGAGTGTCCACCACAGGTTGGATCACATCTTGCTCCTTCTTCCTCCTTATCACTTCAAGGAATTCTTGAGCAACCTTAATGCTCTGTAGCAGCTCCATTTCATTTGTAGAATGGAGGTCAATAGGACTGGTGAGGTCAGCCAGTTTGTCTTGACTACCGGTTGCCTTTGGAGTCTCCATTTGAGTGCTTTTTGCTGCTTCTTCTTTCTCTTCTTCCTTCTTTTTCTTCTCTTATTCTTTTTGCCTCTCCTCTTCCTTTTCCTCCTCTACTTTCTTCTTCTCTGCTTCCCTTCTCTTCTCCTCTTCTTTATCCTCCTCTGCTTTCTTCTTCTCGGCTTCCTTTCTCTTCTCATCTTCCTTATCCTCCTCTGCTTTCTTCTTCTTCGCTTCTTCTTGTTTCTTTTTCTCTTCTTCCTCTTTTCTCTTTTCCTCCTCTTTCCTTTTCTTCTCATCCTCTTTTCTCTTTTCCTCCTCTTTCCTTTTCTTCTCATCCTCTTTTCTCTTTTCCTCCTCTTTCCTTTTCTTCTCATCCTCTTTTCTCTTTTCCTCCTCTTTCCTTTTCTTCTCATCCTCTTTTCTCTTTTCCTTCTCTTTCCTTTTCTCCTCATCTTCTTTTCTCTTTTTCTCCTCTTTCCTTTTCTCCTCATCTTCTTCCTTTTTCTTCTCCTCTACTTGCTTCTTTACTTCTTCCTTTTTCTCCCCTACTTCCTTTTATTTTTCTACCTATTCTGCTTGCTTCTCCTGTCCTGTTGCTTCTGATGGTGCATCCTGAGTAGCATTTTCACCTTTTAAGGCATCTACATCAATGGGTTCCATTTGTTCTGTGACTGGTTCTTCTTCACTGTCATACACCTCATCCGATTTGCCAGTTTCCGGTTCTCACTCAGCTTTTATGTTGGCTTTAGCCACTTGATGCATCTTAAGGGCTTCTTGAGAATGAGTATGTGTATCCTTGATCACTTCTTGACCCTTTCCTTCCAGTAACAGGAGTCTTCTTCTTCTCATGAAGAAGAGGCTTTTGTATTTATTCATAACTTCAAAAAGTTCTGAATTGGATACATTAGGAAAATGTTGAGCAAATATTTTCTCCCTCATTTCCTATTCCTTTTCTATGGCAATGCGCCATTTATTGTCTAAATAATTATACAAAGAATCTGGTGTCTCAGATCTAATTTCTGAAGGTGACCGGTCATACATAAACACCTAATGATTTCCTGTTCAACTGCTTCCTTTTCATCATCATTGAAATCATCAAAACAATCAATCAAATCATTTAGCACTTTTCTCCTAGTATTCTTTATAGTTCTTTGACAATGTGTTAAAGGTTTGTAAGAAGAAATGTCAATATTTACCGGTGCATTCTTTGTCTTTTTCTTTGTTTGCCTAGTCTTCTTCTTAGGTGGTTCTTCTAACACAATTTCTTCTGAGTCAGGTGTATTTCTTTTTGTCTTCTGCTTCCTCTCGAAGGCTTTTGCAAGTGCCACTTCTGGTTTCTTCTTAACTAGTGACCGCCTGGTCACTTTGGGACTGACTGCAATAACCGGTGCCGATGTCGAAAGCACTGCCTTTCCTTTCTTTTCAGGGGGTTCTACAACCGATGCAACCCTTTCCAAATAGGTGTCAGTTCTCTTTGCCTTAGGATCAAAGGGTGAGGTGATTAGGGTAGAAGCATACCCGTCTAGCATATCATACATTACCTCATAGCCCATAGGCTCTACTTCTTCCTGCCTAGGCTCAATAGCCTCCATTAAGCATTCATCCACTTTGATGATAAAGCAGATGTCCTCTTCATATTTCTTGACAATGTCATTGAATATCCTCATCCTTAGGCTCATCTTGCTTCTGAACTTCAGGATAATTGGTTCCAACTACTTGTAGGCTCTCTTTGATCTTCTTGGTAACCGGTTGGTCGGCAGACCACTGAATATCTCCAACTCCTGGGAAATAACCATGGAAGTAGAAGAATAACCCTACCAGTAGTTGTCCAAACTTGAATCTCAATGCATTGTCCTGTTTGATCGACTTAAGATTCAACATAAGTTGTCTTTTCATACAGGTGCACAAATCAAATGATGCATCCTCCTTGATCATCCTGTAAGCCGCATTTACTGCTGCAGTAGAGATAGAATTAATTCTGCTGGCAGAGAACATCTAGTAGCCTATCACCATGTAGGCATACTTGACCAGATCATCCTTGATTTAGTTGATGGTCATTCCACATGAGTTGCTCACTGAACCGGTGAGCTTGGACATTTCAGTCTTGCTAACCTTCCTTAGGACTGGCACTTCCCCTATATTGTAGAAACCAGTGACAACCTAAATAGCTTGCGGTATGATATCATGTGTTCTCTCAAGATACATCTTATCACCATGAACTCTACTCAGAATGATTCGAATGTGGTCATCTGTGAAATCCTCTAGGAAGTAAACCGCATTGTGAAGTTTCTTCTTCTCCAAGATGCTATACTCCAATTTGATCTTTTTATCCTTCCCACAGAATAGACCTAGCTGAGAATGGATTGCGAGAGACCCTAGGTCTTCAATTTTACAATCTATACAATCAGAAATGCCTTCTTCCACTATCACACCAGCTGGTACTTGAGACAACACATTATATTTCAACTTTCGTTGTATTAAGTCCATAGAATCAACAGTTGCACTAGAACTATCATGAGATGCGGAAGCCATGATAAAACAAAAAAAACTCAAGAAATACCTTTCAAAAATTGAGAATTTAGGGCTTGCTAATTCCACTTTGCCTCACACTTCATTGGTTGTTGAATCACCGCTTTGAGTTCTTCTCTTGACCGTTTGATATTTGCTTCTGAATCTTCTTCAAGGTTTCGAGATTTCTTTAAATTGCAACACAAATCACTTTTTCTTCACTCTGCACTTGAAAAACTTCTTCGCTCAAAAAATGATAATGAGAAATGATTTGAAAATTCCTTTTAAACATATTCCTTACCTACTGTAATAAATGTTCCACCATTAGGGTGTAAACCCTAATTTGCCTGTTACTATTTCTGGTCTTCTGCCAAATGACAGGTATCACATACCAATTAAGGTCTTTTACCAGTATAAACTAGGGGTTCGAAACATTTCACCGTTTGCTCCCCCTAAGCTTTTCTGATGCTTAGTTTGTCAGTTCCGTGATTTCCACACTAGGTGTAGAAATTGGTTCTTCTTGCAACATTGCTGGTTTTTTCTTCCAAGTTTTGTTCATATTTGCTTGAACAATGTCAATATCAATCTTTCCTTCCGAAGTGACCAGTATGTCATCCGATATGTTCTTTCTTGTTCTGCAGAATCTGGCAATGTGACCCGGTTTGTTGCAATGATAGTAGACCATTCTAGGTGCTCTCCAAGGTCCATTATTCATCTTACTGTTCTTCCTCCTACATGTTGTAGCAGTGTGACCATGACCATGATAGATCAAACAATTTTCTCTCCATCTAGTTGCCGCTTGATAGCCACCGCTTCCTAACTGATGATTAAAGGCATTAAACCGGTTGTGATTCTGGTTCACAAAAGGTTCTAGACCAACTCCTTGAGTTCTCTGAGGATATCTTCTAGTGTTGTTCATAACAAACCTGCATTCAGATGCTCTATGCCCAAACTTGTTGCATGCATAACAATTACCATTGAATCTATAGGATCTAGGCTTATCATTTAGAAAATAAAGAAACTTATTATAAGCCTTACTCCTACATACATTAGCAGTATGTCCTTCTTTAAGATAGTTAAAGCAAACAGGTTTGAACTTTTGCTTACCTTTACCTTCGAATGTCGGTTGCCTCTTTGATGCTTCAGCATTTACACCAGAGGTCTCACCTTGCTCATGACTGAAGTAACCAAGTCCATTAGTATTCTTGATAGGTTTGGCTGATTCAAGCTTTTGCTCTAGCTTAACAGTACTCTTGTTGAACTTAGCAAGTATTTCCTTTGACTCAGAGAGTTCTTTGGAAATAGCAGCATTTGTTTCCATTAGGTTTGCATTCTCAGAGATGGTCATGTTCAGTTCTCCTTACATGTCTTCCTTTTCCACTTTGCTCGCATGGAGTTGAGTAGTTAGGGCACTGATCTCTTGCTTCAGCTTGGAGATTTCATGATCTTTGTCTTTTACCAGATCTTCAGCTTTCCTCTGGTTCTCAAGCTCTTGGCACATTTGAATAGTCAATCCTTCCAATTCTTTTCTCAGGTTGGAATTGGATTCATTCAGCTTTTCTACCTCTTGAATCAGGGCTTCCATGTCCGCTTCATTAGAGGAACTATTTTCAGATAGCTCCATCAGTTTTTCAGCATGTTCTCTCTTTTTTGCTTGAGAGGCCTTATATTTGACCATAAGATCATCATAGGCTTGCTCAGACTGAGTGAGCCGATGAGTAAGTTCCCTCATAGTATATTCCCCCATATCTCTTTCCAAGTGGTTAAACTTATAGAAAGGTTGGCTCTGATACCAATTGATGAATACTAAGAGGGGGAGGTGAATTAGTATGCCAAAAATCAGTGAACTTAAACACTTTACTAGACTAATAGTAAACCGGTAAAATAGTTTAGCAGACAAACCAGTTAGTACACATGCAAACCAAATAGAAAATAATGCATTTACCCATAGAAGCACAAACACCATAACACAAGAGATTTTGACATGGAAACCCAAATGGGAAAAACCACGGTGAGATGAAACTCACAAGTAACTATCTACAAAATAGGAACTAGACCGATTAAGGTCACACTGGTTAAGGTCATACAATGTTCTTTACCAGAACAGATCCTGTTAGGAATCTCAATCTCTATTAGGAGATAAGTTTGATTAAAGACTACCTTGCTAGAGGATTTTAGATTCACATATGTGAATCACCTTGTTAGAGGATTTACAAAAGGCTTTTGGGCCTACCCGATTAAGGGCTTCAGACTTGTCGAAGATGTGAGTAATCAACAAGTGAGTGATCTAGCAAATAGCACAGATTGCTTGGTTAGATCCTTGATAGCTCATTCCTAATGCATTCCAACATTACTTCAGTCTTCAACACATTCACACCCTCTCTAACTCATCAATCACCATAAACCCTAGCAACAACATAAAACCCTAGACATGATGTCCTTATAAAGGAATGTGATTTCATGTCGGTCCAATAGGATTACATTACAATTTCCTAGGTTCAATGCATCTAGACATATTTTGTAACATGACACAAAAAGCACCATTAAAGTGTCAGCACCATCAAACAATCGGTGGATGGTAACTCATCACAAAATGCCGGTTGGTAACTCATCACAGAGTATTACTGGTTCATACAAAATACCGGTTTAAGCAAAATACCAGTTGTTGGTTTGACAAAATGAAGATTGGGAAATATGTGTTCTGTCGCTTTGATCCTTTATACTGCTTGAGATCCTTGAATCGCTTGGGGTCAACATACCACTTCAGACTGGTAAACACATTCTGCAAAACACTGATAGTCTAAAGACTATAATACATCATACCGGTTGGGAACAATTGTCGGTTGAGCATAACTCATACATATAAAAGTGATCTCAATGCAAGTGTGTGTCCAACAATGACAATCACAACATAATCATCAAAAATGCCAACATTGTCTTCACATAGTTTATGATAGTCAATCATAACTTACTCAATATACTGAATTTTCTAATGTAGTGTGGAACATAGATGCATGTTCCTGTCTTCAACACTCTTGTAAAACTGCAACACCTAACTCCTCACCAATCATCCATACCGGTGTCTTGATCATCACATTGTTCCTACTTACTGGTTTACAGCAACTTAGCAATTTTGTTGTCTAACTCATTCATCTACCGGTTAGGCTTTATCAACAGGTCTAGATGACTTAGATGACTAAAAAAATATGGTTTCCATCAATGACAACACAAACAAAGTCATCAAAACAACTTAACATCATCATCTAGCTAACAATCTATGTCATGACAACATATCAACTTGATAACTTAACTGGTTCATCATCTCATCTCATCATCATCGGTTATGTTCAATGCCAATAATCTCCCCCTTTAGCATTGATAGAAACACCAAAATAGCAACACCAAGAAACCTGTTATGACTGCTTCACTTATTCTTCACTATCCTTCTCCTTCTTTACTGTTCTTCTCCCTCTATCACTTTTCTTCTCTCTGTTGCTTTTGTTCTCCCCCTTTGACAACAATGCCAAAGGTGCAAAGTGTCATATCTTTTGTTGATAATGATTCCTCCATCTCTATTGCTCCTAATTTTTTCATCTTAGCTTCTCCCCCTGAGGAGTAGCCCATCTCTCATCAATCCACAGTGAAATATCTTCAATAAGTCCATTGGATTGATACTTCAACAACATCTTAATTGAATTTAGGTAGGGGTAAGACCCCTAACTTGCCTTTGAGATATTCAAAGGTTGCCTTAGGCAATGGCTTAGTGAATATGTATGCTAACTGCTCCTTACTATACACATGTTACATCCTAACTTACTTTTCCTACACCCTTTCTCTCATAAAATGATACTTTAGTTCAATGTGCTTAGTCCTAGCATGCAATATTGGATTCTTAGATATATTTATAGCACTGTGTTATCACAATATATCACCATCAATTATGTCATAGTTTCCTTAAATCCTTCCAAGACATGTCTCATCATATTGCTTGTGTACAATTCATAGATGCAGCCACATACTTTGCTTCTCTTGTATACTGAGAAATACAAGTTTGTTTCTTACTGGTCCAAGATACCAGTCTTCCTCCTAGAAATAATGCACCACTGGTTGTGCTCTTCCGGTCATCTATGTTTCCTACCCAATCAGCATCGGTGAACACCTTCAAAGAGAAGTTTCCTTTGTATGGATATCATAATCCATAATCAATAGTCCCTCTAAGATATCTGAAAATTCTCTTCACTGCCACCATGTGAGTCTCCTTAGGACTTTTCTAAAATCTTGCCACAATACCAACTGCATGAGCAATATCTGGTCTGCTATGAACAACATAATGCAATTTTCCAATCATAGATCTGTACTCAGATTCATCCACTGGATCTGAATCATCTTCTTTTGATAATCTACAACTGGTAACCATAGAAGTTCCAACCTGTTTACAGTCTTCCATTCTAAAAGTTTTCAAAACCTCCTTCACATACTTAGACTGACTAATAAAGATACCACCTTTCATCTATTGTACCTGCAAACCAATGAAAAATTTGATCTCACCTAATAGAGACATTTCAAACTCTTTCTTCATTTCTTCTACAAAATTTAGACTCATATCATCATCTCCTCCAAATATGATATGATCAACAAATACTTATGCAATTAATATAAAATCTCCTTTAGTCTTGAAGTAGATATTGTTGTCTTCATTGGTTCTCTAAAATCCAATCTTTATTAGATGTGAATGAAGTCTTTCAAACCATGCTCTCGAAGCTTGATTTAACCCATATAAAGCTTTGTGTAGTTTGCATACCATGTCCTTATCTTCAATCAATGCAAACCCATCTGGTTGTTCTATATAAACCTCTTCTTCTAGAATCCCCTTTAAAAATGCAGATTTCACATCCATTTGGTAAATCTTGAATCCTTTAAAATATACAAATGCAAGTATCATTCTAACTCCTTCAAGTCTAGAAACCGGTGCAAAGGTTTCTCCATAATCTTCACCTTCTTCTTGTGCATACCCTTTGCAAACTAGTCTAGCCTTATTTCTAACCACTTCACCGTCTTCATTCAATTCGTTTCTAAACACCCACTTAGTACCAATAACATTCTTATCAGTTGATCTAGGGACAAGTGACCAAGTGTTGTTCTTCTCTATTTGATCAATCTCTTCCTCTATAGCCTTTATCCAATCATCATCCTCAAGAGCTTCTCTTACTGTCTTCGGTTCAACTATTGAAATCAGACAAGCACTTTCTCTGATCTTTCTTCTTGTTTGTACTCCAACATTCTTTTCTCCAGTTATCTGATCAACAAAGTGATTTAACTTCACATATCTAGGTATAACCGGTTCTGGTATAGAAGTTTCTTCTTGTTCTTATTCATCTTCTTCATCTTCTACCGGTTGAGAAGTATCTTCCACACTATTATGTTCAACCTCATTCTAAATTTTTGGTTCAATAATCACTAGCTTTTGTTCCTCAACTGCATCAGACTTGTTGGTATCATCAAATTTGTTAGGGTACTCATCAACTTTTACATTAATGTTTTCTATAATATTTTTAGTTCTTTTATTGAAACACTTGAAATTATTTTCTCTTGGTAGAGTAACCATGGAATGTTCCTTCATCACTCTTAGGATCAAATTTACCAGTATAATCATCTCTCTTTATGTAACACCTGCTACCAAAGTCTTTCAAATAACTGACATTAGGAGTATGACCATGTCATAATTCATAAGGTGTTTTATCATTACCTTTCTTGACCAATACCTATCTCATTGTGTATACTGCAACACTATCAGCTTCTCTGCAAAACATCTTAGGTGCATCTCCTTGTATCAACATTGTTCTAGCTGCCTCAACTATGGTCCAGTTCCTCCTTTCTGCAATTTCATTCTGTTATGGTGTCCTAGGTGCAGAAAGTTGTCTCTTTATTTCATTCTCATCACAATATTTCACAAATTCAGCTGATGTGAATTCTCCACCTCGGTCAAATCTTAGACACTTTAGATTCTTACCGGTTGATTTCTCTACTAAGGCTTTGAATACCTTAAACTTGCTGAAAGCTTCTGACTTCTCCTTTAATAATGTAACCCACATCATTCTTGAGTAATCATCAGTAAATACCATGAAATACTTGTCACCTTGAAAACTTCTAGTCCTCATAGGACCACATGAATCAATGTGCTCTAAATCTAAAATATTCTCAGAAGAAAATGATTTGCTCTTAAAAGAAGACGTAGTCATCTTACCCAACTAACATTATTTACAAATCACATTGTCTGCTTTGACTAGTTGTGGCATACCTCTAACCATATTTGACTTGCTGACTTTAGCTACATTATCAAAATTCACATGACAAAATTTTCTATGCCATAACCAACTATCTTCAAGTTTAGCAACCAAACAACTATTAACATTAGTATTCAGATGGAATAAGTTACCTTTTGTTTGTTTACTGGTAGCAATCAGTTCTCCTTTGCATCCTAAAATCCTGCACACTTCATTCTTAAACTCAAGATGATAACCTTTATCATTCAACTGACCAACACTCAATAAGTTATGCTTTAATCTTTCAACCCAATATACATCATCAGCATTAATTTTACCATTTAAAGAAATTGATCCTTTACCTTTTACCAGACATGGTGAATTGTTTCCAAATCTTACTACTCCACCATCAAATTATTCAAGGGAAATGAACTTGTTCTTTTCACCGGTCATGTGGTGTGAGAAACCACTATCAAGAACCCACTCATCACTGTTGTCAATATGAGATACTAAAGCCTTCTTATTAGAGAGATCTTCCTTAACAGCTACAAAAACAATCTCCTCATTGTCTTCATCCTCAAATTCCTCATCGGTAACACCTTCATCAACTGTGACATAGCACTGTTTCTTACCTTTTCCTTTATACCTTCTGAAATTTTCCTTCTGATCACTATTAGGATAGTTTGCAACAATATGTCCTATTTTGTTACATGAGAAACACTTAAGAGGAAGCTTCTCTTTGTACTTACCGGTGCCTCTATGAAGTTGTTTTTCCAATAGAGCTTCAAATTCCATCAAATTGCTTTCATCATCCACTCCTTCATTATCACCACCATGATGACTTGACCTAAGCACATCCTTTCCTTTTCTTACTGGTGCATTAGATACAAATGCTTTGAAAGCATATTCTTCCTTAGGTACACTATTATCAAAGCTATTTAACTCAAAAGTAGTAAGCTTGCCTATCAAAGAATCAACAGTAACTTTGTCTTTGCTAACTGACCTCAATTCCTAAATAGCAGAAACACTAATAGCATAAGTAGGAAATAAGGTTCTTAACATTTTACTCACCACTGTATCTTTAGCAATGGTTCCGCCCGCACTTTTTCTTCCACCGACTACCTCTTTTATCCTTTGTCCATATTGTGTGATGTCTTCTCCTTCCATCATCTTCATGTCATCAAACTTGCCTCTCAGACTTTCTTTGTTGGCTCTTAGCACATGCTCATCTCTACCATAAATCAACTTCATCTTTTCCAAAACTTCATAAGTTGTTTCAAGACCATGAACATCAATATACTCAGAATCAAAAAGTGTACTTACAATGGCTTCCAATGCTTGAATATTCTCCTATTGTTCCTTTAGCTGATCTACAGTCAGAGTACTGGTAGGAGGTGAATAATGATTAACAACATGCTCCCAAAATTGTTTCCCCATACCTTTGATGTAGATATTCATTCTATCACTCCATATTATGTAGTTATCCTTGGTAAACTTAGGACCCTCCTTCTTCATCATATTGGATCTTTACCTCAAGTGGTTAAGCTTCTGCACAAAGAGGACCTAATGCTCTGATACCAATTGTTATTATGAGGATCCGATTATTACTAAGAGTGGGGGTGAATCAGTAATAAGATAAATATGCAATACTTCATTCAACACTTCAAAAACCAGTACCGGTAACAACTCAAATAGTCCTTAAAACCATTTACTTAAGTGTTCATCAATATGCATATAAAGTAATGATATAAAATGCACGCATAAACAATTCATCCACTATATGAACATAGATATTTTTCACATGAAAACCCAAATGGGAAAAACCATGGTGGGAATTGGCACCCACAAAATATTTGCACTTTCGGAATGTGCCTGGTTAAAGGACTAGCCTAGTTAGGAGCTTTACAATATACCCGATTAAGAGAAGACCCTATTAGGAGTCACCCAGTGAAGAGATTTATAATATCAGCCCTGTTAGGAGCTCTACCTTGTTAGGAGTAACCTTGCTATAGGATTTTAAACTCAAGTCAATGAGCCAACCGGTGAAGGGATTTACAAATAAGACTTGTTAGGATCTACCTAGATAAGGGATTTCAAACTATTGTAACTGTTAGGGAACAATGGGTAAATGATCTGGTCTCAACACTTCCTTGCTTGCTATTATAGACCCTTTTTAGCTCAATTCTGCTTCTCACATGCAGACTCTTCAATCTGTTTTGTCACACTCTTCTTCTCAAACCACTGACACAAAATCTCTTCTCAAACTTGACCTAAATATACTTTTCAACTAGGTCAGTTACAAAACCCTAGCAACATTCAAAATACACTGTATTTACATCAAGCGCAACAAAACAGTCCACCAAAACATATTACAGATCATTACAACAAATTTCAAGACAACTTACACCATTGAATGATCACCGCACATCGATTTGATAAGCAATCAAACTCTTGTCACATTCTACTAAGCACTTTGTTGTTTCCCAAGAAATATGATCCTTGTACATGCTCAATCACCTTCTTATCACTTCACATGGATTCTGACATGCCATCACTAAGTTGTGAACATGATAAGATCCACCACCAAACCATAAATCATTACCGTTCAAAGATCTCTTACCAGTATACATTTATCTTCACATAGTTTATGACAATCAATCATAACTCACTCAATATACTGAATTTATTGATGTGGTGTGGAAAATAGATGCATGTTCATGTCTTCAACACTCCTTTAAAACCACAACACCTAACTCCTCACCAATCATCCATATCAATGTCTTGATCATCGCACTGTTCCTGCTTACTAGTTTACAACAACTTAGCAGTTTTACTGTCTAACTCATTCCTCTACTAGCTAGACTTTACCGGTAGGTCTAGATGACTTAGATGACTAAAAAACCACGGTTGCCATCAATGAAAAAACAAACAAAGTCATCAAAACAACTTAACATCATCATCTAGCCAACAATATCTGTCATGACAACATATCAACTTAACAACTTAACCAGTTCATCATCTCATCTCATCATCATCAGTTATGACCAATGCCAATAGGATGAGTTGGTTTAGCTTGTGTATTACAAATGAGATGATGTGGTTTAATTGGTTGTTGGCATGTTACCTATAGATGGTTCATTCCCATTTGCAGAGGTCTTCATGATGTTTTGATCGAGTTGTGATATCCGATAAGGATATTATTTAATTGTTTGTGTTATTCACTATTCTACTTTGTGCTCTGTATTGCTCTAGAATTGCTATATATCTAGTTGCGGATGTGTGGGATGTGTTCTGGATGTTGATGTGTGTCCTCTGTTTGACTAGTTCATGATTTGGAAATCCACAAGCAAATATTTCAAGTTGACAGTCAGTTATATTGATGTTCTTGAGCTTCAATAGAGAGATGATTATGATTCTGGTAATCTGAGTTGTTGCAGTTGTTGTGGTTCAATTAATGTTGCTTGTGAATATCTCTAGATCATGCTCATATCCTTGAACATGATTATTGTGCATGTTATTGAACATTTTCTCTATCCGGTGGTGTTCTTTGTGTTATGTGATATTCTTGGTGGTTGTAGTGTGTTGCGAATATTCGAGGTGTAATTGTTGGAGGTGTTGCATGTTTTAGGTATTGATTTGAGTCTAGACTATGTCTTAGCCGACATTTTTTTGGTTCGCCTGCATTGTTGTAGCATGTGAGGATATTATTTTGTAATTTGTAATTGACGGTTTGGCCGACCTTGAAATATAGGTTGAGGGTTTATATAAATAAATATAATAATCCTGTAAGATATATGTCTGCGAGTGTCTCCAAATGTCTAAGAGTATGTATGATCGATTTGTATGTGTGAAAAAGTGATTTGACCTATTGGAAGTATGAAGGAGAGAAGAGAAGTGTTGCAGAGAAAACTATGTGCTTAACCAAAACTATACTCAGGCATATAGAGATGTTATTTTCATAGTTCATGTGATCTATATTATTGTCCGAATGTTTTTTAAGTCAGTGAGACTTCTTGTAAGGTAGTGAGCCTTCCCTAAAGGTTGTAGCCTTTATGGGTTTCTTATTTGAGCAGTGAGCTCTAGGCAGTGTGCCTGATTGCATGTGCATTCCCCATTATAATATTCACATTTACTCCTAACAGGGTATTATCTCATTGTGGGTAGGTTCCCACCATAGTTTTTCCCTTAATTGGGTTTTCCATGTCAAAAATCTTGGTGTTGTGTGTGTTATTAATGTGGTTTTTTTTTCATGCTATAACTGTTAATTATCGAATCTGTTTTGTAGTTTAAGTTGCAGTAAGTTTTTGTGCAAATTGATTCACCCCCCCTCTCAGTTTGTTGCATTGTTGCCAACAAGTATAATTATGTTTCTCATTTCTAATCTAAATATTGTTCATTTGTTTCTTCTGGACTTGCTAAGCGAGAATGTCTATTTGGGTCAGTGACACATTTGACAAATAGGTGTTTCCCATGAAAGGATTTGTGTTCGTGTATATCAGGAGTTATTGAAACATTGAATGATTGTGAATTTGTGCACTATTGGTTTCACTTGGTGTTGAAAAATATACAAATTTTGGTGCTGACATTGTGTTGTGTCGAAGCAAAAATATGCAAATTTTGGTGTTGACATTGTGTTGTGTCAAAGCAAAAATATGGAAGTTTTGATGCTAACGTTATGTTATGATCAAGGAACAAGCATAAGGACTCTTACAACAACTTAAGAATGTAATGCAGACTCTACGATGGGTTATGACACTCTAAGGATTTGAATGGAAGAATATGATGTGGATAAGAACCTAAGTATGCAAACTATCTTAACTCTCTGCTAGGGATTAGGATGAGGAGGTTGTTGTTATTGTAGCCTAAGTTTCTTGAGTCTTTACTGAAGGATTTCTCTCTCAACTTGGGCCTCAATTCGATGAGCTTTTTGTATCTCTTCATCCAAAACAAAAGTAACTCCTATATACTAGGGTGCACTCTTTTTCAACTTCCAAGCAAGGTTGTTGAATCTAGAGATGATATCTTCCTGATCACCATTAGGTCCTAAATCAAGTTGCAAAATTGGGAAGAGATTGTCACCAGGTAACACCATCTATTATGAACTACACTAAATGGATTGGGGATGACTTCTAAGATGGATTTGAAGACTCTAGTCAAGTTGGTAACATTGTGCAAAGAGTATTGAGGATTGATTTGACCTAATTGGGAGAATGGTTAAGGGTATCCTGTACTAGATTGATGAGAAAGGCCATAATGATTGGTTGATGATTGATTCATGAAATTAGGACTTTAGATTCTCAATAATTCATTGAACAAATGTTTAAACTTGACACTAAAATATATGTAAGCTAAAGAAACTTAAGAATTTTAAGAACAATTGAGGTTATGCAATCTATATGATCCTAAAGATAAGTAAGGGCATGCAACCTATACACACGTAAGGACAATGAAGGACATGAAACCTATATGCACCTAAATACTCTGGACAAAAAATTTCAATCACAAAAGGATGGGAGATAGTTTAGATTTTGACAGTCAATCTGAGGATTTTCTTATTGAGGATTGAATAGTGCTCTAGACAAATGCAAAAAGGTAAACTGATGAATACAAAATACTAAAAAAACCTTTACGAAGCACTAGAAGTATGAATGTGAGACATTGTATAGACGAATGTGAAATCCTAACTGGACGAATAAAAATTTATGAGTTTTCTATGATAATTTCAATTTTTGGACAATCTCAGTTTTTTGTGACAACCTAAATTTTCCTATGTTTCAGTGAAATGTGAAATTGTAGACAATTAGAAGACAATATGGTTGGAAGTTAATATAAACAGTCAAGCATTATTCCTACGGTTGGCTAGGACAATACCTATTGGGTTCCAACAACGGATAAATCTAAGTCGCACTTATTCAAAGTGAACATCATAGGAGTTTGGTAGCACTGGCTCCCCCACCACAACACTCACTTCTCAGGCATTATCAAACTCCAAATTCCCAAAGATATGAAGATCTAGAGGAGTTGTTATCTCTACTCTGAACTGCGAGATTGTGGGATGGCTTCAGAGGTTTGACCTCCTGCGCCAGTAGATAGAAGGTTTTTTGACAACTAAAATATAGGTTCTTAGTTTGGTCATCTGTTCAGGTGGCCATACATGTGTCATTTCTCTCAATTAAGAGGTCTCCCAACCCTTTTGACTTTATGCACCACTATGGGTACTAGGGGAGATAGACATCGATATGACACACTGACACTTGTTGCCTATGAGTTTGCTCATATACACATTTATTTATAGTGGCTTAGAAGAGCTTGGCCTTAGCATGTTACCACTTGGGTTGTTTACTCTCACCCAACCTTATGGACTTCTTGGGAGTCAGGCCCTCTAAAAAGGTAAAACACAAAAGAGCCTAGTGCTCAAAACACAACAAACACTTGTTACTTTCAATGCATCAAAACCAAATGTTATCTATAATAGAAATCATAGACACTTTCCTTATCTACCCCTGCAAGAAAATGATTAGTATTTTTTATAATTTTGTCTTTGATTTCTCATAATCACCTTTGCTTGACTCCAATTCTACATGTTGTAGACATAAAGTTAATAACATGGAAAACAACCAAACACAAAACAAAAACAAAACAACAATAATTAAAGTTAGGTAGACAAGTAAAAACCCTTTTACTACGAATGCGAAATAAGCAAACAATGAATGCAAAATAGGCCACTGATGAATGTGAAACAATAGACAAACAAATGTGAAACAATAATTGAAGTAATGTGGAATAAGTACTAGACAAAGGTGAAAAACTATTAGAACAAATGCTAAATTTTGTATACCCAATGCAAAATTTTGCATATACGGATGCAAAATTCTGGAAGCTTATGTAAAAATCCATACAAAATCTACAAAATACGACAAATAAAGATCCAAATCAGTAAGTCTATAGCGTCATGTTGGGTTCACCAAATGTATTGTGGGGGAAAATTGACATACAACAATTAGATTTAGTAAGTTAACCACCAAAAATCAAATCCAATTGGCAAAATATGTAATAACAATGAAAATAGAATTGAAATCAACAAACCAATAAAGACTAATCAGATAAACCCAAACTCCCTTGTTGATTCAATAGTTGGATTCCATTGCTCTTCTTAATCTTCTGGTTAAATGGCTCTCAGAGTCATGCTTGAAAACCTACATTAAGACACAAAAGATTTCAATGATAGTGGTGGTTGATGAAAAAGGGAGATTGATGTTGAATTTATAGAAATTAGAGAGAAATTGATTGATAGGTGGAACTGGAGTGAGATAAAAATTTGATTAATAGTTAGGGAGATGATTGAAGAAGTTAACTGAATTAATTAATTAGTCAAAAAAGGTGGAACTCGGGGGTGAGTGTTAGTTAGAAATTGGCATGTGTAGTAGGAATTAGCATGAAATTGCATTCAAATTAAATTTGGATTTAAAATTAATTTTTGAAAATATCCAATAACATGCACATGAAGAAAAATTAGAATTCGAGAATTTAGAATTTAGAACTAAGAGAAAAAAATAGATTAAACAAATTTAAGAGATTTATTTAATTTGGAAGACATAGTTAGCTAATTAAATAATTTCTAGAGAAATTATTTAATCAGGGAGAAAATATAAATTGAATTCAATTAAATAATAAATATTATTCAACTAAAGTTATAAATTTGAAATTAATTAAATAATAATAAAATTACTTAATTAATTTTAAAAGAAGGAAGGTTGTATGATTAAATGATTTGGAGGGAAATTAGAAGAAATTGAATAATTAGTAATGATGAAATGCGATGATTAAATCAATTTAGAAGAATTAAATTAAATTAATTAAATAATTAAAATTATTTAATTAATGAAGATGAATAATAAGTGTGTTAATAATGTGACATTTTTAGGTGTCTATAGGAAATCGTGACAATTTTTTTGTATTATATCATTTATGGAAATTTGAGTCTTTACATGATGAAATGATCTTTAGATGTGATCACAAGTATTAATTCAATAACATGACAACACGTAAAAGACTCAAACAAAAACATATGCTTGCATGAGGATTGATGTGATTTGCTCCATGATGTTTGAAAGCTATGGTAGGATGAAATGTTGTCTTGAATGCTTGAGAATGCTTGATGATGAATGCTTGATGACAAATGCTTAATCAATGCACAAATGATGGGGTGAATTGTGGATGAACACTTCTAGGTGAAATGGATTGATAAGATGCCTTTATATAGGGTTCCCTGGGTAATTTATTGATTAGGTTGACCTCTAATGGTCACATTGAGGCACAAAGACCAAAACTCATTAGGGAGGGAAAGTGCCTTGACCTATTTGAAATAGGGCCTATTTAAGGTGGACCAAGGAACTCGTGTTTGGACAAGGGTGTCCCAAGTTCCCTTGTCCTCCCAAAACAAGGAAAACGTGTAGGCAATCAGGAAGGAAGAATCCTGGGATGGGGTCCACTCAACCATCTAGCCAAGTGACATCAAATTTGGAGTAAAAAGGGCCAAAACGAGCCTAGGGGAGAAGTAAGATGGGACACTATAAAGCAGGGGAACAAGAATGAGGTGTGGATTGTATTAGGATAAAATTTATGACACTACATTTAGTCCCTACTTTAAGGGAAATATTAAACTTTGCAAATACTCAAGGTGAAGTAGAAAGACAAGGAAGAGAGAGACTGGAGCAACTAAGAGTTGCAAGATCACAAAGAGACTTGAGACATCACTAATTTCAAGATCTTAATTCGTACAACCACATGCAAGGGTACACAAAACAATACAATGACAAAAAAAGCCTAAAAAAGACAATCAAAGATAAAAGGCACATAACAATAGGGTTTAGTACTAAAACAAAAAGCTCTAAGTCAACTAGTTGAAAAGACTTCGATAATCAAAATGTCTCAACCACTATTCTCATTCCTAGAATGATGAATCATGATTCAACAACTATCAAATCTATGAGCTCACAGGGAGGAGAAAGGGGAGAACATGGATGTCATGGGCTAGCATGATGTGCTATGCTAGATGATCCATGAGAGAGAGCAAGAGAGAATATGGATTCCACAAGCTAGCAAGTTGTCTTACTCTATGTGATCCATGGAAATATGAATTCTCACAAGACATCAAGTTGTGTTATGTTGTGATTCACATAAGACGGAAGAGTTAGAATATTCTAGCAAGTTGTGTTCTACTAGTTCCACTCATCCAAAAATGCAGCACAAGGAGGGTTGAAGGGTCTAGCAATTTGTGTTATGCTAGTCAACCTACCTTAAATAAGTTGAAAAAAAAGGATGAGTTGACATCTTGTTATATATGTTGTTGTCTGGTTTTAGGAGTTAAGCATCTCATCTAAGACTTTGTTTTGGTTTCAATCATGAAACAACTTGTATAAGATATTCAATAAGGATAACCCAACAAGTCATCATGTAAGGAAACCCACAATCTTGAATTGAAAAAGGATAACCAATCAAGGAATTATGCAAGGAAATCTACAACTTGAATTGAAAAAAGGATAACCTAGCAAACTACATTATGCAAGGAAATCCACAAATTGAAAAAGGATAACCAAGCAAGGAAATACGCAACTTGAATTGAAAAAGGATAACTAAGCAAGAAATTATGCAAGGAAATCTGCAAATTGATTTGAACATATGTTACAAGGAGGTTGTGATGTATGCCCCCCACCCCTTAAGATGTCAACATAAAACTATGTTGATGTCTTAATGAAGATAAAAACAATGATACACACCTTCATCACCAAGGAGATGTCCTTTAGGAAAAAATGTACATAACTCCAAGCTAAAGAGGTGTGATTCTTATAAGCAAGGATTAGATAGTTATAAAATAGATATCTTGCAACAAGTGTAAAGAGATCCTTTTGAAGGATGCATGGAGGAAGAGATCTCTATCCAAATATATTCACCTTTGAAAATAGATGGGATATTTGATAAAGATAACATCTCTGAAAAAGAGAAGGAAATTAATAATGTACACCTTCTCCCTTTTCTAGGAAAAAGTGGATTCTTAGTAAATGTTTACACACACTTATCAAGGAGAGGTTATTCATAAGAAGACATACCAATGCAAACAAATAACAAGTCCAATCAAGGGACATGGAGGACCACTCTATGTAAGAAAGGACCTCAAGTTATGAAAAATGCAAGTTAAAGGAAAAGACGATCTTTGAAAAAGAGAGAGAATTGAAATATCATTCTTGCCCCCCAAGCATGGAGACAAGGAAGAAGGATTATTATATTTTTGTTTGAGTATGATTGGAAATTAAGTTGTACCACCACACATGACAAAGAGCCCCCAATAAAGGTAACCAAAAATTTCCTAGGGTAAGGAGCAACATAATAAGGTGAAGGGAGTGCTAAGGCACTACTTCCAAATTTGGATTGAGATAATGCATTAGATCAATTGTGAGAGTGATATGAGCTCTATCATGTATTGATCTTGAAAAAATTCTTTAAAATATTTACAATTTCCAAGAGAATGAGAATATCTATGATGAAAGAGATAATACACATCACCATCTTTGTTCTCATACTTGATGATATGTCTTATGAAAGGAAAGTAACTTCTTATCATATTTTAACCCCCAAAATATGCATATAGCTAGTTTTTGTTGCTTATCAATATGGATAGGTCTCATCTCTTGAGATGTAGGGAAAGGTATACTAGTGGAGGAAGAAGGATTATTTTCTTGTGGTAAAATAATTGGAAAGGAAGGAGGAAGATTGTTTGATGAAGAATAATTTTTATATGGACGATAGTTTGCAAAGTACTCCTTACACATTTCAACCTTAAGAAGATCATTCATGGATGTTGATGAATTGGGATATCCTAAACCTTATGTAGTATTTTGTGAGGGGGGATATATAGGAACCTTGATTTCTTGTTCTTTTTTTCCAAGTCCTTGTCCTCTATAGCCTTGTTTTGAAATAATATCATAGCCAACCTCATAGATGTTTTCAATCATTAAGCAAAAGGAAATTCATTGTGAATGTCTTGAAAATTTGTTGTGTAAGGGCATGTTGAAGGACCAAAAAGATTAATAGATGAAGAAGGAATATCCTTTTTAGGGAGATTGTCCTTTCTCTCATAATTATTCATATCCTCTTTGGTAGGCTGGGAAGGAGAATCCTCATCATCTAAGGCTTCATCTTTGCTCAAAGTTAGATTAGGAGATAGGTCATGAACAAAGTGCATAACATCATATTGCCTAAAAATATGTCGATGATCAAGATAAGTGCTTGGATAATAAGGAGGATCTAGAGAGATTGTTATACCAACATGTTTATCTTAAACTATAGTATCTTTATGAGAAGAAGATGGTTTCATTTTTCTCTTCAATGCTTCCTCTTCATTAAAGATATCATTGATAGGAATATTGATTCTATCCTCTATAATGGCACCAAAATGTAATGGTGGGTGAAAAATGTGTGAATGAGAGATCAAGAGGAAAGCTACCCTTTCCCTCCAAAGAGAGATGAGAGTTTCACTATGGATTTTCCTTCAAACACTTTTCATGCATTACATTGGAAGAGGGGGGAGGAAATTCACTAGATTCAACCTCCAAAGAAGATAGAATTTTGAATGAAATGGGAATGATAAGTTAATCCCCTCTTCTATTTGGAATGGAAAGGAATTGATTGAATTATGTATTAAGACTAAGTGAAAAGAGATGAAGAATTGATAATAACTCAAGATCAGAGTGTGGGATGAAGTTGTGCACCTGGATTTGGTAGTAATATGTCAAGACGAAGCCACCCTATGAACTTGAGAAAAAGTTGCCCGGACTGTGGCGAAAGTGTACACAGTCCTCCGAAAAATCCGTGAAACAAAAAGGGTTTTTCCACATCTGCAAATGAAGTCCAAATCTGAAAGTACAGTTGCGCACCTGCAACCTACACACAGAAAAGAGAGGGAAATGGGTTGGGATTGGAAGTTTGCCTTCAGGTCAAACCCTGGTTTTGGAATTAACCAAATGATGAAAGAGAGTACTTGCAAGTAAATGTAAATGAAATAATACAATGTAAATCACCTCAAGGGAGGTTGTAGATAGAATGTAGGTAGATTTTCTTGTGTGGGATTGAATGTTGGAATGAATCTCCTCTTTAATGGTTGAATCCTTGACTTTAATGTAACACCTAGCCTTGAAGGGAGACTTGAGAATGCTCAATGCTAGAAAGGAATGCTCTTGAATGCTTGATCTCATGTAAACTTCCCTCTCATCCCACTTAGCCAAATGAGAGGGTAAATGCAACTTTTATACTTGTCAAATAGGGTTAATGAAACTGATTTTCATGATAGGCCAACATCAGGGAATTTTTCCCGCTCACTGCACAACCCTCTATGCAAACTCAGGATAGGTCCTGCCCCAAAATAGGGCAGGGACAAGGGCGCCTGCCCTTTTCTCTAAGGAAGAGTGCAGACAGGGTGATGCGAAGGGCAAGGGAGAAGCAGTTTTTCAGGGGTTGAGCAGTCTCTGGTCTCCGATCAGGCTAGGGGATTTGATCTTGTGTGCGTGAGGACACTAATATGGTCAAGAATTGCTAGGGTCACAATTTTATGACACTACATCCTCATTGACATAAAACACCTTAGGAGAGGTACATATGTTAGCCTTTTCAATGTCATCTCTAGGATTATTATGAATATTATCTACTAAAGCCTTTGTGAGATTGACATATTCCATCGATTTCCTTAATAATTTCATTATGTAACCACATTAAATTTGAATAAAATCTTTTAACAATGATTTATAAGTAGGAAGTATTGCTGAAAATCCCTATTAAGCAATATGTGAGGGTACTATGAAAGAATGCAAGCAACATGAAATAAATGATAAAAATAGATAATATTAATTTTATCACATGCAAAATAGCAAATCAATAAAAATTTGTAAACTCCATTATGAGAAATTAGATTTTAAAATATCAAATTAGAAGTGTGCAAAAGCATTGGGTTCACCAAAATGTAAGGTGTTGGAATTAGAGATTCACCACTTAGATTGATAAGGTCACTAAATTCACTCAAGACCAACTTTACATTAAGGAGGGAATTGAATTTGATTGATCCAATGCTAAAAGGACTAAATACATATCAAATTAATCCTCCTTGTTTGAGTTGAAACTAAGTTTGAAATAGGGTTGAGACTAGGGAGGAAGACTATCCTAGTCCTCCAAATATCAAGGGAAGACAAACTTGATGTTTTCTAGATCAATATGATGCATAAGAATCTACTATTAGAAGATCATCATTAATTCTTGGGACTAAGGGGGGTTTATTGTCTTGGTCCTCCACTTTTTGTGCCTTCAAAAGTAGAGTGATTATCATCATCTACTTTGTCAGATTCCTCACTTGCAGCTCTTGAGTTAATTTACAATACACAAAGAGAAGGAAATAGGATTGTTGATGGGGGTTTGCCTTAGGTCAAACCCCACTTTAGGAATTAATCTTGAATTGAATTGAAATAGGAAATGTAAATTTTAAATTAAATGTTGGATAGAATACCTAAGATTTGGAATGATTGATTGAATTTGATGATGCAATGCTTGTTAGATGTGATCACAAGTATTTATGGAATAGCATGATGACACATAGAAGAATCAAACATGAACATATGCTTGCATGAGGATTGATGTGATTTTCTCCATGATGTTTAAATAATATGGTGGGATGAAATGATGCCTTGAATGCTAGAGAATGCTTGATGACAAATTCTTAATGAAGGCACGAATGATGAGGTGGATTGTGGATGAATGCTTCTAGGTGAAAATGAATTGATAAGATGCCTTTATATAAGATTTTCTATAGATAATTTATCAATTAGGTCGACCTCCAACTATTGCATTAAGGCACAAAGACCAAAACTCATTGAGGAGGGAAAGTGCTTTGACCTATTTGAAATAGGCCATGTTTAAGGGGGACCAAGGCTCTTGGGTCTAGATAGGGACGTGAGCACCCTAAGAACCCTTGTCCTTTTAAAATAGGGCAAACAAGAATACAATTAAGAAGGTGTAGTCTTAGGATGGGCTCCACTTAGCCATGCAACCCTGGAGGTGACATCAAATTAGGAGTAAAAAGGGCAAAAATGAACCTAGGGGAGAAGTATAATGGGGCACATTAAAGTAGGGCAAAATAATGAGGTGTGAATTGTACTAGGTTACAATTTACGATGCTACAAATAGTGATTTGAACTATAGAAGAATTGATGGTCTATTCTAGTGTAGCTAGAAAGTGATCTCCTATTTCTAACTCTTCTAAATCAAAGAACACCCAGATTCCCTTCTACATTTTTGAAGCAACGAGTAGAGTTTTCTTTCACACTATCGCAGTGGTTATTGTTCATACATCAAATATATTTGGTAGTAGGTTTGATTTTTCCCACTCTATACTTGATCCATTTCCATTAAAATCCATTCCCCTCAAAAAATGTCAAAAGAAAAAGTATTAAGTGGTAAGATGCATTGAACTTATGAATCAATTTGTCTCCAACTTCCTCAATCATGTCACACTTGGAATGCTCCTTATTCACCTAATTTTTCTTATCCTCAATTTCTCCCAGATTTTATGTTAAATTAAATTGAGAAACTACGTGTTGATTTCTTTTTGCATATGAAGATTTAGAGAAAAGACTTAAAAAGGTAACTCATTCACTTGTAATAAATAAATTTCTCAGTGGTTTTTGGGTAACATGTTTTTGATTAAGGTAAAAGCAGGTTTTGAAGGGGCCCCAAAACCCTTTACAAGCATAACTTAAACAGAAAAATGAAACGAAACAAAAGAGAATAGGCCTACAAAAAACCAGCAAAAAACCAAAGAAAACCAGAAAAAGTCCCACAAAGCCAGTAGGCCATCCAGAGTCCAGAAGATACTAGTTGATTTTTTCCAGAGCTTTTGCTAGAGTGTTGCTACTTTCATGTAGCTCTTTGATGTTATCCCTGAGATTAGGGAGATTCTTTGCAGGAGCAGCCACAACGTTCTTGACACTGGCCCTAGTCCTCTTCGCAATGCCACCCACCAGAGTAGCATCACCGCTACCAGTCTGGATGGTCTTTTCATCCAAGTCAAGATCCACAACTAGTTTTGGAGAGCAAGTTTGATCACAGACCTTAGCGATATCCTCCAATTTTTTAATGACAGCAGAAAGGAAACTTGGGATAACACCCACAAGATTTTTCATCGCTTCCTTCCCATCTTCCAATGATTTAATCTTATCCTCCATATTCTACTTCCAGTTTAGCTGCTCTCTATTTTCATCCTCCCTCTTCTCATCCATGTTTTTCCCCTTTTTAACCAGGTTCTTCAAGTGCTCATAGGTCCATCTGTCATAATCCATTCTCGCCTAAGAGAGTTTCTTGAGGTTATCCAAGATTAGCCCTTTACCTACACTTTCCTTATCCTCGCTAACCCTGTCCTTAGTCAGGTCCTTCTCAAAATCTTTGTTTGTTCCCCTCTCAGAATTCACATCCATCTCCTCATTATCCTTGAAATCCACTTCTTCCATCGGATGACTGTTGTCCTTACCAAGGCAATCACTAAGGATAGGGCTTTCATGACTAGGCTCATTACCACCACTTTCTTCCTCATTACCCAGCTCCTCATCTTTTGAGTTGTCTTCACTGATGGAGTCATCCGTCTCCATACTTCTACTTTCCTTTTCAATTTCCTGTATTTCCAACCCAAAGGCACTTTTCCTTTTTTTGCTAGAGGATGCCTTCTCCTTGCTGGAGTCTCCTTCTTCCATCTTTCTCTTACCTGAAGAGGCCGAAATCATCTTATTTTTTAGTAGGGCAAGGTTTTTGCAATGGTCATAGATGAGCAGCAAAAGCCCAAAGTGGAGAATCGAGCTAGAAGGGTTATTCCTATGTTTATTAAGGGACCTGGAGAGTGACTTGAAAAGGTAGTAGGGAAGGGATACCTTTTTGTCGTGTCTGGAATGGTTTAAGAGAATGAAATGGTAGGTGTGAGCCCTGGAGAAACAACCTTCAACCGTGATGTATTCCATAATTGCATTCAGAACCCAACCCCATAGTTTCTTGAGGTTTGCAGCTTCGTAGTAGCCCCCAGTAGCTTTGCCGATTTTAACCCTTTCTTTCTCTTTCCGTGGGAACAGATTGACCGCATTGTTGGAGACTTTGAGGTCTCAAAAGAAATTAAGCCCAGTGTGGGGCATACCAGTTACAGTAGATATGAGCCCAACGTCTAGCTTAAACTTGACTCCATAGATTTTAAAAGAGCCATTTGACCAGTTTTCAGAAATCTTGGAAATGGTGAGGTTGACCCTACCTTTGTCATAGTCCACGAGCTTCTCCATGAAGCTAGTAAGAGAACCCTTTTCCAGTTTCACCCTGACTTTTGGCATCGCTCTCCAAGTCGATGTATTATCTGGTTCCTCCCGCCTTAGGTCACCTCCCATCTTCGGATTCAGGCTATTTGCTATTTTTCTCTACAAACTAATTCCTTCTTTCCCAAAGTTGCTTGAGATTTTGAAGCGGGTTACCCACAAAGTGTGCAGAAAATAATTAAAGATTGTTGGAGATCTACTGCTTTGCCAAGTAATGATGACCTTTCCAACAAGGCATAAATAATTCTTTTTACCCATCATGATTAAATTTTCCTTCTCTCCCCATATAACGGTCCTTTCTAAGGGACTCTTTAATGTTTAAATTGAGATCCTCCTCATGCCAAATTGATTGGGAGTTAGAGTTAACTCCTATATTCACTAAACAATCCACTACACTGTTTTTCTCTCTGGAGGCATGTTGAATAATTATTTCTTTAAAACTTGCAATGATCTCCCTAGCTTTCATGATGATATTTTCAATTGACTAAGAAGGCTCAGACTCCCCCTTTAAACACTTAATAATATTAAGTGAATCTCCCTCAAGCCATAATTTATCATAATTAAGATTTTTGGCTAAATTAAGGTGTTCAGGGCGGCAGAGGCTTCGACAAAGTGGCTAGTTTGATTTCCCAAGGGGCCAGCCACCGCCTTTAAACAACTTCCAGCAAAATTCCTGACAATGCCCCCATATCCAACTTTACCTGGATTCCCTTTAGAGGCCCCATCAAAGTTAGCCTTAATCCACCGCTGAGGAGGAAAACACCAGACAAGACCTTCTCTTTCATTTTCCTTGCTGGTAGAAGTGGTAGACAGGTTACACCTATCTTTGAAGTCATCTTTAGCAGCAGGTCCATGATTAGTGCCATAGAGGCATTCAAAAATACTCCTAAAAATTTTATCTACCACCACTTCATGAATAATCCTTTTATCCCTAAAAATCCTATTGTTACGCTCTTTCCAGATGTTCCAAATAATAATCGGCAGAGTGATTCTCCAAGTCTCCACAATTTTAGGATTAGAATTAGGGCATTGCCATTACTGCCAGGAATCCCCAAGGGAGTTCAGGAAAACCCAACTCAGGTTCCACCTGCTCAAGATGATTTTCTAGATGTCCTGACTAAAAGTGCATTGATTGAGAATATGGCAAGTCGTCTCTTCTTCCCTGCAACAAAGAGAACACCTATTAGGAAAAATAAAACCTCTTTTATGAAAGTTGTCCAGGGTTAAAACCTTATTTTGGATGAAAATCTAAAAGAAGATATTAACTTTTGGAACTAACTTCTTGTTCCAAACTTTAGCCCAGATGAGAATTTCTTCCACCTGATCATTATGAATTGCCACAACTAAGGAAACAAAATATTTCCCATCCAGGGTTTCTCTCCATATCAATCTATCATCTTTGTTGTCTCTAGGGATTTTAGTAGAGAGAGCTATATGAAGGAACTTGAGCCCCAGGCATTGCTGGCTAAAATCAATCTAGTTCCCATTTCTCCAGTAATCTCTGATCAACTCACCAAACCTACTTTTGAACCAATCTTTCCAATCTTTAAGGATTGTAATTTCCTCCAAAGGTTTATCCAGAATCCATCTATCTTCCAAAATCTTATTCTCCTCCCATCCCCAAGGTTCTAGTTTCTACCAGCAGCAGCCCAGCTTTTAGCAGATTGAACAACATTCCATATAGCTGATCCTTCAACAATGAAAGAATTATCAAGGAATTCTTCCTCAAAGGGTTGCATATAGAGATATTTGTTTTTCTAGATTGAGTTCCATTCTCTTTCCTCCCCTTTCATTCTCCATATTTGTTTGGCTAATAAGCTTTATTCATAGAACCAATGTTCCTTAAGCCCAACCCACCTAAGGCCTTAGGGGAACAAGTTTTATTCCAGGCAATAAGGTGTATTCTATTTTTGACTTCCACCCCTGACCAAAGGAACTTTTTTTTTATTCTTTCAATGGCTTCCGTAAACTTTGAGGGAATTTTGAATAGGCTAAGAGCATAAACAGGAAGATTTTGAAGAGTGGCTTTGAGCAGAGTAATTTTGCCCGCTTGACTAAGGATAGCCCCTTTCCAACCAACAAGTTTCAAGTTAAGTCTATCTATCAGCTTATTCCAGAAAGAATCCTCAGACTTGAGACACAGAGGAAGCCCCAAATAAGTAGAGGGAAGCTCCAAAATATTGCAGCCAAGAATCCTTCCAATCCTTAGTTGCCTTTGGACCGGGGTATTGATGAAGAATAGAGAACTTTTATCCCATTTGATTTTTTGGCCAGAGGCAGATTCATAAGTGTTTAGAATATTCTTCATGTTCTTAGCTTCTAGAATGGTGGCTTCCCCCATGGTAATAGATTCATCAATGAATTATTCATGAGAGCAAACTACATTGGAGGAAGAAGGTTTCAAACCCTTAAGATTGCCATCTTCCACATTTTTAAGAATAAATCTACCCATGCATTCAGTTGGAATAATGAACAGGATAGGGGATATGAGGTCCCCCTATCTAAGACCTCTGGAGCTTTTGAAGAAACTGGACGAGGAACCATTGACAATGACAACAGAGGAGGAAGTTTCCATGAGTTGAGAACAGAGTTGAATAACTTTGTCACCAAAACCAAATGCTTTCATGATCCTAAGGAGAAACTGCCAGTTTACTCTATCAAAAGCTTTAGCCATGTCTAACTTTAGGAAGAAGCCCTGGTTATTAGCCGCTTTCAGGGAGTGGATATTTTCATGAACAGATATGATAGAGTCCAAAATCTATCTCCCAGGGACAAAGCCATTCTGTTAGACAAAGATAATCCTAGGAAGAATTTCCAACAACCTAGAAGTCAGAACCTTGGATAAAATCTTGTAAACATAGTTACACAAGCTAATAGGTCTAAACTTGTTGAGAGAATCAGCTCTAGGGATCTTTGGGATAAGGACAATGAAGGTGGCATTCAGTTCCTTAAGGAGTCTTCTGGAGCCAAAGAATTCTTTGACACCATTGCAGATGTCAGCCTCCACTATGTGCCAAAATTTTTGGAAGAAGAACATAGGGAAGCCATCCGGACTAGGGGATTTATCTCCCTGAAAGGAGAACACCACCTTTTTGATTTCTAGATTAGAGGGAATACAAGATAAAAGGTTGTTATCGGTTCTGTTAGGATTGAAGGAATAGCTTGCAAAAGGGTGTTTTGATTGTTGAAATCCAGGTTATCCACATCTCCGAGCAGGGTGCTAAAATGCTCGAGAGCTTCCTTTCTGATATCTCTATCCTCAATTAGGATGCCTTTGTTGCAGGATAAACTGGCTATTCTATTGGCTGCTCTATGCTTGAGAGCAGTTAAGTGAAAGAACCGGGTGTTTTTATCTCCTTCCTTCAGGAACAAGGCTCTGGATCTTTGTCTCCAGAACATCTCTTCATTGGAAATGATGGTGTGGTATTTGGATAAACGATCATTTTCAGCCATCCTAAGATCTTTAGACAGCCCAACCTCTTGAATTCTATCCTAAACCTCCTTTATTTCAGCTTTCACTTCAATTTTGCTCTTGAATATATCACCAAAAATCTCTTTGTTCCAAATTTTAATTTTAGCTTTTAGGATATTGAGCTTTTTGGCAATTCTAAAAAGAGTCATACCCTCCACTTCATAATTCCACCATTCAGCAATACGAGCTTCCAGAGAAGGATGGGAAAGCCAACTTTTTCAAATCTAAAAGGGAAGTTTCTCTTGGCCACAAAAGAGTTGGCAGTAAAGGAGATGGGGAAATGGTTAGACCTAATTTTGATGACAGAAGCAAGGGAGAAACTATACTTAGAAAACCAGTCAGGAGAAATTAAAGATCTATCTAGCTTAACTTGAATCAGATCAGCTCTAGTTCTTCTATTGGTCCAAGGGTAATTGATACCCTGGAGATCCACATCAATGAGAGCTTGATCATTTATGAAATCCATAAGTTCTTGTTTCCCATCAAGTTGTAAAGGGATACCTCCCATCTTCTCTTCCTCTTTGAGTGGAGTATTGAAATCTCCCATAATAATCCAGCTTTGATCAGCAAACTTGAGTCTGTCAGCTGCTAGGTTGTTCCAATATTTAACTCTCCCGGTTTTGGTGTTGGGCGCGTAGACATTAGATAACACCCAAACAAAGTTGTCCTTAATATGCTCAAGCTGAATAGAGTTCCTATTAAAAGCAAAGATGATTTCCTTACCTATTATAGTTTTTTGGTTCCAAAAAATTGTAGTTCCTCCAGAAGCTCCCTCCGAGTTAGATCCTATGACCCCATTTTCATTGAAAATTATAATCTTTTCAAATTTTTCCTTAGACCTCTTGGTTTCCTGTACCAAGACCACATTTGGTTTGTGATCTCTTATGATGTTTCACAACACATCCTACTTATGAGGGGCATTCAGCCCTCTGATATTCCAGAATATTATCTTCATACTTTAACTGGGGATAGAGCTGACTCAATGGAACACTATGTTCCATCAGCATGGTTCTTCTAGCTTTCTTGTTCCCTTTGATGTTTTAGGGATGGCCTTCCCTGCTTTTTGTTCTGACTTCCAACACCTACCTTTTTCTTGATCTTGCTTCTAGTTGAGATTCCTCCATTGAGTTCCTCCTTGTTCATTTTTCCTTCTCTCGAACTAGGATTCTGGAGATTCCCATCTAGCATATCCATGCTTTGAGGAGGGGTTTTACATAGAAGTGGCTTTGGGCTTCCATTAGTTAAAAGCAGTAAGGGCTCAATGTCAGAAGAGTCTTGAGCTTCATTAAAGTCTTCCTCGATTGATTTTGAGAGTGATGTGGCTGGAATGATTTCTTCCTTCTCCTAACTAACAGATCCAGCCTCTTGGTCCAAGATAGTTTCTTCCTTCTCCTGACTGACAAATATAACCTCCTGGTCCTCTGGGTTATTTTTATTGTTCGACTCAATACCTTTCTCTACTTCTTTAGTGCTCTCTGGTTGGTTGTTAGAGCAGACACAGTCTTGTTTATCATTACTGCTATTCCCAATCCTCTTGACTTCATTTGCTAAATCCATTACATCCTTATTTTGATTACACTCAGTTGGTGGGTCTCCTTTTATATTTACCGTTTGCCAGATCTTTTTGTTCTTGATGTTGCTATCAGTCTTGCTTTCCTTGCTTTTCTTGAGCGGACATGATTTTGCCCAATGCCCCAATTTTTTGCAATGGAAACAAGCAAACGAAAGAGATTCGTATTCAATAGTTTGTGACCATTTTCCAAGTTTAGATATTATTTATATGGATTGAGGCATATCCGTCATTTGATTAACATTTATGCAGATACAAGCAAAGACTAACCTTGATTTAGCTGCTATCATCGGGTCAATCATCAGGAGTTCTCCAAAGGAATTCGCAATACCCTTGAAAACTTCCTCATTCCAGTATTCCAGCAGGAGACCCAGGAAGTGCGTCCATACTGGCGCAGAAACAAAGAAGGACTCGTCAAGGGAAAGGTTTGGGGCCCATTTCTAAAGAGCCAAGGATGACTTACCAAGCATCCAAGGGCCTTCGCAGAGAGCTTTATTCATGTCTTCTTCAGAGTTAAAACTTAACGTAAAAAACCCTTTAGGCAGCACTGCCACATCCACTTGACCTTTTATGAGCCATTTTCTCCTTATGAAATTCCTAACATCGTCGATGTTAGGCTTGAAACCAGAGAATCATCCCACTAATGTCATGGATAGTCTAGCTATAGTCATGTCAACCACTTTGTCCGGAACAAAGATAGCAACTAGTCCAGAGGCTGGGTCTAAGATATTTGTGACTTCCGGAAGCCCAGATTTAGCCAGCGGCTTCACTCCAAAGAGTGAAGACCATTTTTTACCTTTACCTCTATCGTGTGGGTCCTTGGGTTTCAAATCTTTATCCTCTCCTAGTTTTTCTTTTTCCTTGTCCTCTTCTGACCCTTGAGATGCTTGACCTCCTACCTATTTGCTAGTTCTGGTCCCAGAAAAACTACAATCTCTAGGAAATCCACCTTCCCCAGGTAATATGTTAATTTCTCTATCAAATTTGAATTAAAATTGAGAAATTGTGGCCTAAGCATTTTTAACTGATTCAAAATCATTGAGACTCTATCTTACATCTAGAAATTTAAAGTAAGTTGCTTGGAGACCTAGTTTATGCACTTGTAGTAAATAAATTCATTTTTGGTGTTTCTTTAAATAAGTCAATCTCTCTCTTTCTCTCTAATTTTTTTGAATATATATCATTAATTTTTTGTGGGAGTTTCTTTATTTGCTCCATAATTAGTAACCTGCCTCCTTGTATTCTAAGGTTTGAAGTAAATTGCTTAAAGACTTGGTTCATTTACTTTTAATGAATAAATGCATGCACCTCACTCTCTCTGAAATATAAAGTAATGTGATCTCTTTTCTTTTTCAAAATAGCTCTATAGAAATTAAACTAATATGATTAATTTCATTTCCAAAATAGTTGACTTTTTTCAACACAATCCCTAGGCTCACTTCACCATTTAATCATAATGTTGCATAGAGTTAAATTTGAGAACAAGGGTAGTTTATATCTGAAACTTTTGTTAAAATATGGGCACTTGTAGGAAGCTTCTGGAATACCCAATGTATTCTATCTTCCTTGAATACCTAATGCATTTTATCTTCCAAAATAGACTAGTACCTAGAAATCCCTATAATTTTTTAGCTTCAAATAATTGTTAAGGATTAAGAAATGCTAAAATTGGTGCCTTGCTGATTTTCCTATTTAATTTCTCAAAAGTGTATTGTTGTTTAATACTACTGAAACACTATGAAAATTGAGGTTAGTATAAACCAATACGAAATCCTATTAGTAAGAGATTTCAACCATAAGCAAAACATGAAGACAAATCTATCCAAAGAATTATCAAAGAAGATTAGTAAAAGAAACTGATTAGAAATAAATAAACAAACATGGATATTACTCCCTCATGATGCTCTCGATGCCATGACTCTTCCTTGTCCTCCTCCTCTCCAAGATCCTCCTGCTATGTGAAGTATGTCCTCAGCTTGAGCACTAGCACAAAGGGGATGTCAAATGGAGGATGGGAGACAATTGATTATGTGAAGTGCGGATGAGGATGCAAATGAAGTATTAATGTCAAATAACAATTCCAACTAGTGGAAGAGCTAAAACATAATACAAATATAAACAAAGTAATAATTCATGGATAACTCTTGTGTGTGTGACCCTCAACAATGAAGGAATGAGCTCTATTTATAGAGAAAATTGGCAAATGAAGGGTTGAGATTGAGTTGATTGAGGAAGGATTAGGACTGCTTGAGGAAGTGGTGATCCTCAATCCATTTGCTCTCCTTCAAGCCAATTGCATGTTGACAAGTGTCAACAAGGGAAGGCTTGAGAGGAGAGGGGGACAAAATAATTAAATGCTTGAAGACTTGAAGGAAGCCATTAAAGGTTTAAGAGGGCTTTAGAAGCAAACCATTAAAGGCTTGAAGACTTAGAGGGAAAACATTAAAGGCTTAAGCAGACTTTAGAAGGAAACCATTAAAGGCTTATAGACTTTAAAGGAAGCCATTAAAGGTTTGAGTTGATATGTTTTGAGTTAACCTTTGGTTTAGGAATGTGCAAACCATTAAAGGGTGATTAGGATAATTATAGGGTTTTAGACATTATTAGAAGCAGGTTAACTTGCAACTTGCATTTTCTAGAAAGTGCAAGTGGGTGAGGGATTTACGAATTTAAATAAATATTTATTTATTTAAATGTGAGAGATGAGATTTAAATAAATGTTAATTTATTTAAATGTGAGAGGGGGGTTAATTAAATAAATATGATTTATTTATTTAATTAATTGTCAGAATATTGTAACGTGAGTTAAATCAAATAAATTGAATAATTTATTTAATTAATAGAACATAGTTAGAATGGATGAATTAAATATTAATTTAATTAATATTTGAACGATGGTTAAATAATCAAATAAATACTGAATATTTATTTAATTAAGTGGATAGATTTGGGTGTCTATATTTGCCCCTCTTTGAGACAGTGTGGTTTATCACATCTTTTCAAAGAAAAATAAGTAAGAAAGGTACATGCCTTTGTGTACACTAGGTTGATCATTAGGTATGCCCCCTCAAGAGATGGGACAAAATTTCAAAAATTCAAACAATCTCTTGAATGTTTTAAAGAAAATTAGGCATGGTAGAATGGGGGATTCTAGATCGAATGGTGGAGGAGAAGGGTAAGCCAGTAAGTACCCTTAGGTCATGCTCGAGATACAATGCAAACACAATATTGTGGTGCATTTAATGGATGTTGTTCAATTGATCAATATTGCTTGGACAGTCGGGTGCAATTAGGTGAAATACCTCGATTTTAGTCAAAGCATGATAGTTGATGTCAGTTTTCACTTGAAAAGGATAAAGTCTGCGTAATTGAATCAAATTGACCTGTTGAGACTTAGACAATTTATTTAATTGCCCGATGAAGTCCAGGTGTATGAGTCAAATACTCATTGAGACTTAGACAATTAATGTAATTGTCTGGTTTGATTGGATTTGTCTGGTTAATCAATTGACAGTTGGGTTGAAAATGCAAACATAGTAACTTGTTGTTGTGTATAGGATAACCTAGGTGACACCAACTACGTAGCTCCTTCGTTTAGAGATGGATTGCAATGAACTTGGCTTGATTAGTTTGTTGGGACACATTGTATGGTATGTGGTTATGATGACCTAGATAGGGAGGGTAAGGGGGGGAGTCAATGTTATATAGAAGGTATGGAGGACCTAGTACCCATTATTGTATAAGAGGATTGAATCGTCATGCCTATGTATGAATGATATGCAGTGATATGGATTTATGGATGGATGGAATGCAATGGTGGGATATGTTCAAATGAAATAAAATGGATGAATCTTGTGCTTTTCATAGTGCTTTATTTCATCATTAGGCTTATTTGGTACTGATCTTGAATGAGGTATCAGAAACAAAGGTTGAGCATTACACCTGTAAACATACAAATTACATACAAGGAATACTCCCCTCCATTCTAGTTCACATGTTGATGGTCAAGGCATACACTATAGTCAATAAGCTATAGTGATCCATGACTTTGTATTTTTGCATAGGACCTTGTAGCTTAGTGAACTTTCCATGTATACACCATTAGTATTTGCCCCAGAACTTCATTGGAACAATCAACAGACCAAAAAAAAAAGACACCATGAACCATCCTGACCTATCTAATCACTTATGTATATCCTTGAGTAACATAGAAACATGATATAAATCAGTAAAAGACAAAAATACTATCAATAGTCAAACAACTAATGAATCTTCTTGCCAAAAGATGTATCATCATGTCTTGTTTTGAAGGAAGGATGCATCCTTGTTAAGATGTTTGTTTGATGTGAAGCCTAGATATTTTCTCATTCATGGACTAATTGATATTTTGCCTTGTTTGAATATTTGATTTGTAGGCTCAATTTGTTTTTGTGTCTGATCAAATGTTTGTGTGAACAAGAATCAGTTTATTGCAATGTTTTCATTTGGTTTATGTGATGTTTTTGTATTTTCTAGTTTTATACAGTTTTCCCAATGTTTTTTTATTTTTCTTCAAGACAATTTTTGAATGTTTTTGGATTATTTCATGATGTTTTTCAAAAGCTTTTGGATAATTTTAGGACATTTTTCAAATGTTTTTGGATTATTTACAATAAACTAGGTCTGTGAACCAGTGATATTCAAGATCCACTCCCATCCTAATGTCAAGGAAAGTTGCCCCCAATTAGGTGTAGGTGGTAAGTGTGATAGTGGGACTGTAGGACAAAGATTAATGATAGATCAATAGCAAGCCATGGGAAGTACAAAATGTTGTGGGTGGATGAAAGGATTTGATCAATGAATTTGAAAGATGGTGGAGCAAATCCTTTATGTATGGTGCATGTTTGCCAGGAATTTACCATCATACTTGTCCGAGGTTCCATCTGAGTGGTTTTCACCATTTGGATGAATGATTTCTCTTTACTATTTTCTTGTTTTTTTCAAAAAAAATTATACTTTTTTAAAGACTTTTTCTGAATTTTTTGATATTTTTGAAATATGTGTGAGCCTGATGCTCTGAACAGTTATGTATGCAAATTCTTGAGGTGCATGTTGTTTATTAGATCTAAGAGTGGTTCCCCTTCTGAAGTAGCCAATTGATATTCCCTGGACCCAAAGACTGTAGTAATTACATAGGTACCTAACCAGTTTGATTCAAATTTTCCTATATGTTCCTTGTTTGGTTGGTTGCGAGGATTTTCTCTTACAACACGATCACCAACTTCAAATTTTCTATGCTTGACTCTATGATTGTAGCTTCTAATCATGCGTTGTTGATATTATTTAAGGTGGTTGAAGGCAGCTTGTCACTTCTCATCTAATAATTCCAAGTCTTGAAGACGTGAGACCCAAATTCCTCATCATTGATTAGATTGTGCAGTGATACTTGCAAGGATCGTAACTCGACCTCAATAGGTAAGATAGATTCTGCTCCATAAACAAGTGAATATGGTGTTGCACCTATAGGAGTTTGAATGCTAGTTCAATACACCCATAGTGCAGGATTCAAACAGATGTGCCAATCATGATCGACGTCATTGACTATTTTCTTTAGGATTTCGAAGATATTCTTGTTTGAAGCTTCCGCTTAATTGTTGCCTTGTGGATAGTATGGGGTAGAAAATTAGTGTTGGATATGAAATTTATCACACAATTCACAAACATCATGGTTTTTTAATGGAATATCATTATCTATAACAATGGGCATGGGCACATCGTACTGACGTATGATATAATTCAAGATAAAGGATGCAATTTTCTTATCATTGACTTGTGTTAATGGAATGACTTTGATCTATTTTGTGAAGTACTCAGTGGTAGTAATAATGAATTTATGACCACCTAATGATGATGGATGTATCTTACTCAAAAGGTTGACTCCCTATTGGTAGAAGGGCCATGGTGTTGAAATAGTTTGTAGTTCCTGCATTGGTGCATATATCAAGTCTCTCTGAACTTGGCATTTCTTGCACTTTCTGACAAAATAATATGAGTCTTTCTCAATGGTAGGCCAATAATATCTTGTTCTCATGATCCTTTTAACCAAGGAAGGGCTACTAGAGTGAGCTCCACAAATTGCTTCATGTACCTCTTGTAAAGTTGTTGTCACCTTTCCTTGCTCTAAACATTGTAGGAGAGTACCATCAAGACCTCATCAGTATAGGGTATTACTAATGATTATGTATTGGGATGATTAGCGTATAAAGGTCTTACATTGGTTATTGGATAGGTCTGGTGGAAGGATTTGATCATGAAGGTAAGTGTAGAAATCATCATACGAAGGGGAATTGGGACCAACGATTTGACATACCATTTTGGATTCTAGGATATCATAAGCAAGGATCCATAGTTGTTCAACTAAGAACTCGTAGTGTGTAGAATTTTGTGGTAGATCCAAGAGAGAAACTATCATAGCCATCTCATCTACAAATCTGTTTTGTTCCCATGGAATTTTCTCAAAAGTGATAGTGGTGAAGATTCGTTTGAACCTATCGACCATACATTTGTAAGGCATTATCTTTTCATCCTTGGTTTGGTAGTCATCATTGACTTGTCAGATCACTAGTTGGGAGTCACCATAGACTTGTAGGTCCTTCAAGTTCCATAGTATAGCCATTTTGAGTCTTGTGATCAAGGATTCATACTTTTCTATGTTGTTTGTACATGGAAATGTTAGCTTGTATGACTTTGGAATGCTATCACCTTGAGGATTGATGAAGAGAATGTTCACTCTTGAACCATGTCGAGTGTATGATCCATCAAAGTAGAGATTCCACTATTGTGTAGGTGTTACTGTGAATATTGCTTCATCAAGAAAGGTTGATACAAGTGGGTGATTACCCTCCATGGGAGATTCTACTAATTTATCTACTATTACCTACCCTTTTATTGCCTTGTGGTCCACATACTCAATATCAAATTTGCTTAGGATCATTGCCCACTTTGCTAATCAACCAGTTAGAGCTACCTTAGTTAGAAAATATTTTAGAAGATCGATCTTTGCAATGAGCTTGGTTTTATGTGTCAGCATATAATGTCTTAGCTTGAGTGAGGCTAGGACCACTGCAAGGCATGCACGCCCAATAGGGGTATAGTTGAGTTCATACCCTACCAATGTTTTGGAGATATAGTAGATTGTGTATTCCTTTACTTCTAAATCATGTTGTGCTAGTAGTACCCCTAAGGCAAAAGCAATAGATGATATGTACAATAATAAGGGTGTATCTGGAGTTGGTGGTATTAATAGAGGTGGTGTCATGAGGTATTCTTTCAACTGCTAAAATGATTGTTAGCATTTTTCATACCATTTGAACTGAATGTTTTTGTGTATCAGATGTGTGAATGGATGACATTTGTCAACTGACTAAGTGATGAACTGATGAATGGATTGTAACCTCCCTTGCAATGTTCTTAGCTGACTAATATTCTCCAAAGGTGGAATTTCAAGGATTTCCTTCACCTTTGCTGGATCAACTTCAATTGCTTTATCCGAGACAATGTATCCTAGAAGCTTCCTGGAGGTTAGTCCAAAGGCACATTTCTTTGGGTTCAAATGAACCTTGTATTGCTATAGCATTGAGAAGATCTTGTCTAGGACCACCAAGTGATTCTCTCTTGTTAAGGACTTTTCTAGGAGATCATCTACATAGTATTCCATTAAAGTATGCATTATGTCATGAAAGATGGTGGTCATAATGCGTTGATATGTAGCTCCAACATTATTTAGGCCAAATGGTATCACATTCTAACAAGAAATGCCTCATGGACAAGTGAAGGCTATTTTGTGTTGATCCTTAGGTGTTATTTTGATCTAATTGGACCAAAAAAAATCCATCCATAAGTGAGAGCATTGCATGTCCACTAGTCATATCCACAATCATGTCGATGTTAGGAAGGGGGAAGTCTTCTTTTGGACAATGTTTGTTTTAAGTCTGTGAAATCTGTACAAATGCAGATGCCCCTAGTTGGTTTTGCCATTGGTACAATATTGGATATCCATTCTACATAGTCAATTGGCCTGATGAAACCAATGTCTAACAACTTTTTAAGTTCATCCTTTGCTAAGAGTGCAATCTAAGGATGCATTTTCCTTAGCTTTTGTTTCACTAGTTTGGCTCCTTCTGCTACTGTCAAATGATACATCACTAGGTCTAGATCCAGTCTTGGCATGTTTACATAGGACCATGCAAAGTTGATCTGTGTTTGTTGAAAGAATTTTGCAAAGCTAGGATCTTCTTCTAGAGTCAATGATGTTATTAAGTGTATTATGTGAGGATTTCTTGTTGTTCCTATATTTATTTTATTTGTTTCTTCCACAAGGATAGATGATCTTTAGTGATTTGTGTTGAATGGGAGAATGTCAAACCTTCCACCCTCAAGCACCTCAGAAAGGTTTTTGCCATTGTATTATTCCTTTATTTATACTATTTTAGGATCTAAAAGTGTAGCAATGCAATTATACTAGAAGATCCATTCTTGATTGTTATATTTTTGCGACTGAAATGTTTGGCATTCTCTTCGAAGTAAGTTTCCCTATTGAGTTCAAGAGAAAACCCAACCTTATGATTCATGCTTGGTATGTTATCTCAAAGTTTGAGGAATTCAATAATTGCATTATCATTTTGGAACATATCTAGGCATGGGGGACTTTGTTGGTCCCAATCAATGAGTTGGGGATGTATAAGTGGCATTATGTCATCGACTAGGTTAAGTTCGTAGGATGTGGCGTTTAAGGTTAGAACATAGGTATCAAGGTAATCATTGGTACTCTCCTCTTTATATTTAGAGAGGAAGTGATACATCTTTATCAGAAGGATGTTTTGACTATTGTGCAATAGGATCCCATAAAGTTTCGATCCATGCCTCTCCTTCGACTCTTTTATTTTCAAAAGTATCAAAAGAATCCCATTCAAATTCATGTGAAGCTAAATAATCCCATTCATATTCATGTGAATCCATCTCAAAATCACTTTGTAAATATTTGTTACTACATCTTATAGTCAAGTCTTTAGGTGTAAATTTTTTGTCGATAGTTGTTGAAGGTGTCGTATCTAATGGGGTTGTTGATATTGATGGTATGATGAAAGAATAAGTATCTGGTAGAATACTAAGAGGGGGGGTGAATCGGTATATTGAAAAACCGATACAAAGTTCCCAAGCTCAAACTCAGTCAAACAAAGTAAATATATCTCAGTCAAGATCAATATTCTTAGGAATACTTGACATTAACCGGTTTAACTATTATGACAACTTTTAACAGTAAACATCAACAATGCTTAATCTTAACTCAACATATTCATCTCTCAATGTTTCTACTTAACATGCCTTATCAGAAGTTAACCAAATCAATAAATAAGATCACAACCACAAAAGCATTCACCACTTGACACAAATGTTTATATGTGGAAAACCCAAATAGGTAAAAACCACGGTGAGAAGGGACTCACAAGGATAGCTATATGAACTCTTTTGAAGTTTGCCCTGTTAGCAACCAAATCATGTTAGAGCTTTATAATAAGTCATGTTAAGAACTAATTCCGGTTAGGAATCACTCGGTTAAGGGATTCACATATATGCCTTTGTAGAAGCACAATACCCTGTTAGGAGTAACCTCACTGGATGATTTAGGAATCCAAGCTAATGGACCAACTTGTTAGAGGATTTAATGAGTAACCAAGCTTGTTAGAGCTTACCTGGTTAAGGGATTTTACTTCTGCTATAATTGTTAGAAAACAATAGGTTTTCTTGATCTGTCTGAGTAGCACTAAATTTGCTTGATCAAATCCTTCTAAGCTTCAATCTGCCTTCACTCAAAGTGTGGATCCATTCACTGGTTGGGAAACCACACACTCAACAAGTTTTCTACCAATCTTTCCAACAACCTTTACAAACAACTTCATCGACCTTAAATACAAATCAATTAGGTTGGTAACACAACAAAAACTAATTCTCATCATTGAGATTACAAACAAGTCGGTTCAATCTTGACCATTAGAAATCATGACAATCTCTTCACATTCTTCAAGACAATTCCAACCGCTCCGTGATCACCACTCCATTAGACTTTGTAACTCATCACATGTTGTGCATTAAATGCAATCCACTTTGCTCCTTCCCTAGACAATAAGAAAACACACCAAACCAATTTGAATTTATCCTCATACAATTATCACACGTGTCTCCATCATTACTACTCATCAAATAATAAACCAACAAACTTGATCAGTTAGGGGTTAACAGCTGATAGGGTTTACCGGTTACATTACATAGAAAGGTTTGACACTTTACACCAGTTCACCGGTGTAACTCACAAACTTTACATATCGGTTACAATATCTTCTAAAACTCTCTTCTTACCGGTTACTAGATAATATCAAAAGCAAACAATATTAGCAATAACATGAATACCTTTTACCAGTTTAATTGACATCAATGACAACATATCATTAATGCAATCTCTATGCAAAATTCCAATAAACTCAAAATGCCAACAATCTCCCCCTTTGGCATTGATGGTAATACAAATATCAACGCCTCTAATTGCTGCTGAGATTGGTGAATAGGAATCCTGGTTTATATTACCAAGTATTCACCTTTCTCTGTGTGTCTTCAGTCTGTCACTGGTGAATAGGAATCTTGGTTTACATTACCAAGTATTCACCTTATCAGACACATAATTCTTCTCCTCAATCACATAATTCTTCGCCCCCTTTGACAGCAATGCCAAAGTGAAAGTAAAACATGTAATTATATTCTCACTATGCATCAACATAATTCTGCAACTTTATGCTCCCCCTATGGAATACATCCACTCCTTCATCAATCCATATAAGATTCTACAAGTAATTCAGAGACTGATGCAATCAACATCATGTTCAACTAACTTCATGAAGAGGAACAACCCCCAATTGACTTCTAAGATACTCAAAAGTGGTCTTAGGCAGAGGTTTGGTAAAGATATTTGCAAACTGCTCCTTGGTAGAAACATGCTCCAAGATAACATCTTTACTTTGAACTTTTTCCCTCAAGAAGTGATATTTCAATTCAATGTCCTTAGTCCTTGCATGCAAAACAAGATTTTTAGAAATATTTATTGCACTTGTATTATCACACAAAATATTTATAGGTTCTGAGATTTTCATCTTCAAACCTTCCAAAATGTGCCTCATCCACATAGCTTGTGTGCAATTCACATAAGCTGCTAAATATTCAGCTTCAGCAGTAGATTGTGAAGTGCAACTCTACTTTTTACTACTCCATGAGACTAGCCTTCCTCCTAGAAAGAATGCTCCACTAGTAGTACTCTTCCAGTCATCAATATTTCCTACCCAATCAACATCTGTGTATGCCTGCAAATCAAAATCTCCACCATATGGATACCATAATCCATAGTCAACAGTACCTTTCAGATATCCAAAGATTCTCTTAGTCACCATCAGATGTGCCTCCTTTGGATTCTTTTGAAATCTAGCCACAATACCAACTGCATGGGCAATATTTGATCAACTGTGAACAACATAGTGTAGTTTCCCAATCATTGACCTAAATTCCTTTTCATCTACAAACTTAGACGCATCTTCCTTGGACAATTTACAACCTGTAACCATTGGGGTTCCAACTGGTTTACAGTCACTCATACCAAAAGTCTTCAAAACCTCCTTCACATACTTGGATTAAGTAATGAAAATACCATTCTTCATCTGTTGTATCTGTAAGCCTATGAAATTTTTTATTTCCCCTAATAATGACATCTCAAATTCATTCTTCATTTCAGCTACAAAACAATTACTCATGTCATCATTTCCTCCAAATATAATGTCATCTACAAATACTTCACTGACCAGTATATCATCTCCTTCAGTCTTGAGATAAATGTTGTTGTCATCACTAGTTCTAGAAAAGCCTATCTTCATCAGATGAGTATCAAGTCATTCATACCATGCTCTGGGTGCCTTCTTTAATCCATACAAAGCTTTATGTAGTTTGCATACCATGTCTTCCTTATCTATCAATGCATAACCATCAGACTTCTCTATATAAACTTATTCTTCCAGTATCCCATTCAAGAATGCAAAATTGAAATCCATCTGTTATACTTTGAACTTCTTATGAGCTGCAAATGCAAGTAGTGTTCTGGCACCTTCCAGTCTTGCTACTAGTGCAAAAGTTTCTCCATAGTCTTCTCCTTCTTCTTGCACATAACCTTTGCATGCTAATCTTTCCTTATTGCGAACTACAACACCATCTTCATTTAACTTGTTTTTGAATACCCATTTAGTACCTATAACATTCTTGTTTACCGGTCGGGGTACTAGGGTCCAAGTGTTGTTCTTCTCAATTTGTTCCAACTCCTCCTCCATAGCTTTTACCCAATGATCATCATCAAATGCCTCCTTAGCATTTTTGGGTTCAAAGGTGGATATCATGCAAGAGTTCTCTCTTATTCTCCTTCTAGTTAGTACTCCAACATCTTTATCCCCAATTATCTGTTTAGGACTATGATTTAGTCTAACATACCTAGGAATAACATGATCATTCTCTTCAGGTTCAGCTTCTTCATTGTCATCTTCCTTTGAATTTATTTGTTCTGGTTGAACAAGTACATCAGGATTTACTTTACCAGTTTCTGATTTAACAGTTTCATGTTCCAAAAGCAAAATGCAAGGATCTTCATCCTTCTTCTCAGAATTGGTTCCTTCTGAAATTTCAGGACATTCATCTACATGAACATCAACACTCTCAATGATATTCTATGTCCAATTGTTGAAGCATTTATAGGCCTTGCTCTTGGCGGAATAGCCAAGAAATATGCCTTCATCACTCTTAGCTTCAAACTTGCTTATGTAGTCACCTCTTTTAATAAAACATTTGCTACCAAATATTTTAAAATAGCTAACATCAGGTGATCTCCCATACCAGTTTTCATATGGGGTCTTTTCCTTACCTCTTTTAACCAAAACTTGATTCATTGTGTAGACATATGTACTTACAACTTCTTTCCAAAAAGTTTTTGATACACCTTCTTGTATCAGCATAGTTCTAGCAGCTTCAACCACTGATAGGTTGTTTATCTTTGCTATACCATTCTGTTGTGGTGTCCTTGGTGCAGAAAGTTGACGCTTGATACCATTATCATCACAATATTTAGTGAACTCTGCAGAAGTGAATTCACCGGCTTGATATGTTCTTAGACATTTTATCTTTTTGCCACTCTCTTTCTCATCTAAGGCTTTGAATGCCATGAATTTTCCAAAAGCTTCATTCTTATCCTTCAAGAATGTGACCCACATCATCCTTGAACAATCATCAGTGAAGATTATAAAGTATTTGTCACCTTGAATGCTTCTTGTTCTTATTGGTCCACATAGGTCTGTATGAACCAAATCTAACAAGTGTTCTACTGAGAAGGACTTGCTCTTGAAGGTTGAAGAAGTCATCTTTCCTAGTTGAAATTCTTTACAAAGAGCATTAACCGGTTTCTCTAGCTGAGGCAAACCTCTTACTATCTTGGACTTGCTTACTTTAATAATATTGTAAAAATTTATATGACAAAATCTACTATGCCAAAGCCAGCTATCATCTATTTCTACAATCAAAAAGTTGCTAACTTTAGAATTGAGATGAAATAGATTACCTCTGGTCTATTTCTCAGTAGCAATCAATTCACCTTTGTTGTCAAAGATTTTGCATATACCATTTCTAAACTCCAGTGGGTAACCTTTGTCATTAAGTTGTGCCACACTTAACATATTGTGCTTTAGGCCTTCAACCCAATAGACATCATCAACACTTCTCTTCACATTAAGAGAAATAACTCCCTTAGCTTTTACCATACAAGGTGAGTCATTGCCAAATTTGACAACACCACCATCAAATTCCTTCAATGACAGAAATTTTCTCTGATCACCGGTCATGTGATGTGAAAAACCACTATCAATGATCCAATCATCAGAGTTATCCATTCTGGATACTAGTGCCTTCTGATTTGATACTTCTTCCTTAATTACTACAAACAAAATATCTTCACTAGCATCATCATCAGATTCATCATCAGCAATACCATTGTCAATAGCTACAAGAAAATCTCTCTTGCCTTTACCCTTGTACTTCTTAAATTTGTCTCTCTTGTAATCATTTTCACCATTAGGGCAGTTTGCTGCTATATGACCAATCTTGTTGCATGCAAAACATTTTAAAGGTAGCTTACCTCTATAATTACCAGTGCCTCTAGGCAGTCATTTTGCCAACAATGCTTCAAGTTCCACTAAGTTGTCTTCATCATCAACATCTTTGTTGGATCTAGATTCATTGCTATTGTCGGTATCTCTACTTCTTCTCACACATGGGTTAGAGACAAAAGCTATGAATGCAGATTCCTGATTTCTGTACACTACCATCATAGCCATTTAGTTCAAAAGCAGTAAGTTTGCCAATAATAGAGTCAAGAGTTACCTTTGTCTTGTCAATGGATTTTAGCTCCTGAATAGCTACAACTTGGATAGCATAGACCAGTAGCAGGGTTCTCAGTACCTTACTAATTACTGTGGCATCTTCCACTTTCCCTCCTACACTCTTTATCTCTCCAACTATCTCTTTGATCCTTTGACCATACTGTTGGATGTTCTCACCTTCAGACATTCTCATGTCATCAAACTTGCCTCTTACACTCTCTTCTTTAGCAATCTTGACATGCTCATCACCACTATAGATATCTTCAAGTTTCTTCCATACTTCATATGCAGTTTCAAGGCCATGAACATCTACATATTCAGCATCAGACAGGGAACTGATAATAGCTTTTAATGCCTAGTGATTTTCTTGTTGTTCTTTCTTTTGTTCATCAGTTAGGGGTCTAGTAGGTGTAGTATACTTATGTTCTATATGATCCCAATACTGACTACCAAGACTCTTAATGTAAATCTTCATCCTGTCACTCCATATTCTATAGTTATCTTTGTTAAACTTTGGACCTTCTTTCTTCATCATGATCTACAAGATCTTTTCCTCAAGTTTTTAGGCTTTTAGATTAAGAGGACCTAGAGAGCTCTGATACCAATTGATGGTATGATGAAAGAATAAGTATCCGGTAGAATACTGAGAGGGGGGGGTGAATCAGTATATTGAAAAACTAATACAAAGTTCCCAAGCTCAAACTCAGTCAAACAAAGTAAACATATCTCAGTCAAGATCAATATTCTTAGGAATACTTGACATTAACTAGTTTAAGTGTTATGACAACTTTTAATAGTAAACACTTTCAATCTTGTAAACATCAACATATTCATCTCTCAATGCTTCTACTTAACATGCCTTATCAGAAGTTAACCAAATCAACAAATAATATCACAACCACAAAAGCATTCACCACATGAAACAAATGTTTATACATGGAAAACCCAAATAGGTAAAAACCATGGTGAGATGGGACTCACAAGGATAGCTATCTGAACTCTTTCGAAGTTCACCCTATTAGGAGCCAAAGCCTATTAGAGCTTTACAATAAGTCCTGTTAAGAACTAATTTTGATTAGGAATCACCCGGTTAAGGGATTTACAAATATGCCTTGTTAGAAGCACAATACCTTGTTGGGAGTAACCTCGTTGAAGGATTTAAGAATCCAAGCTAATGGACCACCTTGTTAGAGGATTTAATGAGTAACCAAGCTTGTTAGAGCTTACCCGGTTAAGGGATTTTACTTCTGCTATAATTGTTAGAAAAAAATAGGTTTTCTTGATTTGTCTGAGTAGCACTACATTTGCTTGATCAGATCCTTCTAAGCTTCAATTTGCCTTCACTCAAAGTGCAGATCCATTCACTGGTTGGGCAACCACACACTCAACAGGTTTTCTACCAATCTTTCCAACAACCTTTACAAACAACTTCATTGACCTTAAATACAAATCAATTAGGTTGGTAACACAATAAAAACCTAATTCTCATCATTGAGATTACAAACAAGTTGGTTCAATCTTGACCTTTAGAAATCATGACAATCTCTTCACATTCTTCAAGACAATTCTAACCGCTCCATGATCACCGCTCCATTGGACTTTGTAACTCATCATACATTATGCATTAAATGCAATCCACTTTGCTCCTTCCCTAGACAATAAGCAAACGCGCCAAACCAATTTGAATTTATCCTCATACAATGATCACACATGTCTCCATCATTACCACTCATCAGATAATAAACCAACAAACTTGATCAGTTAGGGGTTAATAGCTGATAGGGTTTACTAGTTACATTACATAGAAAGGTTTGACCTTTTACACCGGTTCACTGATTCAACTCACAAACTTTACATACCGGTTACAATATCTTCTACAACTCTCTTCTTACCGGTTACTAGCCAATATCAAAAACAACAATATCAGCAATAACATGAATACCTTTTACCGGTTCAATTGACATCAATGACAACATATCATTAATGCAATCTCTATGCAAAATGCCAATAAACTCAAAATGCCAACAGATATTGCATGTGTGTCTAAAATTTATAAGAGCTTTATCCTTGGAGTGATTTATTTTTGTGCAACATAACCCTTTTGCTTGTTTGTTGTATTTGGGAATTTTGATTGAGAAGTGCTTGTGTGACTTGTATTGTACCCTAGTCCTTTGAGTTGATTTCTAGGCTATAAAGAAGGTTGCAAAGGTTCTTGCACACCCTTCTTTTGTAAGCCTAAATCATTATGTCCATCATAACCCATCTTTTGCATCATTGTGAAGCCTTTGCCATAGTTTTTTGTTTGTATCTATAAAGGTTGTTTACCCTTGGATGACTCCTCTTTGTAGATCCACTTTGTCAAGTCTTCTTTGATAGTTTCTTCATCTTGGCTTCTTCCCAGGGTGAAATTTGCAAGTGTACATGTGCTAGCTGTAGTGGACTTCTACTATGAAGGTTGAGGTTTGCAATATGTCCAGGGTGAAATTGGTAGTTGACCAACAAAAAAAGTTGGCTAATGTTATATTCTCCTAGGCCTTCATATTTTACTTTCATCTTTAGTTTGGTAGTATTTTGTATAGGGATTTTATTACTGGTGAGAGAAGAAGGGTTAACATAGGATGATGAGGAAGTAGCTTCTCTATTGCTAGGCATAGTAGTATCAGGTTGATGCCTTATATTGTTGCGAAAGTCAAATGGGTTAGCATCACCGAAAATTGTTATTTCCACTCCATTATGTAGAAACTTGATGCACTGATGGTAGGTGGAGGGTACTGCTTGCGTGGCATATATCTAGGGTCTTCCTAGAAGAAGGTTATATGGGAGGAGTAGATCTAGGGATTGGTAAACCCCATCCTTCACCATAGGTCCTACTTGTTGATGTGTTTTTTACACACATGTGAACACAGAATAAAATACCATAAGTATCTTATCCTCTCTTGAACAAATTCACCCTTGACCCCTTGCAAGGTACATGACTAAAAAAATTTGCTCTAGTCCCTAAGCAAGGTACGGGCTTGAAAAGGTGAATTCACTCTATGTCCAAGGTAAGGACAAGCCAAGTTGAAAATTTCTCTTCATGTCCTTTGGAAGGACATGGCCTATGATGTAATTTTCATTGTTTGTCCTCTCGAAGGACAGGACCTATAATTAATTTGCTGACTGTCCTTGATGAAGATGGGATTTATGATGTATATTTTGCTCTATGACCACCTTAGGGACATGACCTATAATTTGAATTCACCCACTTAAGAAGACAAGTCAAAAATGGAGAAGCTCGCTCATCATCCTTCTCAAGTATAGGACCTATATCCTATGTTCGCTTTATGTCCTTCATGAGGACAAGATCAAGTGATAAAATTCTCTCACCAAACTTCCCAAAGACAAGCTCAAATCATTGTATGACCGGCCCAAGGACAAGCTTCAAAACATAGTTCACTCAATGTCCTTCATGAGGACATGCCTTATATGGAAAATTCTCTCTTTGTCCTTGATGAGGACAGGACCTATAGTTGCTTTGATGGCTGACCTTTCTAAGGACAACTCCAAATTCACTCTTTGACCATGACAAAGACAAGCATGATTGTAAACCAAGTTCTCTTTTAGACTCATACTTAGGTTTGTTTTACCAGCAGTAAAGTCAAGGCATGCAGATCGCTCCATATCCTTGAGGAAGACTCTTGACTTAGTCCTTTCACCTGACTTGACGAACCTTCTGGCTAATTAAGAAACTTTATCCCTTCAATGCAAAGACTAATAACAAAGAATATAAGACAACCTAGGAATGAGCAAAAGGACTAACCCTAGAAAGTGAAAAGTGGGGGTCCCCATTTGCAATGGGGTGATGTGTGAATACCTCACAACACCTAGTGCCACCTCGAATAAATGTTCTTGAACATTTCAAAGATAAAGACTCAATCCATACCAAGAACCTCTGGAAAATTCAACCCAACTTATCAAGAGACTAGAAAGCATACTTAGAAGTGGAAGAAGAATCTCAGATCAGATCAATGCACCTAGTCTTTGATTACCTATGCGTGTGCAATTGAGTTCATTCCCCTCAACAAGAACATTATGAATTCCAAGTTCTATCGTGATTAGCTACGTAGTTTGTCTAAACTTCATAAGCATCCTAGATAGATCCTCCCTACCAATTGGACATCTATAACCCTGATGAGGTTATCGTTGTAATCTCACAAATATTGCTCCATTGCCAGTCGGGTGTCCATAGCCCCGATGGAGTTACCTGCATGTTCCCATAGCTAATTTGGATATTTCATTTTCATTCATTTTTCTTTTTCTGTTTGATTCTTTTGACTCTTTTTTTATCTCATTTTTCTCTTTTGATATTGCTTTCTTTTCTCTTTTCATCCATCAACTCCTTTAGCTTGTAAGCAATCAATCTTCCTAAGGTTTGATGATTACAGTGGCGCTAAAGCTAGACTTTGTATTTTTCACTAATCATGGCTTCACCTAAAAACCATAATGACTCAGAGATTTATTAGTGTGTTAAGATATAGTAATCAAAAGATGTTGGTATCAAGACACAAAAAGTGATCTTCATCCAAGTCCAGTACAAATCCTAATCAAATGATGAATTTTGAGAGGAATAACCTTGGATTCAAAGCATTTTATGAATAAATACCTAAGAAATGGACTAAACATAAGATCCAAAATGTTGCTAGTGTGTGAGTAAACAACGTAAACACCTTTCTCACAAATAAAGGTTCCCACTTAGGACACCTAAACTTGTTGGCATTTGATCATTTGGTCAACCGATAATGTAATGTGTATTTGCTTAATGCAACCGGTATATGTTTGTTGTGCATAGAAATTAGATTTATGTATGATGACTATTTTGTATGTTGTCATTGATGGCAACTATGTTTCTTTAAGCCATCTAAGTCCTACAGTTCAACCGGTAAAGTAGAGACGTTTTCATCAGAACCGGTAATTAGGACTTTCAATCAGTAAAATGACTGATAGAGTCTCACACCAACAACCGTTACATGAAATCTATGAAGGATGAAGGAATGCAATTTTGCAACAGCATTGAAAATTATCAGATAAAGATAACTTCATGACTGCACGAGTAGATTTGATCAGATGAATGAGATTTGATCAACAAGGTAGAGACCAAGAAACAGAGTTAACTGGTAGTGATGAAAATCACTCAAATCGATCAAACGACACAAAATTGGATTTGTTATGTCAGTGGCCGACATAACTAAAGCATACAATGCAAGATTGTCTAGATGCATTGAACCTAGGGAATTGTAATAAGGTGCTAGCCGTCCTTATGATAATTTTAATTATGTGATGAGGTATGAAAGGACATATATACATGAGCTTGATAGTGTGAAAAATGATGAGCAAATTTTGTATTTCTGATAGTGCGAAGATTAGAGGAGTTGAGAGATGATGTCTTTGTGATGTTGTAATGTTCTGAAGAAGATCTTATCAGACACAAAAGGTGTTATACTAAGATCATTTGTATTTGTTGTCTTCCTAACAGTTGCAACAAGAAAATCCTCTTACAAGGTCACTCCTAACTGGGTGTAGTCAGATCCTAATAGTTCTGATCATTAAATCCTCTAACCAAGTGACACATTAGCTTGTGTTTTCAAATCCCAGTAACTTGGGTAGCTCCTAACAGGGTTGGTCCTCACAGGCCTTTTTGTAATTCTCTTAACTAGGCTTAGATACTTCTAACAGGGTGTGCCCCTAACCGGGTGTTGTAGACCTTAACCGGTCAAATCTCTATATTGCCAGATATTGGATCTTGTGGGTACTAACTCCCACCATGGTTTTTCCCATTTGGGTTTTCCATGTATAAACTCTTGTGTCATGTGGTTTATGCTTTATGTGGTGATTCCATACTTGGTGTTATTTCTTGCATGTCTATTGAGTTTTAAGTTGGTGAAATTGATATTCAGTTTTGTAATGTTTTTACTATCACTAATTCACCCCCCCCCCCCCCCCCCCCCCCGCCTCTCAATGCCTTATAAGTTCATCAATTGGTATCCGAGCCTAACTTCCTTAAGGCTTAACCACTTGGAAGGGATCTCTAATCCTAAGGCAAATATGGGTGAAGGAATGAGCTATAGAGAAATGGCTAGAGAACTTGATGAAACTAAGGATGATCTAGAAACCCTAAGAGGCAAGTATAAGACTTCACTATCTAAAAGGAAAGAACTGACTGAACAATTTTTGGAGATCTCTGACAACAACTCTTCAAATGAGACAAACATTGATGCACTGGTTGAAGAAGTGGAGAAGTTGAATGGTGAGAAGACTAACCCGAGAAGAGAGATGGAAGCACTTACAATCCAAATGAGTGAGGAACTTGAATCTAGAAGAAAGGTTGAGGATCAGATCTGAGATAAAGAGCATGAAATATTTAAGATCAAGTAGGAGAATGCAATTTGTATGAATATTGGCATGAGGAGAAAGAAGAAAAAGAAGCATTACAATCAGATCTTGAAATGGCAATGTCTCTTAGAGAGACTCTCATGAAAAGAAATGAAGATCTTACAAAGGAACTTGTTGAGTCTAATGATAAGCTTGATAAATTCAACAAGAGCTCCTCTGGATGAACAGATCCAATCTCAGAGGATGAAAGGTGATACATATGGGTTAGGATACAATACATCCGAGAAAGGTGAACCTTCTGGTACTAAGAGAGACATTCATGAAGGTAAAACTACTCCTAAGGCTCAGAAGCCTACCGGTAAGAAAGCTTACAAACCTGTTTTCTTTAACTGTCATAAACCAGGACATACTGCTAATATTTGTAGAAGTAGATCTGATGCTAATATTGGTTATAGACCTAATACTAGATATGTGCCTAGAAGATTTGAAGGTTATTGTTATACATGAAACATGTATGGGCATAGATCAGTTGAATATAGATATGGGGCAAACAATCCAGCACCTCACATGAATCCAAGACCTATTAGTGATTGGAGAAGGAATTTCACTGACCGGAGGAACACAAATTGGCAAAGACCCTATGTTAACTGGTCTAGTCCTTATGAGATGGAAAAGAGAGTCAATGTGATTTGCATAATTTGCAACAACTATGGATGTGTGGCTATGAACTGTAGAAGAACATGTAGAGGCAATGAAGGACCTTGGAGAGCATCTAGAATGGCATACTATCATTGCAACAAACCAGGACACATTGCCAAGTTTTGCAGAACACAGAAGAACCAACTGATGAATCATCCTGCAGACTGAAAAGGAAAGCAGAAGGTTGATATTGAAGAAACCAAAGCTAAGATGAATAAGACTTGGAAGAAGAAGAATGATGAAAAACCATTTGAGGAATCAGATTCTTCACCTAATGTGGAGAATCCATCTTTGACAAACTAAGTTGTTTTTACAACTTGGGGTGAGCTTATTGTCAAATCTTGAGTTGTACCCTTGGATGATGTGTTGTAAGTTAAATCTGCATATTCTGATGCATTTTGATGTTTTGATATGTTTGTGGATCATAATCGGCAAATATCATTGATTTTTTGCTACCGGTAATATGCTTAAGAATTTTTAAGGCATTTTAGGGTTTTGTCAGTAAATACATTTATTGCAGTAGTTAAAGTGCAAATAAATATAACTTTTTGAATTTCATTTGTCACTTTGCATCTTGAGAACTCTTGGTGAAGCAAGCAGCGCAGAGATAAGTTTGTGCAAGAATCAACATATTGTTTACTCACTTGTCTGAGAGTCAACAAAGGGAGATTGAAGATGCGGCCATCTTCAGTATGAACAAGTTTAGTAGAGTCCTCATTGAATTACAAGGGCAAATTTTAGATTCCTTATATAATTTGATTGATGTTGGGTGGCAAGGGGCAATTAGCCTTGATAAATAATTTATTGATTATACACTTAAACACTTGCAACCAGAAGCAACTAAAGAGGACATTAAATAGATAAAGGTAAATTCAAAAGCCTTGTACAAATCAAAGAAGAGATTAACTAGAATATTGATAGGTGATACTGAATCGGTCCAAACGGAGACTAAAATTTTGATAAAGAAATCTTTAGGTCTCATCCCTGAAGAAGAAGAAAAATATGAAGAAGAGGATGTTCATACACCTATTGAGTTAAAGGGAGAAGATTTTCCTAAGGGTGTTAAGCCTACAGATTTGAAGCCGGATAATAAGTACTTGCATGATGACCCTATTGATACTAATCCTATCGATATACCAGATGATGATGGCACTGATAATGCAGTTAATAATGACATGGATAATGTTGAAAATACTAGAGATAATGTAAATGTAGTAGATATTGATGTACAAGTGGATGATCCCCAAGAGAAAAAACAAGATGTAAATAATGAAGGTGAGAAGGAAACTGATAAGAACTCAAGTGAGCAATCGATGAATGCACAGTCAACAGAGACTCAGACTGTATCAGTCGATGTATGTGCAGATGCAAATATAACTATTGCTACTGAGGATAATCAGAAGGATTCAATTGATAAAGAAGAGGAAGCACCAGTGAAAGAACAAACTGTTGAAAATTTGCAATTGGTCAAAGACACCACTAAGGAAGAGGAGACATAAAAAGATAAGGAGGCAGAGAAGAAATTAGAGAAGGTGGAAATGCATCCACCACTGGTAAAGGTACATCATGTTGAAAGTCAACTGCCACCAGTCACTACAACAACATAGAAGGAACAAACAGAGATAGGGAAAGAGAAACCTGAGAAGAAGTCGAAAGAGAAGAAGTCGAAAGAGAAGAAAACAAAGGAGAAGAAGAAAACCCTGATTGATGATGATGATGAGGACCCTGTGAGTATTAAAGGTCCAATAGATATGGACAATTTGAGCTCTTCTGAATTAATGGAGATTGCTACTGCTATGAAATCCGGAAGCACAAAAGAAGAGGTTGAAAGAGCATAAATGAGAAGCAGAGACCATTCAAATTGATGTTGAAATTTTATCAAGTCTCCTACCCGAGACTGATACAGATAATCTATCCACCCCTATTGCAAAGCTTGGATAGTTAGTTGTTGATGTTGGTGAAAAACTAAAATCACTTGAAGAGGCAGCTCATGTTTTAGCTGAAAAAGATTACAAGAAGAGAAGGGGGGAACAATTGTTTTCAGGAAGTTGACAAAGGTAAGGTTTCTTTAACAGTGAACAAAGATCTTTTGAAGACTGGAATAGAAACTGGAGGTAAAATTTTGGCCACTATATCTAAAGTATCATTATTCTATTATGACTTAAAGAAAAAGAGAGAAGATACAAAGAAGGAACTAGAGAGGATAAGTGATGCATACGTACCGGTATAGGACTCTGCTTTAACTTTTGGTAAATTTATTTTTTCCTTATAGCACATATTAGAAATTTATGATTTTGAACAAGTAAAGTGGATAAGATCCTTGAAGGAGCTGAAGACTCAGTTAATTCTGAAGGTTGAAATTTTACAGTGAGCATACAAGGAGTCTGAAGCAATTTTGGCTACCCCTGAGATGAGCATTGTTGATGCTATGGAAGAATTTTTTGCACAGATTTTGACACATGTTGAAATCACTGAGACACTGTTAGAAACATGGGACAATGAACTTAAACAGTTGAAGTTTCATTTCAGTGATATTTTGTTGAGAATTGCATTGTAAAGATTTCAAAACTCTTATATCTATCTATATATGCAGTTTTTGTTGACAAATTTTGATGTAATGTATGTAATTTACTTTTCTAATTGGCATTGTTGTCAAAGGGGGAGTAGAATTAGTTTAAGAGTCAAAATATTGTATGCACTGTCAAGGGGGAGTAATCATTCATTTTTGCAATGACATGCAATTTCTAAGGGGGAGTGTATGTCATGAAGTCCATTTTTGTTTTGCACACTTAGTTGACAACATTTTCCTAAGTGTTGCCATCAATGCCAAACGGGGAGATTGTTGGCATTTGATCATTTGGTCAACTGGTAATGTAATGTGTATTCGCTTAATGCAACCGATATATGTCTATTGTGCATAGAAATTAGATTTATGTATGATGACTATTTTGTATGTTGTCATTGATGGCAACTATGTTTCTTTAAGTCATCTAAGTCCTACAATTCAACCGGCTAGACTTAACTGATAAAGCAAAGACGTTTTCATCAAAACCGGTAATTAGGACTTCAACTAGTAAAATGACTGACAGAGTCTCACACCAACAACTGGTACATGAAATCTATGAAGGATGAAGGAATGCGGTTTTGTAGCAACACTGAAGATTATCAGATAAAGATAACTTCATGACTGTACGAGCATATTTGATCAGATGAATGAGATTTGATCAACAAGGAAGATACCAAGAAACATAGTTAACTGGTAGTGATGAAAATCACTCAAATCAGTCAAATGACACAAAATTGGATTTGTTATGTTGATGGCCGATATAAATAAAGCTTACAATGCAAGATTGTCTAGATGCATTGAACCTAGGGAATTGTAATAAGGTTCTAGCCGACTTTATGATAATTTTAATTATGTGATGAGGTATGAAAGGATATATATACATGAGCTTGATAGTGTGAAAAATGATGAGCGAATTTTGTATTTTTGATAGTGCGAAGATCAGAGGAGTTGAGAGATGATTTCTTTGTGATGTTGTAATATTCTAAAGTGGATCTTATTAGACAAATAAGGTGTTATATTGAGATCATTTGTACTTGTTGTCTTCCTAACAGTTGCAACAAGAAAATCCTCTTACAAGGTCACTCCTAACAGGGTGCAATCAGATCCTAACAATTTTGATAATTAAATCCTCTAACCAGGTGACACATTAGCTTGTGATTACAAATCCTAGTAACTTGGGTAGCTCCTAACAGGGCTGGTCCTCACGGGCCTTTTTGTAAAGCTCTTAATCAAGCTTGGACACTTCTAACAAGGTGTGCCCCTAATCGGGTGTTGTAGACCTTAACCGGTCAGATCTCTATACTACAAATAGTGGATCTTGTGGGTACTAACTCCCACCATGGTTTTTCCCATTTGGGTTTTCCACGTATAAACTCTTGTGTCATGTGGTTTATGCTTTATGTGGTGATTGCATACTTGGTGTTATTTCTTGCATGTCTATTGAGTTTTAAGTTGGTGAAATTGATATTCAGTTTTGTATTATTTTTACTATCACTGATTCACCCCCCCTCTCAGTGCCTTATAAGTTCATCAAAACTAAGAAAAACAACTGACTTGAAAGCACACTAAATCCAAAGAAAACTAAGATAAAGCACACGAAAAACAAACCAAACTAAATCAAACCAAAAGCAAATGAACTAAAGAAAGAAAATGACTAAACTACTTGAGCCACTTAAGAACGTAAGTTAAATGACTCAAGAGAAATTAAGAACAAGGCTCAAAAAGACCTCTAAATTAAAACACATGAAAGGAAAACCTACTCTAAAACTATATACAAGACTCCTAGACTTAATATGACTCAAAGAAGCGAAATATGTATAGGACTTTACATGATTTATCAAGGTATGCAAAATGAGCATGGAAAAGATGATAGTTCAGAATCAAGCAAATTCATCTTTAAATATAGAAAAGCAAGCTCTGACCATGCATCTCTCATATTCAGGCAACTCCTCATGTAAGATAAGCAATTCAGGAAATTCATTGGGACCATGATCTATCCAAATGCAAGTTGTTTTCCCAAAACCCCCATAATCAAAGTCATAATAACTTTCAAAGCTAGGATTAAGGAAAGAGGCAACCTGCCATATTTCGAGCTTGGATGGAAGTGCTTGCTCGAATGAAAGTGTTTTGTTAGAAGTGAGATTATCAACTGCTTCAGGAGGTCACAATTGGTGATGTACCATTCCACAAGCACTCACAACATGTTGATCCTGATTGCGATCTCTTCTTGAAATAAACTCAGCGCCCCTTCAAATAGCTCAACCTTCTTTGCTTTCACAATGGCATCTTGCTCATTTCTATGCATAAACCACACTTATTCATGAAATTCCATGAGCATATCTCCAAAAATTAAGGACTACTTGATAGATCGATCTTCAAACATCTCTAGTTGATCAAATAAATTTTTTGGTGGCATTTCATCTTCAAGCAATGTCTTGGGAGGCTGAAGTTGATGATGAACTAAATCTCCCAGAATAACTTGTTTGTATTGAAATTTTTTTGGCAGTGATTTCATTTTTACTTCTTCCATGAGCTCTTTCTGTGCCCCCTCAAATAGTATGATGATGATGATATCTTTAAGTGCCCCCTCGAATTGTTCTTCATATTTGGGCTCACTTACAATGATCTACAATTCATTCAACATCCTATATGATTGTCTTCTTCAAGAGTGCTATTTGAAACTTCTTGTATCTCTTTCTCAAGGATTTCCTTTTGTAGTATGAATTAAAGTTCTTTAAGGAATGAGTCTTCTTCTTCCTTGATTGCTTGTTCAACACTTTGATCTTCCCTTATTACTACTTGAGCATTCTCAAGTGCTTCTTCAACTTTCATTTCATGACATTCTTCTTCAGGTACAAGGCATGGTGAGCTATTCACTGCAATAAATTGATCATCAGGTAAACTTTTGGTATCAATTTGCAACTGTCTTCCTTCACTTTCTAGTCATGTAGCAATGTCTTGTTCATAGTTTTTTGAATTCAGCTGCGAGGTACACACTCCACAATCTATTCATGATACACTCTTCCTCGGATAAGGCTTGCAATCCAAGCTGATATCTGACTTGGTTGATAGCCATTTCACACAACGAGTAAGTAAATTCAGAGTGAGGTGCATTATGAATCCTACACCACAATGGTAGCTATAGACACCTAAAATTGTCTAGTCTAATTAAATAAATATTTTATTTATTTAATTATTTTAAGCCTAATTCTTCTATTACTTAAATAAATCTTTATTTATTTAATTAATTCATTTACCCTCTTCTAGCCTTATTTCTCATTTAAATAAATATCTTTATTTATTTAAATCATCCTTTCCTAAATTAAATAAATATCTTATTTATTTAATTCATTCATTAGCCTTTTCTACCCATGACACATGTCATTCATCTCTTAATTCCTACACTACCTACCCTCTCATTATTTTCTTATTTTCTCTACCTACCCTCTAATCCTAGCCGACCATTTATCTTTTAAACCTCTTAATCTTATCCCCCCATTTCTTATAGTGTCTTCTATATAAGGAAACACTTCCTTCATTATCAACCCTAATCACCTAATCACCTAATTAGCTAATCAACCCCCAACTACGCTTTCAAACTTTCACATGTGATCAAGTCTACTTGCAACCACATTTTCATTCTTTGTTGAGCTCTTGTGCACATATAAAATTTGAGAGCAAATATATCAAACAAGATCAACAGAGATAGGAAGAATGGAGATCCAAACCCTATTGGACATGTGATGGTATAATATTTGTGATTTCATTTGATTTGCATTGTTTTAGGTAATCTTCATATGTTATGGTGGATCTTTGTTGTTGTTAGGCTAGGGTTTTGTGGTTGAATTCATGTAGTCTTTCAATATTGTTGTCTCCATTTTTACCATAAACATTTTGGCACGCCCAGTAGGACCCTTGTCCCTTTTGCATTTAACATCTTTTGCTGCAGATTTTATGTTTTGAAGTTGCAGCTCTGACATTTTTTACTAACTTTCAACATTTCCACGTATGCGCATCCTGGAATCGCGTTTTTGCTTTTCTACCATGTTTGTGACCTTCATAATCGCATCTATGTTCGACATTATTTTATCTTATTTGGCATATTGCAGGGTTGCGTCTCTGTTTTAAAATTGCATCTGTGAACCTTTCAGACGCGTCTATGTTTGGAAGTTGCATATGTGTAATCTAGGTGCATCTGAGGTGGATTTAGATGCGTTTGTGATTTTCTACCGCGTTTGTGTTAGGTTTAATCACGTCTGTGTTTCAAATCTTGCATTTTTTCAGTTTTTGATCCAATTTTGAGGCTTTATTTCATCATTTGTATTTCAGGTCTAGTTTATTTTGGGCTAACATCTTGTGATCTAGCTAATAAAATTGGTGCAGCTTTTCTTGGAAGAAAATCATCTTCTCGAAGGCCCCTATTTCACAAAGTCTTTTGGATCTAAAATTTACCTAACTCGTTTGCTTGCAGGAAGGGGTAATCATTTGAATCATCTAGAATTCAGCCTATTTCTAGGTCTCACAAAGTCCATCATTGCTTTACACCTTGCATTACATTCACATTTGTCTAAACTTGAGTCAAAAGGTCACTTGCTTGTCCTCATCTTGCTTTGTCAACACACTAAATACAATAACATTTTTCTAAGTGGTCCCTCATCAAGGTCTATCACCTGTGGGTCTCATTTGTTCTTACTTAGAGTCAAGGTCAACTTATCTCATCAAGAGAAACTATCATCTCTTTGGAGGCCACACCTACTCTACTACATACATACTTGGTCTTACACTTTGGACATTGCAAGTAAACTTCAGATTCATTTACATTCCGTCCAACTATTGGTCTTCCATACTCTTTTCCATTTTCATCTAGTCTCACACATCTTGGTCAAGACCTAATTCATGGTTGAAACCCATTCCCAAAAATTTAGGAGAGAAGCTAAAGAGGCTCAAGAGTCTGCAAACATGAGTGCCTATGAGTATGACAATGATGTCTTTTTAAATTATGATCATACCACATTACCTAACATGGATGCCTATAGAAACATTCCAAATGTTGAGAACATGGATAATACAAACAACAATGATACACACAATGACAATATGGACAACTTTTCTATACATTCAATAGAAGTGGAAGATTCCATTATGGATCCCTATTTCAATCAATTGGTTAAGGAAATAATGAGGAGAGATAGACAATATTCTTACAAGTGATGGCACAAAGTGGAGCCAAGATACCTCATGATTTTGATATGTCTCAAATAATGGAAAATCAACCTTTGCAACAACCTCACCTCAACACGGATCAAAGGAGGCCTAATAGTGTAGGCAATAGAGGACCACATATGGTGCCTGAATCACCATCATTTTTGTTTCAAAAACCTAAGGTCCCGCATACACATGGTCAAGAATATGATACTCACCTTCACAGATCATTATGGAAGTCTTATGCAGAAAAATATACTCAATCACATACCAGTGCTAAGGACCAACCATCAAAGCAATTGGATATCCAAAGGCATGTTCAAAATTTGGACACAAGGAAGCCTCGTGTCAAATTTGGGGGCAACACATTAGAACAAACTCATGACGTGCCTATAGAGTATGGTATACATGGACAAAACAGATATTTCATTCCTCATCATGACTCTATGCCAAGTGGTCCATATACGCAACATCATTATAGACCTCCTCCATATGAACATGTGTATGATCAGTATCATCCATATATGCAACATGCTCCTCGTCCACCCGATGCCTCAGGTAGAGGATATGGTCCAAGAAGCCAGTCTCCACCTAAGAACAATTTGGAACAGCAAATTAAGGACTTATAAAAGAAAATGGAGGACATAAATACACTGAAACCAGCTTATACAATGAGAGACATATGTCCCTATCCATTTGACAAAAGCATTCCAATGCCTCCATTTCCTACACACTTTGTGACACCTAAGTTTGATAAGTACAGAGGAAAAGGGGATCCTGAGGCACATATAGGACAATTTTTCATAGCTTGCATTGAGGTAGCAGCAGAAGAGACATATTTGATGAGATTATTCCCATAGAGCTTAGGTGATCAAGCTATGGAATGGTTCTCCCAACTCCCACCTGGAATTAAGTCATGGGGTGACTTAGCAGAGGCATTTATCCAACATTTCTCATACAACATAGAGACAGACATATCAGTCACTACTTTGTGCAACACCAAACAAAGGGATGCAGAGTCTTTTTCATCATTTTTACAAAGATGGAGGAATCTAGCTAGCAGATGCTCTTGTCAAATTCCACAAAAAACAAATGGTAGAGATTTTCACCCAGAATGTTAACAAAGACATTGGTTATGACCTGAGAAAAGCTTGTTTGTCCACCTTCAAGGACGTCATTGAAAAAGGCTTAGCAACAAAGAAGGTCCTAATTGAGCAAGGCATCGTCAAAATATTCAAAGAAAACAAAGAGGACTTTAAAGGAAATGACAAGCCAAGATTTTGGAATAAAAACAAGAACACAGTCAATGATCGTGTTGTTGATGCCAATACAATACGACCCAAAATTGTTTTTTCTAGATCAAGCTCTACAAACAATCAAGTGAATACTCAAACAACTTCCAAATCATGAAGGAAGTACACCCCATTGGGAGAACCACTTGAGTCAACTTTCAAGAAGATAGTGGCAAACAAAATAATAACAATTCCAGATATGCCTCCATATGAGCCAAAGGTCAAACCAAATTGGTGGAATGATGATGAATACTGTGAATATCACAAGAGAAAGGGCCGTAAAATAGGAAATTGTCATCAACTGAAGAACATTATACAAGATCTTATTGATAGAGGAGACATTGAGATCGAGGAACACTCATCTAACCAAGAACATGAAATGTTTAAAGAACCATTCCCAAAACATGACAAGGGAAAAGCCAAAGCTACAAATGACCAAACCAACTATAACAGAGCATCCTATAACTATGATTCAATTGTCAATCACATTTCAATGGACAAATATGTCTCTACCATTATCATCAAGGACAAAACGCCTGAAAATTCTACCCAAAGACCCAAGGTTGTCCTAAAAGGCATCGGATCTTCTTCTGAATCTACCTCTGAATGTAATGTTACAACTCGTTGAGGTAAATTCACTTTGCAAGGTGCTTCAGCTAAAAACACTGCTTCCTCATCAACCAAACTTGAGTATGACCTTGTAGAACAGTTAGGGAAGACACCCACACTTATCTCAATCCTTGAGCTCTTACGCATATCCCCTGCACATAAGGCCATTCTTGAAAAAACTTTGAGAGACACTTTCGTCCCCACTGATCTGAACGTAGACCAGTTTCAAGCCATGGTGGGATACCTTTCTGCTCCACATTCTCTTACATTCACAGAAGCTGACGATGCCTCCATGATCCAACCACATAATGCACCTTTACACATTGAAGCCTTCCTACACAAACATCGAATAAAATGAAACCTGATAGATGGAGGAGCTGGTCTCAATATATGTACTTTGAACAAAATAATACAATTGGGATATTCAAACAAAGTTGTGAATGCTACAAACAAAATTACCATTAAGGCATATGATGATGAAGAGCATTCATCCAAAGGCACAGACACCTTGCCTCTCAGAGTTGGACCAGTTACAAAGAATGTGGTTTGTCAAGTCCTAGACCTAAGTCTCACATACAACATATTGCTAGGACGTCCTTGGATTCATGAGATGAGGGAAATCCCATCTACATACCACCAATACATTAAGTTTCCTCAAAATGGAGTTGAAGTAATAGTTAATGGTGATCCTAATCCATTTATATACTACAATAACTTAAGACCAAAAGCTGAGACAATCATTCCAATTAATAGAGAAGATATCCATTCTTCTACATACATTGACCCTGAATCATTAAAACCTTCAACATGAAAGAAAGGTGAACTTAAAGGTAAATATCAGGACAAAGGCATGGGTGAAAACACTTTGAATCAAACCATGTGCTTACGACAAGTTATGAGTTCATCAAAAGAATATGGATGACCACATCCTTCTAAATGGGTATCTATCATTACACTCAAATGGGACCCTACTATCTTCCAAAAGTGGGGTGAAATGGAAGAAGAAGACTTATACAAAATGGTTTACAAAGACCCTGAAGATGGTACACAAGATCACATCAGCATACCATGTGAAAAATATGGCAAAGGATTCAAGATCCTATCAAAGTTTGTGTATGATGGTAAAAGTCCTCTCAACTTAATAAAGGAAGGTATCATTCAACCTTTGCAACCATAATTGACATTTAAAAAAGAGTGCTCAAAAGGGCTTGGTTTCATATCTTCCAGGGTAAATACTCAAAAGGCAGAAGAAGCATTACAAATCAAGGCTTCCAAAGATCAACAAGAGAAACGCTATTCCACTGACTCTAATGAATGGGAATGGGGTTCAGACAAATCCTCCAACGACTATGAACTCATCGAGACATTCAGAGAACCAGGTGAACCCACAGAAGAAGAAGAATTTTATAGAAAATTCAAAGTTGGTCAAGAAACAACCCTTGAGGATCCCACACAGTCTTTGCCTCTAGGTTCTAGGTTAAAATCATGAAGGATGAGGATACCCATCCCCGAATGCACTTTTAGTGATGACAATTTGGACTCGTTCACGATCAACATAGATGAGGAGAGTGCCAATGATAACCTTGACAACTACCTTGACATACCTAAATATAACTGCATCTTCACCCTTAGTCCCGCTGACTTTGAAAACATTGAAGGCCTTTCCCTTGTTCACCACCAACTTATTGACTGGGACCATGAAGGACCTGTATAGTTTGACACATTCCAAAATGATGAAGCCTTTATTGACTATCTAGGCATACAAGATGATCTTCCACTTGGGGACCATAAGTCAGGATACACTATGAGACTCAATAGTGTGGCATATTTTGGTGAGGGTGTTGGGCCTTCTAGTCGCAAAAATGTAAAAATAAAAACAAATCATGGGTCTTATGGTGAAAACCACATTGTGGCATTGTTTGACCCCAAAAAAGTAAAAAGAAAGGACGTATCTAAGGGTGAAAACCTCTCTAAGGCACCCGAAAATGGAAGGCTCGACATTCTCCTGGCATCATATGAAGAAAAATCATCTATGTTAGTAGAGAAGACCATCAAAACAAACATTGGTACAGAAGAAATTCCACATAACATATTCCTGGCACAATCTCTGACAGAAATAGAAAGATCGAAGTTCATAAGTTTCTTCACAGAGCAACAAATCAATTTTGCATGGTCATATGTTGATACACCTGGACTGGATCTGGATTTAGTAATGCATCATTTGACAGTTAAACTGGGGGCAAAACTAGTGAAACAAAAATTAAGAAAGATGCATCCACAAGTGGCATTATTAGTCAAGGCAGAGCTTGGAAAATTATTGGATGTCGGATTCATACGCCTAATTGATTATCCTAAATGGATCTCCAACTTAATACCAGTCAGTAAGCCAGATCGTAGCATTAGAATATGCACAGATTTTAGAGACATCAACAAATTTTGTCCTAAGGATGATTTTCCATTGCCAAATATCGACCTGATTGTAGATCTCACAGTAGGTCATGCGATGTTATCTTTGATGGATGGATTCTCTGGATACAATCAAATAAAAATTGCATCCAAGGATCAACACAAAACAACATTTACTTGTCCCTGGGGAACTTTCTGCTGGAATGTCATGCCCTTCAGGCTAAAGAATGTAGGCGCTACATATCAAAGAGCCATGACTACTATCTTTCATGATCTCATGCACGTAACTGTAGAAGACTATGTTGATGACCTCTTGGGAAAATTAATAGACAGAGATACACATTTGGACATACTTTTAGTCATTTTTGATCTGTTAGAAAAATACAAAGTAAGATTAAACCCCAAGAAATGTGTCTTTGGAGTAACCTTCGGGAAGCTCCTGGGATCATTGTCTCAAAAAGAGGAATTGAAGCCAATCCAACAAAAGTCAAGGTGATCCTAGAGATGCCACCACCATGAAATATTAGTCAACTTCAATCTTTGCAAGGAAGACTCCAATCCATACGAAGATTCATAGAACAACTTGCAGATAAATGTCATCCTTTTCAGCACTTGCTACACAAAAACATCAAATTCAAATGGGATGATAACTATCAACAGGATTTTTAGATACTCAAAGATTATCTTCTGAATCCACCAGTCTTGATGCCACCAGTTCTGGAACAACCCCTATTACTCTACATATTAGCTACATCAACAACACTGGGGGTACTCTTAGCGCAACAAGATGTTGAGGGCAAAGAAAAAGCAGTCTACTACATCAGTCGTACTTTGGTAGGCTATGAGCTAAACTATACACCAATTGAGCGTGCATGTCTCGATGTGGTCTTTGCTTCACAAAAATTATGACACTACATGCTAACTCATAAAACTAAGTTGGTTGCAAGTATCGATCCATCGAAGTACCTTCTCAATAAAGCAACGCTTACTAGTCGACTAGCCAAATGGGTGATGCTCTTGAGTGAATTCGACATTGAATATGTGGATAGAAAAGCAATAAAAGGACAAGCTATCGCATATTAGTTAGCAGATACCCCCATGATAGATGATGCTCCTCTAACTTTAGAATTTCCAGATGAATCCATCTTGATGGTATCACACATGAAGCCTTGGCAACTGTACTTTGACAGCTCATACACACAGCATGGTGCAGGCGTTGGCATCCTCTTCATCACGCCTCAAGGGGATTCCATTCCAAAATCATATCAATTATTATTTCCTTGCACTGATAACATAGCAGAATATGAGGCATTAACAATTGGATTACGAATTGCAGTTTAGTGGAAGATCTAGGAACTTCATGTTTTTGGGGACTCTCAACTTGTAATTCGTTAAGAAACTGATGACTACCAAACAAAGGATGAAAAATTAATGCCTTACAAAAGAATGGTGGATGAACTAAAGCAACATTTCTTGAAGTTAACCTTTGAGCAGATACCAAGAGAGCAGAATTGAGCCGCAGATGCCATGGCTACTATTGCCTTGTTGATCGATCTACCACAAAATAAAACCCGCTATGAGTTCTTGGTGGATAACCTTTTGGTTCCATCATATGAGATCACTCCTACTGAGATGATATGTGTTGTTGGTCTTGATTCCCAGTTATACGGTTCCATTTCCACATACCTTCATCATAATACCCTTCCTCTTGACTTATCCAACAACCAACGTCACACTTTCATTTGCCAATCTTCTCGATACATCATTTTAGCCGATATCTTATATCGTCGAGTTCTAGATGGAACTCTTCTTAGATGTTTAGAAAGGGATGAAGCTCAGATTGCGTTACGTGAAGTTCATGAAGAGATATGTGGTCCACATTCTAGTGGTCCTACCTTAGCCAAGAAACTCATCAGGACTGGATATTATTGGCCCAATATGGAAAAAGACTCATATCAGTTTATCAAGAAATGTAAGCAATGTCAAATTCATGTAGACCTTATTCATGCACCAACACAAGAACTTCAACCGATTATGACTCCTTGGCCCTTTTGTTAATGGGGACTCGATCTCATAGGCAAGATTCACCCTCCTTCAAATGGCCACAAATTCATCATCACTACCACAGAGTATTTCACAAAATGGATTGAAGTCGTGCCTCTTACACAAGTCACTGGAAAATAGATTGCTAAATTCATTCTCAACTACATCATTTGTCAGTACGGTATTCCTATTTCCATCATCACCGATAACAGACGTCCCTTCAAAAATCAAGATGTTCATGAACTTTGTGATCGCTTCCATATTACCCATCATTTCTCCAAGCCCTATTACCCCCAAGGTAATGGTTAAGCTGAGGCATCTAATAAAACCATTCTTAAAATCCTAAAAAAGACAGTCAATGATGCTGGCCGCAATTGGCATATCCAACTTAATCCCGCACTTTGGGCTTATCGCACAAGTGTTTGCACACCTACAAGAGCCACACCTTATTCACTTGTCTATGGCGCTGAAGCTATCTTGCCTATTGAGGTCAAGTTACCATCTTTACGAGTCTCTTTGCAAAACATTATCAGTGATGAAGACTATAGGGTCTCTCACTTGCAAGAACTAGAACTATTGGATGAATGAAGACAAATTGCTTTTAATCATTTCAAGGCTTATCAACAATGAATGAGTCGCAGTTACAATCACAAGGTGAAGCCTCACACATTTGAGGTAGGTGACTTAGTTCTCAAAGAAAGCCCCAAAAATCAGCAAGACAGAGAGAAGAAGGGCAAGTTCGAACCAAATTGGCTTGGTCCTTACATCATTACATCAACCTATGGATCTGGTGCATATCAACTCTCAACTCCAAATGGTGAACCTTTGAAGGATCCTATCAACAACATGCACCTTCGCAGGTTTTACACATAGCTCTTCAGAGTATCCTAATTCAAAAATACAAAAAAATTAAAAAATTAAAAAATACAAAAAAATTAAAAATACAAAACTACAAAAAAATCATAAAAATAAAAAATCGTTACTTGGTGAAAACCTGGGAAACAGGTGCCTTGTGACACAAAAAACAAAAAAAAACAAAATAAAATAAAATAAAGTAAAGAGAAATAAATTCGTCCAACGGTGAAAACCACTTCAATGGCACCCTAGGCAAGTACCATGGTGAAAATCGGGTCATCAGCGCCATGGGTACAGACATTCCTCCTCCCTCCTTCAGGATTCAATCTCATCCTTTCACTTAACACACACTCACAACCTCTTCATCCATAATAAACTTTACACATTCTCATCATGGCTTGTTATTGATCTACCTAAGATTGGTTAGCCATTCATAATAATCCTTTCTTTTCAACCCTTTCCATCCAAAATAAATCAGCTCCTATCTGTGGCTAAGGAAAATCCTGTGTCTAGTGATGGGTGTGGAACTAAGAGCATCACACGTTCTGAGGAGTACAGTTTCTTCCAATTCTCTTCAGTCTATCCGCACACAATCCGCAATAAAGCAATACTTGCATTGCCAATCCGTAATCAAGTTTTTTCTTCTCCATAATAAAGTATCAGTTTCATGGATTTAGTTAGTTTCAGATGAGACACAACAGCAACAACAAACTTCAACAAATCAAATCTTTCAATAGACTCAGACAACATTATGGTTCAGTGCTATCTATCCTTTTGTGAAAGTAAACATTATGACCACAATCAAATTGACTTATACAAGTGACAAGAGACACTAAACTTGAGGACTACAGTGGATGTTGGTGTCGAGTCTTGGTTTTCTTTTTGATTTTATCTTTTTGGTGACATGTCTTTCAGCTTTTCCGGGATGTCTCTGACTAGAGATTTTATCTCCAGGATGTCTTTGACTAGAAAGGCGAGGATGGGGTATCATCACCTATTTTTTCTTTGTTGTTTGTAAATTGTCTCTTAGTAATGCTATGACTTGTCCAAGGATATGAGGACACTGTGAGTCTAGTGTGAACTGGGTCATTCCTTGTTTGCAACTGTCTGATCTCCATGCAAATGGGTACAATGACTTTCTAGATTGAACTTATGTCTGGATTGTCATAACCTATTTGCCATAATAAAGCTCAATGATGATAACGCACAAGAAGCTCTTTCACTTTAATATCTTCTACCTTCCATCCCCCTTTCTTGATTGACCTCCATCGTCCTTCCTGAGTCCGTGTAGCCTACTATCACATGACTGAGTATAATGACACACCAAAAATGTTTGCATTTCATGTAGTTGCGCTTGCATTATCACATGTTAGCATCTCATACATGCATATAGATATCACAATTACATCATATCCTGCACACAACACATGTTAGCACATCCTACATTCTCATCATATCCATTTGCATTTCATACATTCACACAGGCATAACATATTAAAAACATAAAAGAACAAAAATATTGCATTTCCTCATATACATATTTGCATCCATATCATAAGCATCACATAGGTACACATGCATATAGCTGTCGTAAGGATGAATCATCTCATATATATATATATATATATATATATATATATATATATATATATATATATCAAAATCATATGTGTCATGATACAATGATGTCAAAATATATATGGCTACAATCACCCGAAGGTGTCTACATCATAATACAAAAATGGTATAAAAACTAATACATAGGGAGCCCTCCAAGGCTATGATGAACTCCCTCCCTCGGAGCCGGGTGGTCTCGACAGAGTCTGAGCCCTGGAAGGACCCACCCTAGGATCATCTCTCCTGCCCCCTCTATCTGATGGTGATAGAGGACCCATGACCCCACCGCTAGATGCCTATCTCCTATCTCTTCCTCTAGTGGTGGTCGTCGTCCATGATGGTCTCTAGAAGCTCCTAGCCCACTGATCTGGTGGTACCACTCGATAGTAGATGTCTCTCCAATAGGCTATCTCCTCCCCTACTCGTAGAACATAGGCATATCTGACCCTTGTGTCCTTTGCTGCCTGCCCACCCTATCTACTAACTGCCTCTTAATAACATACGGTGTCCGAACAATCAGATACCTACTCTGGAATACATACGACAGCTCCACTGCATCATCCTCTCACTCCTCATAGTCTAAGTAAGGCCTCCATATCACACTATCTATCTCATTGATAACCCTGCGCCAATACTCCATTCTCCCAATCCATGACTATGATGTAATCATATCATACAAGAGTACATAGCTACGCCTATGTCCTTTGCCCCTGAAGTGTATCAAACGTGTAACCGGCAGATGCTCATATGCCCACACCTGCAGCAATGTCACTTCGCATCCCAATCCTGTTGATCCATGATACACAAATTGATGCAACTCATAATACAAGTGTGCCAGCAGAAATGACCCCCATGCAAACCTGGTGTGCTCAGTCACCAATGTCTCCAGAGTCCTCCCCCATCCCACAACCAACCCTCGTGTCGCCCTATCCGGACAGAGGAATCCACTGATCACTCCTGCCAGCACCGTCGGTAGCGCCAATCCTGTCTGTGTCATGGTCTCCCAAGCCACATGTCCAGCCCTCATCTCCAATCCTGGATCTTGAAACACTCATCTCAGTGCATCCTTGTCTCCCTCTCGATCATAAGGAACTAACACCCCATCAATCGGTATCCTCAGTATCCTATACACATCCTCCTCTAAGGTGACTGTCATCTCACCCATCGTCAAATGAAAAGTGCAAGTCTCTGAGTGCCATATCTCGGCTAATACAGTCAACAATCCCATGTTCGCCTGAAACTCAGGCACACACATAATATATCGCAAGCCCATAGCCTGAATTGCTGCTCTATCCTCGAATGTTAGCTCTGCTCATAAACTCTGAGTCGACAGGAATCTCTCTCGTGACTCCAACATAGGTAGGTCCTCCTGTAGTCAAGCAAATCAACTGTGTCAATCCTAGTGGCATTCCCTGTTCATCACAAAGTGTTATTTTTTTTTTTATCTTAGTGCTTATATCTATCATATGGCACTCTATCCTAGTGGTACTCCCTGTTCATCACAAAGTACTACTTCCTATCCTAGTGGCATTCCTTGTTCATCACAAAGTGTTGCTTTCTATCCTAGTGGCATTCCCTGTTCATCACAAAGTGTTGCTTTGATTCTATCTTTAGGGCACCTTCTTGAGTGTATCCTCTTGAGTAGCTTATCCAATTGACAATGTATGTTCTATCACAAAATTGTCAATTTCAGCCTAATCCAATTGACAGCGTATGTTCTATCACAGAATTGCCAATTTCTATGGTACTCTTTGTTCATCACAAAGTGCCTCGATCTATCCTATCCTAGGGCTCTACTTGAGTGTATACTCTTGAGTAGTTTCCTGATTGGCAACGTATGTTCTATCACAGAATTGTCAATCCCAGCCCTATCTGTTATCCTAGTCTTCCCTAGAGGACCTTCTTGATTGTATCCTCTCAGCAGCTTATCCAATCGACAACGTATGTTTATCACAGAACTGTCGATTCGACCTTGAAGACATAAACATGCATTCATGACACAAATGCGCTTGCATACTGCACATACACGCCTGCTCTGCACATACGCGCCTGAATCACATAGACATGCTTCTGCTATGCATAGACGTGTCTGTCTTTCATAAACACGCCTGAATACACAGACATGCTCGCATCTGACATAGACGCTATTACAATCGTAGACGCGTCTGGCACCAACACAGACGCGCCTTAGCGTTTTTACCCTATTTGACATTTTTCTAAGACATACCTAAAGCACATTTATTACCCTACCTGACTTGCATTTATGACAACAATTAATGCAACAAAGTACAAGGAGGTTTTGTGGTACTCACTGGCTCTCCTGCATCTATTGGCCTCTAATATCGGTGAATGCGATCGAATCTATGCACCAACACCATCGCTGCTGACTGATGATTTCTCTCTGCTCTCTCTGCACTCTAATCTCTTGGATGTGTGGATGACAATGAGGATGTTTTCCCTCGTAGTCTATCTTATAGACTACCCTAGCTCTAGTTTCCCGAGTCAGTATTCTTTATCTCGTGACTTTGTCACTCTATCCTATCCGGTCAGTCTATTCTACCCTTTCTTTCTTATCGAGAGATTGTCTGTGATCTTTTCAGACATTTTCATCCAATCTCTCGAGGGGGCATATTATTCTCATCTTGGGGCAACTTTGTATCAGTTCATCTTATCTTCTTTGAAACAACGCGACAAGCTACATTGTCTCAAAGAGGGGCAAAATGTAGACACCTAAAATTGTCCAGTCTAATTAAATAAATATTTTATTTATTTAATTATTTTAAGCCTAACTCTTCTATTAATTAAATAAATCTTTATTTATTTAATTAATTCATTTACCCTCTTCTAGCCTTATTTCTCATTTAAATAAATATCTTTATTTATTTAAATTATCCTTTCCTAAATTAAATAAATATCTTATTTATTTAATTGATCCCACTTCCTCTATTAATTCAATGAATCTTTAATTATTTAATTAATTCATTAGCCTTTTCTACCCATGACACATGTCATTCATCTCTTAATTCCTACAATACCTACCCTCTCATTATTTTCTTATTTTCTCTACCTACCCTCTAATCCTAGCTGACCATTTATCTTTTACACCTCTTAATCTTATCCCTCCATTTCTTATAGTGTCTTCTATATAAGGAGATGCTTCCTTCATTATCAATCCTAATCACCTAATCAGCTAATCAACCCCCAACTACGCTTTCAAACTTTCACATGTGATCAAGTCTACTTGCAACCACATTTCCGTTCTTTGTTGAGCTCTTGTGCACACATAAAATCTGAGAGCAAATATATCAAACAAGATCAATGGAGATAGGAAGAATGGAGATCCAAACCCTATTGGACATGTGATGGTATATCTTTGTGATTTCATTTGATTTGCATTGTCTTAGGTAATCTTCATATGTGATGGTAGATCTTTGTTGTTGTTAGGCTAGGGTTTTGTGGTTGAATTCATTTAGTCTTTCAATATTGTTGTTTCCATTTTACCATAAACAGTAGCAATATGCTTTCTAAATGCATTTCACCATTCAAGATGAGTTGGCTTTCAATCATCCACAAGAAGCTTGTAAGATGATCTTTTCTCTATGGGACACTGAAATTGCCTTCTTCGGCTTCTGGCTTAGGAACATCCCAAAAGAAAATCTTTCCTTGCATTGATGATTCCATCCTTGACAAGTATTTCAAGCAATGCATCTCATCATGTTCATCTGTCTCATGGATCCCACACTACCCTGCCCTTGCAAACTCAATCAAATGGCATGGGTAAAGTTGTGTATTCAATCTCCAACAAAGTTGAGGAATATCAACTTGTTTCTCATCATGAAACTATTGTTGCTCCATTGAGAAATCTTTCTTTTTTTTGATTTTTTGATTTTTATTTTATTTTCTAGTTTTTACTTCTTTTTATTTTATTTTATTTTTGGAATAAAAAAAATCTTGAAAATCTCAAATTTTAACTTTGGAGTCTCAACTGGTTCCAGCTGTGTGAACTGCTTCTTTTCTTCACAAGTCTACCAAAGGGTAACTTCTAACACCAACTTCTTCACTCATGTATCCACAATCATGTCTTCCTTGAACTTCAATTGTGTCAAGCGTGAAAATGACTCTTCATTGATCTTCCTTGGAATCACCTATTCAAGAGTTTGCATTCGTTGTCTTTCCCTCCTTATTCTATTGAGTTCGGCATGAGGGTAAAAAGATCTAAAATAATCTCTTCAAATATGAGTTGATAAGTTCCACTGATCTCGACTTGACAATGATCACCCCTCCTTCTAGCGCCAATTTTGTTGAGCACGGGAGGAGGGTAAAAAGTCCTTAAAATTATTCCCACAAACAGGAATTGATAGAATCTAGATTTCAGCTGTTTAGGCGTTTATCACGATCATGCCCTCCATCTAGCGCCAATTATGTTGATGTGCTTTTTATGCACATGTGAACACAGAATAAAATACCATAAGTATCTTATCCTCTCTTGAACAAAATATTTTGGATGCTAAATATTTGCTTAAGGATCACCCAAAAAAGACTCCAAGGTTCCGAATGTAGGATCTCTACGTGTGGATAAGCTCATTGGTTTGATGTGATTATGCTAGAATCACAAGGGGACTTACATTTGAATGCCTGAATGCTTGATGTTGGAACTTAGGTCCTATCTACTCAATTGGAAGATAAAAAAAATAGCAAAAGAGGTAAGGTTTGAGAGAGTCTATTCTAATCTTAGGAATGTAGGAAGATGAGTGAATGACTAGATGGAATCCTATTGAGCGAGGTCTCACCATCAAACTGAACAACTTGACACAAGCTCAGTGCAATCTTCCAAGGATGTTTCAAAGATGTTTGAATCAATACCATCAAACATTGATCACCATTCAAGTTAATGCATAAACAATGAGTGTAGAACAATTCTAAATTAAGCTCACATCATTCCAGTTGACCACACAAGGTGCACTTACAATCAGTAAGAGGCTAGTGATATGGACTAGGCAGATTCCACACAAATGCATTCAACAAATTCTCCCATTCAATCTAATTTATTTATCATCTAACATGAGGATCCAACAAGAAACCGTGCATATTGTAAAGAAACAACTCACTTCACCATAACTTCAATGAAAATAGAGTTTATTTACAACTTAGGCAACAATTTATGCCTTCTCCTCCTACTTTACTTTAACTTCTATTCTACTCTCTTAAGACTATCTACTGACTATTAACTACTACTATTAGTGATTTGCTGACTATTAACTATTAACTATTCTCTATTATCTAACTACTCACTATTAGCCTTTACAAATAAAGAGCCTGAGCTTTTATAGTGCTCTCAATACAATTCAACATCTCAGATCAATTTAAGATCAATGGCCAGGATTTTACATTGAAAACCCTAATTAGGGTTTGTTACAACAAACTTCTCCTTTATACAATGAGAAAATTACATTCAATGAACATGGACCAATAGACATTGAGGGTAGGTACATCAAATTTTGTGTATCCATGGGTGAGTCTAGTACATTGAATTAAGACTTGCCGATGTGGACTTCTTTGATTGGTGGAGTAGCGATTGAAATGCCACCTCAATCTTGCACTTTGTAGATGATTTAATTCATCACCATGAAGGGATATCAAGAGATGTCTCTTGATACTCAACATTCTCTAGCTTTCTCAAAGTAGTGGTGATGGGAAGTATTGACGTAGCTAATTCATTCTTTCATCCTCACTTGCTTGCCTTTGGGTGATTGTATGATTTCTCCTTAACACTTCTCTGATCCGTTCATGCCTCCAGGATGTGGTGAGAATCAAGATTCCTCTTTAGGTACTTTGTGCTTGTAAATGAAGCCTTCCCTTTGCATGTTGTTGTAGATCTTTCTCTTGCATTAGTAAATGTTTCTTGTGTAGTCATCTACTTGTGCTCATTCATGAAGTCTCCTTGAGGATATCTTCCTTGCAACTTGATCTTGATATTGACATTTTCTCTTCAAGACACTTATTTTGATCCTCCACCAACGTGATTCTCTTCATTTCTTTCCTCGTTTTCTACAAAATAAACAAATAAGTATCAAACACACATGATTTATAACCTTTTCATATTCCTACTTAATCAAAGTACATACTATAGGTGAAATTCAATCAAATTAGGAGGCATTGTATATATCTTCAAGGAATTTCGCTCTAGACCCTCTCTGAGGTACACCAATTAGGTAAGTTCTCTCTAGGAGGAGTGTGAGGTACATCATTTGATAAAAATCACCCTCAATCATCAACAGGGTACATCATTTTGTGAAACTCACTCCCAATCTCTAGTGAGGTACATCACTTCAAAAATTTCGCTTTGAGGTCTTGGTAAGGTACATACTTGAAAAGTTCGCTCCAAATTCCTTGTAAGGTACATGCCATTTGGCAAAAAAATCGCTCTAGGAAGTGAGTAAGGTACATGAACTTTACTTGATGTAGTGATTATGCTCTATGTCCCTACTAGGGACATGACCTATAATAAAGTTCACTCACTGTCCTTTGAGAGTACAAGACTTCTAAGATGAAATTTGCCCTTTGTCCTTGCTTAGGACAATACCTATATGATCAAAATTCATTGTTGACCTTTGTAAAGCATGTTCTCATCAATTTTTTGCATGTTATTTGGGTGGTCAAGGCCAAGATAATTACTTCGCTCTATGTACTTAGCAAGGATAGGCCCTATATAAAATTTTCGCTCTAAAACCTTGATGAGGAAATGGTCAAAATGAGGTTCACTCTCTGTCCTTGCTAGGGACAAGACCTATTAGCAATTCGCTTATTGTCCTTTCTAAGAATAAGCCTCCTAAGGTAGTTCGCTCTATTTCCTTAGCAGGGACAGGCACTAAAGTGCAAATTTTGTTTTGTGTCCTTGATGAGGACAAGACCTAAAACAAATATTCCACTCTAAGACCTTCCTTAGGACTAGATTCACATGACAATTCACTCTCAGATCGACCTAAGGATAGGGCATAATTTTAAACAAAGTTTGCTCTTAAACTCATCTTCAAGTCTCTCTATGATCAACCTATAAGAAGTGATTCTAACAAAACTCATATTCTAGCTCGCTCAACCATCTTCAAGGAAAAGGCGTGCTAATCAACAAGGACAAGGTCAAGATAGGTAAATATTGCTCTATGACCTCCCTAAGGATGTGACTTATGGTGCAGTTCTCTCTATGTCCTCTCCAAGGATAGGCTTCATAAGGCAGTTCACTCTCTGTTCTTGGCAGGGACAAAATCTATAATGACATTTTCACTCTATGACCCTTCTAAGGACAAGCTCAAGTTTGCTCTGTGACCCTTCTAAGGACAAGACTTATTCTAAACAAAGTTTGGATTAGGACACATTCTAGATCGGTCTAGCATCAACAAGGAGAAGGCATGCAAATGATTTCGCCCAATGTCCTTTGGAAGGACTGGACCTATAATGCATTTTTCTCTCTAAGACCTCCTGAAGGACAAGCTTAAAAGGTGGACCTCGCTCTATGACCTTGCTAAGGAAAAACTTCAAAAGATGAATTCGCTCTATGACCTTAAGGAGGACATGCTCTATCAAAAATCGCTTCATGCTCTATCCAAGGACAAGGTCTAAGTTGATGCAAGATACATGATCAAGTGAAGAAGAACACTCCATGTCCTTGATGAGGATTTCGCTCTATGTCCTTGGTAAGGACAAGATCAAAATAGGTAAAATTCACTCATCGTCCTTTCCAAGGACAAGGTCAAGATGTGAGAAATTCGCTCACCATCCCTTCTAAGGACAGGACCTATAAGACAAGATTTGGTAGGTCAACTTATGAATTTTACAAGGACATGACTTGAAACTCTTTTACCTCGTTGATTTGAAGCATCATCAGTTCAGCCCTTAAAAACATCTATAAAGAAAATTCTCTCTATGACCTTCGGAAGCATGGGACCTAAAACAAAGTCTCGCTCTATGTCCTCTCCAAGGATAGGACTCAAAGACAAAATTCACTCTGGGACCTTGATGAGACACATCACCTTAGTGAAATTCTTGGCCTAAGACCTTGGCAAGGACAAGAATTAGGTGGAAAATTCGCCCAATGACCTTGGTAAGGTACATGACTTGTTGAAAGAATTTCACTCTATGAGCTTTGCAAGGTACAAGAGCTAAATGTAAATTTTTTCCCTAAGTCCTTAGAGAGGTACATGATCTCAAACATCCTTGAATTCAATCCTTCAGTTTCCTTCACTCCACTAGATCATATCCCAAATTTTCATGAAACATGTTAACTTTTACCCTTCAAGAAGGCTCAAGGAAGGAATTTGCTATAACCTTGAGGCCAAGGACGCATCTAAGGCAAGTTTGCTCCAACAAGGGACATGACTCTATGTAGATAGTTTGTTCAATCTCTCTCATTTCCTATACTTTACTCATCTAAACTTCCAATTCCTAAATCACTTCAATGTCCATGTCCAATTAATCTTCAAAAGTGACCCTAGGGAAGACTCCTCGTTCAATCCCTTTCCACTTGAATTGATGAATTCTCTGGCTACTCAAGAAATGTTATCCCTTCAATGGAAAGATTAATAGCTAAGACTCTAAGACAACCCAGGATTGAGCAAAAAGGACTAACCCTAGAAAGCGAAAAGTGGGGGTCCCCATTTGCAATGGGGCAATGTGTGAATAACTCACAACACTACCCTGACTGGTAGAGTGACACATCCTTTAGAGGATCATTTTGCATCATCATAGGCCTTGATGGCGATATTCTTTCTAACATCCACTACATTTTTTGTGTATCCCAATGTTGTTACCAATTGCAACGTGCATATGTTCATACCAACTCCATCATCTATCAAGACTGGCTTGATTCGGTGTTTGTTAATGAAGCCTTCAATGTGAAGTGGAGCATTATGTGGTTGTTGTATGGATGAATCGTCATTTTCAGTGAAAGTGAGGCAATGAGATGATTTAAGATTACCAACCATGGTTTGAAATTGATCAGTATTAATATTGGATGGGACTGACACTTCTTGGAGAGATTTTTCTAGGATTGTTTTATGTGATGATGACAAGCACAAAAGCTCAAGGATGGAAATTAGTTCATGCGTCTTTTCTAGCTGGTCAACAAGGTTATACTGCTTTGGACCATAAGTCATTTTTGATGGCACACCTTGTAGTGTGACCTTGCTACGACGGGTAACTACATTGCATTTAGGATTCTTGGCTTTGATGGTTATCACTGGAATGTATTCAGTATCATCAGTTATATTATTGATAGTATAATCATAGGAGGTTCATGTATAATTGATCTTATTGTCATTGTTCTGCCCTTGATGGGAGGTACTTCCCTTTTCATATGATGGGAGTGGATTTTTGAAGAGCTTAGTACAAGATTTTTAATGTGGTGAAAATGGAGGTTAGTATAAACCAATACGAAATCATGTTACTAAGAGCTTCAACCATAAGCAAAACATGAAGACAAATCCATCCAAAGAATTAGCAAAGAATATTAGTACAAGAAACTAATTAAGAAATAAATAAACAAACATGAATATTACTCAATCATGATGCTCCCTATTCCATGACTCTTCCTTGTCCTCCTCCTCTCCAAGATCTTGTTGCTATGTGAAGTATGTCCTCGGCTGGAGCACTAGCACAAAGGGGATGCCAAACAGAGGATGGGAGATGGTTGATTATGTGAAGTGTGGATGAGAATGCAAATGAAGTATTAATGTCAAATAGCAATTCCAACTAGTGGAAGATCTAAATCATAATACAAATCATTCAAATCTAAACAAAGTAACAAAGCATGGATAACTCTTGTATGTGTGACCCTCAATAATGAAGGCATGAGCTCTATTTATAGGGAAAATTGGCAAATGAAGGGTTGAGATTGAGTTTATTGAGGAAGGGTTAGGATTGCTTGAGGAAGTGGTGATCCTCAATCCATGTGCTCTCCTTCAAGCCAATCACATGTTGACAAGTGTCAACAAGGGAAGTGTAGGCACTTAAATTTGGCTAATCAATTTAGTCAATTTTTTTTTCCTTTATCCAGTTAATTAATTAAATATCTTAATTAATTAAGCCCATCCCTTGAATTAATTTAATTAATTAATTAATTAATTCCCCTTCCAATCCATTGAATTGATTAATTTCCCCTTCCAATCCTTGAATTAATTAATTTCCAATTAATTAATTCCCCTCTCCAATCTCTTAAATTAATTAATCTCCCTCACCTCATTTAAATAATTGAATAATTATTTAAATATGTCACATGTCTCCTAACTTCTAACTACCTAACTAACCCCCTTCTAATCTAACCTCCAATCTAACCTATGGGTTCTAACCAACCCTATCCCCCCAAACTAACCTTATCCTAACCTCCCCTCACATGTGTGTGCACACATATTCCCCTAATTTCCTTAATATTAGGAAATTTGATTCTATTTTTAGGTGGCTTCCTCCCAAATTGAACATGTGTCTTAAGGACATGTCAAGCCCCTTTTTGACATTTGTCCCTCCAAGGGACACTTGTCCTCCCTTGTTGAACCACTTGTCATTCCTTGGATTGCCACTTGTCATCCTTGAGGACAAGTGTTGCATTTTCCAATCCCTTCCTCTCCTCTCTTCTCCTATTTAATCCCCTCTCATTTTCATTCAAATTCTCCACTTTTCATACATTCGTAGTACCATAATGTAGAATTCTATCCACTTTCTCACTACCATATCATTATCATGCAACATTTCATCCATTCTAGCATATCCATATCATCATAATGCCAAATTTCATCCCCATATCCTATCATCAAATCTACATATCCAAAATCCAATCATCAAATCACATCATGGAGCAATTGAGAACTAGCTATGTCTTGAGTGCACATCCGAACATGGGAAAATCGAATCAAAGTTGGTAAATGAGGTTTGCATTCACTTATTTTATGCTTTTATGCTTCATTTCTTTCTTTTTAAACATTCCAATCTTGAGTTGTTTGAGGTTAATTGTGTTGCTTAGATTATTTAGTATTATCTTTCAATCATTTACATTTGAGCATGGTTTACTTCACACAAGAAGGCTTGAGAGGAGAGGGAGACAAAAGCATTAAATGCTTGAAGACTTGAAGGAAGCCAATAAAGGCTTAAGAGGACTTTAAAAGGAAACCATTAAAGGCTTGAAGACTTAGAGGGAAAACATTAAAGGCTTAAGAAGACTTTAGAAGGAAACCATTAAAGGCTTACAAACTTTAAAGAAAGCCATTAAATGTTTGAGTTGATAGGTATTGGGTTAACCTTTGGTTTAGGAATGTGCAAACCATTAAAGGGTGACTAGGCTAATGATAGGGGTTTAGACAAGATTAGAAGGAGGTTAACTTGCAGCGTGCAAGGATTTAGGAATTTCAAAAAATATTTATTTATTTAAATGTGAGAGATGAGATTTAAATAAATGTTAATTTATTTAAATGTGAGAGAGGGGTTAATTAAACAACTATGCTTTATTTATTTAATTAATAGTCAGAATATGATTAAGTGAGTTAAATCAAATAAATTGAATACTTTATTTAATTAATAGAAGAACATAATTTGGATGAATTAATTACATATTAATTTACTTAATAGTTGAATGATGGTTAAATAATCAAATAAATACTGAATATTCATTTAATTAAGTGGATAGATTTGGGTGTCTACAACTGCACAATGAAATTTCTTGCCTTTGCCCAAATTGCACACAATAGGGCAATGAGATATTAAAAAAAATTAACAAACTTTTAAAGGTATTAGACTACTCCCATAAAACTCCTCATTTCAATAGTACCAATTCTTAATGGTAATTTTATTTAAGCTCCTATAATCTACACACGTGCAACAAACTTTATTGTTCTTTAGAACTATTACAATAGGAGAACCACAAGAGGATGTAATTGGTCTAATCCCCCTTTACCAATAATTGTTTAAACTCTCAGCTGGTTTTTGACCTCTTGCATTTCAATAATGCTTTGGCAATGCAGGCCAATATTAAGTAATAGAAATCTAAGTGCTCGTCATTCATTTCATGTGGGCCTTGGGGATTTTGCACTAGGAAAATTGGAGTATAATAATAACTCAAGAGAATCATAATGTCATAAAAAGGGCCGCTAAGTATTACTGTTTCTAATTATAAGCCATGAAATGTTGGAATTTTTATTTAATTAAATAGACTCTTTCTTAAACTTCTAATACTTTGCAATTACATACTTTTTAATACATGAGATGCACAAGTAAATGTGAAACATGTAACATTATATTCACCTCATTAAAGTTCAATCAAGGAATTTATACAAATGCTTGTATAGATGCTTGTACATTTATGTAGAGGATATTATTTGCTGATTAAAAAATTAATCACACATGATATGAATAGATAAATAGAAAATTTATGATCATTTTCTATAACTGAAATAAGGATCTATAAACTTAACATTTCTATCTAACATCAATATACAAACTAAGCAAACTCTCAATTAGTTATTTTCATCATTGAATTAAAGTCAAGGATATTTGATCAAGTAAGTGATTAACCAATATTTAGGGTAATCCACTAACCATTTACTTCTCTTATTCAAGTAACATATCTACTTTATACAAACTTGCTACAATAATCATGATTGGCATGTATTTAATGAAGCATATTACAATTACTATTTTGCAATGTTAGTCAAATCATTTAGAAAATTAAACTTATATTAGATATACCATTAATTTGGTGCGTAGACTATATGATTGGATGTCTCAGGATTTGATGGGTCTCACATGAATAGAAGATCATCCCAATAAGAAAACTAAATGAGTTTTAATCACTACAAAATGCAAGGTCAAATGATACTCTATCATAAGAGAGTATGTTCAAAAAATTAAGAGCTTGAAGTATCATTTCCTATCGCATGTGACCCATGAAGAATTGTGCTCCAACAATATGCCAACACATATATAGATTTTAATTATTATATAACTAATTATGCAATGTTAAAATACATTTAGATTTTACCTTTAATATCCTATCGACATACCCCTTGAACCTCATATAGATACAAGTGCTAGTTACATATGACAAACATATGATTATACATGACACCATCATAAGAAGACACTATCATAAATTTTTGAACTTTGACATACCATACACAATTGCATCTTACTAACATAAAGATAATGAATATAAAAAATAGATAAGAAATTTAAATTCTCGATACTTCCAATGTAATTTGAATTAAAACTAATATAATGATATCAACTTTATAAACATCAATGCCTCTTCTCCCTTTATAATTAAAAAGTGCTTGAATAATGGTTAGATTCTAGATCAAAGAATTCAAAGAATAAAACAATAAATCTAAACTTCACCTCCACCCCTTAAAAAACACTTAAATTTGGAAATTTTGCCTTACCCACTTCTATTCTCATGTAGGCCCCCTTCAATGCGACCATAGCTTTACCCACTATTATTCTTGTTGATCAATCTCTTGGACATTACGTTTTTCATTTAAAATTATTTTGCAGCTATAGTGTTTAACCCGCATAATTTTGCGACGGAACCTCATCAGAAAGAACGATCAACTGGCGTTGACTGGAGCTTAAAATCGCCTTTCATCTCCGTCGCCTGCAACAATTCATTTTTGTTGTTCTCTTGATCTGATTACAGCGTGACAGTAAAAAATGGTATGCAGTTTTAAATAGACGATGCCCATTTCTACAAATCTTTATATGCATTCATTTATTAGTTTAATTTACTATTAATAACAATCTTACTTCAATTTTCCAGGTTTGTGTGGCGTGTCTGTTACCAATTTTTCTGATACCCATTGTCAATCTTTTGCCCATATTATTTGATTTTATTGTGGTAAGGACTTAACATTGATGAAGTTTGTTTTCGATGAATTTTATGATATATTGTGGATTTTACTGTGGCTTTGCTGATACTAAATTCGGAATTTAGGGCAAAATTTATGTCCTATTCGGCAAGGAATACAGGCGGCCAGAACGTGTTCCACCCGCATGCCCGTACAAGCCCGCCAACAAGAAGGTAAGTAATCTGCCAGGGAAATTCAGTTTTCCAGGGTTTGATCAGCATTTTAGGGTTTGCTTTTGCTTTTTGGTAATTTGGGATGAGGTCATGGGATTGTCTTTAACAGTGTCGATTGGGGTAAGCTTTAATTTCATTTTTAAGATTTGTTACAACAATAGTTTTAATCATTTGTTAACAGTTATCGCTCTAGAAAATACCTCATAATCTTTAAACCACATTTTCATCATGTGCGCATTGGAATCGTTGGCCGGCTTATTGCAGTGTGATGTTTCAACCTCAATTGTTCTGTTATGAGTATTTTCCATAACTAGTACACCACAAACTTTGGATTTTGTTTGGAAATTATTGCGCCTTTAGAATTTTGAATTTACCACCTTTATGAGTGTGTTTTTTTCTATGGAAACCCTTCAAATGTTCATTTTTGTTCCAGATTTTAGACATTTCCTAATCGTTGAGAATTAAGTATAACTTAAGTTGTTCACGTATAGGCTCCTGCACAGTCAGGACAAACCCCCAAAGAGCATGAGAAATGGACATTTTTTCAAATGATGAAAGATTTAGCAAGATACAAAAATAAGTAAGTCAAAATGTTGAAACATCCCTGTCTTCTGCTGTGCATGAAGGTTCAGATTGTAGCATGCCATAGAGATCATGTAGGCTTCAAAACTTGCTGGTTGAGCAACTAAATCTCAGTTGTAAGTTCTTGGAACATTGATGGTCATGACTCTTTGGCAAGGTGAGCACAGTATGATTTGATTTGCTCTCGATGCATGAACACTTGTGGCTCCCGTTCTTATAAGTATTCGTAATGAGTGGTGGACAAATTCCTGTCTTAAATGCCTTGCCAGTAGGATATTTGCTTATTTTCTTTACAGGGAAAAGAGTGAATTTCTCTTTGTTAGCATGTTGGGAAAACTGACACTTGACTGTAATTAGATGATAGTATACAAAATGACTAGTTCTAAAACTGACTAGGTAACTTTTATATGTAAATTATCCTACAAGTGACTTTGCTAATATGTCAATCATTGATAGACAGTCAAACTAGATGACAAACTAAATATTTACTGTTGACTTGCGTCAATTGTATTTAATGAGTCATGACCTTTTAAAGGGTGAAACAATGTTTGCAATCAACTATAATGGATGTTCAGGGATGGGCTTAGTTGAGGTTACTTCAATGATGCAAAAGCATGGGCAAATATCAGATTTTCAGTTTACATGGATCTGCCCTGGCTAATTATTGTGTTGACATGTTTAGCGGTGAGAGGCTTCATCATGATCACCACCCATGATCATTGCCCATGCATTTGTCGCCACCTTGTCTTATTTATCATTTGGGCTGACTTAATTAAGGGACACATCCCTTCACATTGTATGGTTGCCTCTCTCTATGTCGCCCCTCTTGTGAAAAGGGACATCCCTTGCTAAGAATCACTACTCGCATATATATATGAAGATCGAAGACTTCATTCAGATGATAATTCACATACACAGTTTGCCTCATTCATTCCATGCTTCAGCAGTTAAGATTTTCATATAGCAGTTCGGTAATTATATCAAGGAGATCGATTTATATTGGGGCAATTAATTCGGCCTTGTGAGTGGCCTCGTAATTGTCTTTGTGTTAGCCATATTGTAATTGATTTATTTCATCATATAAGAGACATTATTGCTGTGTTTTTCTCCCTCAAGTAGGAGGGTTTTCCCAAGGTATATTGCTATGTTAATTGTTCAAATATTGGTTGATTTCTGCTTAATCTAATTCTGATCATAAAAATAACATGGTATCAGAGCGGGTTTAAGAAAGATCGTGATTAGAATTGATTAAGTATCAAATCCTCATTTGTTCTTCTCATTCTTAGTGTGTCTATCCTTGCATCAAAATGGTGAATGGACTCAAGGTCGAAGATATTCTTGATGGTGCCTCTAACTTCACCTCTTGGAAGTTTAGAGTTCTAATTACATTAGAAGAGAATGATATTCTCGAATTCGTGGAGAAGGAAGTGCCCGAACTTGATGATGAGAATGAGAAAACTCAATGGAGAAAGAATGACACAAAGGCCAAGAAAATTTTAATTGATTCCATAAAGGATCACCTTGTGCCTATTATATCCAAGTTGAAGACGGTGAGAGAGATGTTCAAGACTTTGGAAGGATTATATGAGATCAATAATACCAGCAGAGCTCTTGCCTTAAGACAACAACTACATCAAATCAAGATGGCTAAAGAAGATTCAGTCATCTCCTTCTTCATGAAGATCATTGAATTGAAGGACCAACTATATGCTATTGAAGATATAGTTGGAGATAGAGACTTAGTGATATTGGCTCTCAATGGTCTTCCTCAATCTTTGGAACCCTTTATCCAAGGTATCAGTGTAAGATCTAAGCTTCCAAAGTTTGATCGCCTTAGGGCTGATTGTATTCAAGAAGAATCCAGATTGGCTGCAAGAGGGATTGGTCAAAGCTCTCTCAATGAAGACACTCATGTTCTCGCTGCTCAAACTTCAAAGAAGAGAGGAAGAGAAGGGAGAAAAGGAAATTTCAAGAGGAATAGAGATAGGAAATCAGATGCTGCTCCCGATTCAAAGAAGAAGAGAAATCTCTCCTGAATTCAATGCTTCAGATGTGACAAGTATGGTCACTATGCTTGATATTGCCCTACAAGATCAAAGTGACATGCTTCTATGGCAGATGTTGGTGAAGTGTCTCCTCAAAGGGAATCTAGAGACAACAAAGAAGGGTTTCTATTCATCTCTGCCCTACTAAGCAATGTTCCAACCGATAGTAGCACATGGTTGATTGATAGTGGCGCTTCTCGACACAGTACAGGATATAGAAAGCACTTTCAGATTTGGTAGAAAGAGAAACCAACCTCCAAGTCATCATCGGAGATGATGCTTGCTATTTAGTGAAAGGAGCTGGAACCACCTCTCTTCACCTAGATTTTGGTATTCCTCTTCACTTGAGTGATGTCTTGTTCGTACCAGGCATCAAGAGGAACCTTATTTCAATTTCAGCCTTGGAGGACAAAGGATATCAAGTTGCCTTCTCAGAAGGGAAAGTTCTTGCTTGGCCGAAGAACTCTAGCATCAAAACAACTAAGGTGATTGGTGTTCGCCAAGAGAGTCTTTATAAACTTTCCACCAGCCTAGTTCAAGCATTACTGCATGATTCTTCCAATTCATGTGAGGTATGGCATATGAGATTTGCTCACCTTCACTTCAAAGTTCTTCCACCCATGCAAAAGATGGTTACAGGCCTTCCGAAACTCAGTCCAGAGCATGATGGTATTTGTAAAGGATGCGCAATGGGTAAGAATTCTAAAGGTCCTTTTCATAGTAGTGAAAGTAGATCAAAATGTATTTTAGATCTTGTTCATTTTGATTTGTGTGGACCAATGTCTGTGGCATCCTTGAGTGGTTTTTGGTATTATGTAATTTTCATTGATGACTACTCTAGAAAGACTTGGATTTACTTTTTGAAATCCAAAGAATATGAAGAAGTGCTTGAGAAATTCAAAGAATTCAAGGCACAAGTAGAAAATTTGTCCAAGAAAAGGATCAAGGTTTTGAGATCTGATAATGGAGGAGAATACACCTCTGGAGGTTTCTGTAGCTTTTGTATTGAGGCAGGGATTAAGAGGGAGTTTTGTGTTCCTTACAATCCTCAACAAAACAGAGTTGCAGAAAGGAAGAATAGATCTATAGTTGAGTCAGCCAAAGCCATGATCCATGATCAAGATCTACAAACCTTTCTTTAGGCAGAAGCATTCAGAATTACAGTGTATGTTCAGAATCAAAGCCCTCATCGAATATTAGAAAATATGACTCCTGAAGAAGCATTTATCGGTGTGAAACCTAAGGTTAGTCATTTGAGAATCTTTGGTTGTCCTATTTATATTCATGTGCCTAAAGATAAAAGAACGAAGCTAGAACCATCTAGTAAGAAAGGAATATTTGTGGGTTACAATGAATCTTCAAAAGCCTACATGATTTATATTCCAGGACATAAACAGATAGAGATCAATAGGGATGTCTCTTTTGAAGAAGATGTTGCATTCAAAAGATCCAAAGGTTCACACATCGAGATAGATAATGAAGAAAATGAGACTTTTGAAGACACGGACATTGATCATACTCCTAAGATTTAGAGGGAGTCTACTAAACTAGTAGAGGCTATTGATCGAGTTGAGCCCTTGGAACCTATTGATGGTCCGAGAAACATTGTTATAGGTCGGAAGAAACCTCTATGGGCTGGACAAATTCTGCAAGAGGCAAAAAAGTATGCAGCTCCTCGAGGCACCTTTAGAGAAAGCAAGAGACCATAGAGGTTTCTAGGCTATGTGGCATTGATGAGTCACATCATTGATTCTGAGCCTTCCATTGTTGAGGAAGCTTCAAGTCAGCATGTATGGAGAGATGCTATGGATGAAGAATATCAATCTATTATCAAGAATGATGTTTGGGACATTGTTCCGAGACCTGAAGGAAAATCAGTTGTATGTTCGAAATGGCTTTTCAAGATCAAGCATGCAGCTGATGGAAGTATTGAGAAGTACAAAGCAAGATTTGTGGCTAGAGGATTCTCTCAAAAAGAGGGAATAGATTATGAAGAGACATTTGCTCCAGTTGCTCATTATACATCCATTAGAACTATTATTGCCATTGTAGCAGCAAATAAATGGAAGCTTCATCAGATGGACGTGAAGACAACATTTCTTAATGGTGTGATTGAAGAGGAAGTATACATTGAGCAACCTGATGGCTTTGTGATTCATGGGAAGGAGTCTCATGTTTGTAGACTGAAGAATGCTTTGTATGGCCTTAAGCAGGTTCCTCGTGCTTGGTATGAGAGGATTGATTGATATTTGATGGGCTTGGGGTTCTTCAAGAATGATGTAGATTCAAATCTCTACTTCAAGGTAATTGATGGTGAAGCTCTAATTTTGGTTCTTTATGTTGATGACTTATTTATTATTGGAGAAGATCATCTCATTGACAAATGTAAGAAGGAGTTAGCTTCTGAATTTGAGTCGAAGGATTTAGGTCTTTTGCATTACTTTCTAGGATTGGAGTTATGGCAAAGACCCAATGAAATTATTCTAAGTCAAGGGAAATACACCATTGATATCTTAAGGAGATTTGGAATGATGGATTGCAAATCCATGTCTACACCTATGGAAACAAATTTGAAGAAATTGAGTGAGTCTGCAACTAGTTCAGATTTAGTAGATCCTACCATGTACAGATAGTTGATTGGTTCATTGATGTATCTAGTCAATACTAGACCTGACATTTGTTATGCAATAAGTGCTCTTAGTCAGTTTATGTGTGAGCCAAGACATATTCATCTAGTTGCAGCAAAACATATCTTGAGGTACTTGCGTGGCATAGTAGGATATGGTTTGAGATATACTTCCAGTGCAAATATGAAGTTACAAGGTTACACTGATTTTGATTGGGCCGGGAGTGTAACTGACAGAAAGAGCACATTTGGTTGTTGCTTCTGTTTGGGTCCTGCCATGATATCTTGGTGCATTAGGAAGCAAACTTCTGTAACACTTAGTACTGTAGCGGCTGAGTACATTGTAGCATGTGTAGTAGCTCGAGAAGCAGTGTGGCTTCGAAAGATCCTTGCAGGATTGTTTGGACAATCAGTGGAGCAGATTGTTATCCATTGTGACAATCAAAGCTGTGTGAAGCTATTTGTCAATCCAGTGTTTCTTGACAGAACAAAACATGTTGAGATCAAATACTATTACATTAGAAATATGGTACAGAGGAAAGCTATCCAGTTGAGATACATTTGCACTGATGAACAAACGATTGATATTCTCACCAAGCCTCTCTCCAAAGTGAAGTTTGGGTACTTCCGAGACAAGCTTGGAGTTGTGGAGAATGAAGCCCTTGCTGAGAGGGAGTCTTAGCATTAGTGATTTTTTTTGTGACTTGCCTTAATGCATCTTTCTTCATGATGGAGAAATTTGAGGTGAAAGCCCTTGTCCATCTCTAAGACGGAGATGTGGGTCTTTCCACTCTCTAGGAGTAGCCATGGTGGATGTCATGTTGAGAAACTCCATGACAACATCACGTTGAGAGACTCCGTGATGAAGTCTTTATACTTGTGTTTTTCCACATGGGAGTAGCCATGGTGGACATCATGTTGAGAGACTCCATGATGACATCACGTTGAGTGACTCCGTAATGGGCACTTGTACACATGTTTCTTTCCACATGGGAGTAGCCATGATGGACATCATGTTGAGTGACTCCATGATGATATCACGTTGAGAGACTTCGTGATAAACCCTTTCACTAATGGGTGTAGCCATTGTGAGTGTCATGTTGAGAGACTTCGTGATAAACCCTCTCTCAACATGACACTCACAATGGAATGTAAGGAGAATCAGATGGAATGTAAGGAGGGCACAAAATTACGAATTCAAAACCAAAAATTTAATAGTAAGGTTGAAAGTTTTATCTTTAATATTTTATTAATATTGTTTTATTTTTAATAATTTTAATTTAACAAGTGTAAAATATTTATATTAATTTTAAATTTAAGACAATACTATTTAATTTTAATAAATAATAGATTTGACCATATTTATATATTTATGAATTTAACATGGTTTTCGTACCAACAAACCCAAACTAAACCAAACCCCTGAACTTGAACCTAAACCTGAACTGGAACCAGCAACTTAGCAAGCAGCTAATGGAGATGCTTATATTTTGGAATAGGACAAATGAGTGTCCTGTTTGTTAGTTGACTTAGCATTATAGGACAAATGACTTAAATAGCAAGCCAGTTGTAATTTTAGTTATGTTAACAGATATGAATGCCTATCAAATATGAATATCAATATATAAATAAGTGTTTCATGAGAATACAACTTGCTGTCCTGATTAGAGTCAAGTACTGTGTATTTCAAATTAGGATCAGACCAGAATGCACACTTGTGTCTGTGAAAAAGAGAGGCAAATATCCTAATTACTAGTCATTTTAAAGAGGAACATGTCCACTGTTGATTTTCAATTGCATATAAAGAACTTATCAGGAACAGAAGGCAAGCAGTAAATAGAGATGCTCGTATTTCGGAATATGATAAGAGTCCTTTCCATAAAATATCAAACATTTCAAATTAGTCTAGTTCCTTAAATTGTGCACTTCAGAGAAAAAGTGCTCTAGCTTTGACAAGAATTTCCCCTCGTATGATCCAACAATAGCCAAAGTTGTGAATGCCAATATGTTATTTTTATGATCAGAATTAGATTTAGCAGAAATCAACCAATATTTGAACAATTAACACAGCAATATACCCTGGGAAAACCCTCCTACTTGAGGGAGAAAAACCCAGCAATAATATCTCTTATATGATGAAATAAATCAATTACAATATGGCTAACACAAACCCAATTATGAGGCCACTCACAAACTGAATTAATTGCACCAATATAAATCGATCTTCTTGATATAATTATCGAACTGCTATATGAAAATCTTAACTGCTGAAGTATGAAATGAATGAGGCAAACTGTGTATGTGAATTATAATCTGAGTGAAGTCTTCGATCTTCATATATATATGCGAGTAGTGACTCTTATCAAGGGTCGTGCCTTTTCACAAGAGGGACAACATAGAGAGAGGCGACCATACAATGTGAAAGGATGCGTCCCTTAATTAAGTCGGCCCAAATGATAAATAAGACAAGGTGGCGACAAATGCATGGGTGATGATCATGGGTGGCGATCATGATGAAGTCTCCCGCCACTAAACACATCAACACTCCCTCTTTAGCTAGAACCAGAGATAACCACCCTGACTATAGAGAGTCTCCTCCCCTCCCAAATGGTTCCTGATTCATTCATACCATCTACAGATTCTCATTATATGGGGTTGAGGTGCATATAGTCAATAGTCTCTGCACAAGAAGACCAGCACTGAACCTGATGGGAACCTTTCATTGGCAGGCTGGGGAGATAGATGGCTGCGCATGAAGACCGACTATATAATATTTCCAATACATAAATTTTGCCATTAAAGATGACTGAAGAAAGCCAAGTGGATGAAGCGCTCTCTTTGAATTCCCCTGGCAAAGGATCACACATTTCCCATTCCCCCACTTTCAAGTCATGAAGTTCAGAATCGGGTGCACCCAAACGTGTACTGAACCGGTACCTGGATCGGGCCAAGTAGCTGCTGAACCCGGTAACATAGGCTGCTTTTGATATGTTCCCGTAAGATCCTCTTATGCACTGAATAATCAACGGTGGACAAGTTCCTCTCCAAAATAACGAATAATTAGGATCTTTGCCTCTCTTTTTAACAAGATATGAGTGTGAATTCTGGTTTGATCCTATGTTGGAAAACATCTGTACTTGATTCTGATCAGGAGAGCGAGTTGTATTCTCATGAATTACTTATTTAACATGCATATTTGATATGATTTTGTACTTTTCAACATGACTAACTTTACAACTGACTTGCTAGCTTATTAAGTCATTTATTTTAATACTATTTCAATTGACTAACAGTCATTGGCCAAACATTAAGTGGAAAGAAAAGGGAAACTAAATATTTTCTTTGTTCTTGTATCAATCATGTTTTTTTGAAAAAGAAAAAGAAATCATATGCTATGACCTATTAAACAATGAAATTTGAACTGTAAAAAAATGTGAATGAAATTTTAATCCACTACGACATTTGTTGAAATATGGTGCCCAATCAAGGTCATCACTGTGGTGTTCCAAAGGGTTCAATATATGGTTCGATGCTAGTAGATTAATGATATTCACAACTTTGACCATTTTTGGAGCATAGAGTTCAGGGGGAAATTGTTTTTGAAGCTGGAGTACATTTCTCTACAATGTATAACTGATTGGTCTAGACCAATTTGCTATGGATAATATATTTGATATTTCATATTGTAAAACAGGAGTGTCTCCATTCACTTCCTAAATTCTAATGTTGTCTATTTCTCAGATTGAGGGAGGTATTAATCATCTTTAATTTAGAGGAAGTTTAACTCTCCTCCACAATATGAAGATTAGAGATTTTTAAACATTTATTTTACATTTTTTTATTTCTCCATTGGTGTTGCTTGTTGAGAGGTGATAATTGAAGTATGGGTGATTTTATCAATTCATATATCATTATTTCATCCATGCATTGTGGGCATTAAACAAACGCAAAATATGAACATGTCACCAGTAGTATCTTTAGTAGATGTGCTATAACTATAGGAACTTTTGATGACAATACCTAGGAGTAAATATTCATCTAATTGAACTGCTTCTTTGACACTTTCACGGATATTACTAGGTCAGCACTCGGTACTTAACAGGAGGTAGTCATGTCTGTAGATGGGATCTACAGATATCTTGCAGACTGTAGACAAGTAGGGAAATACAAATAGAATCTTATCTATAGCACAGATATTTTTCCATTGGGCATGTAATTTTACTTTATTTTCTATGGAGACCTCTGAGCACTCCTTTGATTTATACATGCTGTAAATACCAGTGTAAATAGTGATTTTTCTGTTATTCAAGGATTTATTCAGTTAACGGTGGGATCAGAGATTGCATTCAGGGAGATTATTCTTTGTCACGAGCAGAAACAAATTGGTTCTTAGTATATCTTTTTTTTGTCTGATCCTTTCTTTATGTTGGTAGACAATAACATAAAAGCTCTCATTTATTGGAGTAATTTTGGAATAAAATTCTGTATCAGATGTATAATTTCAGTTAAACTTTGTCTTATTGTAGACAACATTTTATATATGTGACATTGTCATTGTATGGCCCTTGATCTGTTTTATGTCCTTTTATTTTGCATTTCCTTATTTTGATGCATGTATAGAATATACTGATAGCATCCAACACTTGTTGATGAATTTTTCTGAGAATGTACTGATATACATTTATGATCTTATTTTCAACATTTAAGTATGGAACTTTTCTTCAGGTGAAAAATGGAACATGGCTTGAACAGGTGAGGATACAACAATACGCAAAGATTTCAAGATCAAGAAAACCAAACACTAGATATTTAGATTTCTCCTTAATTTTTGTCATTTTATTTCTCAAACCTTCAACTACTATGATATTTAAATTGTACCTTTTAGTCAATGGGGTCTATGAGGATTTTGATTATAAGTATACCTTCTGGCTCTTTAGGAAACAGGTTTATGGGTCCATAAAAAACTACCTGAAATACTAGAGGTAAAAATTGTAGAAGCTGAAAAATTTCTTTAAATAGACTCTTAGGTAGTACTGCAAGGAAGTTTTGTGGAAGGAGTTCTTGTGAACTAGTCTCAGGCTGCGGTTTGGCCAAGGCAGCATCTTTGTTGTGCTGTATTAAGGTTTGATTGGCATCAGCATCCTTCTAGGAGAGTGGACTATAAGTCTAAATCTCCATTAATGGTGAAATTTTATTTTACTTTTCCTTTTTCTAGAAAAAGGAAAAATGTATAGAAGTTTCCAGATTTTTTCTGGCAATTTTAGTTTCTAGTTTACATTCTTTATATTTTATATGGTACGATGAGTGAAATTTGTGGCTGCATTTTGGGTGCACTTGTGTACCCAGTTTCCCGTTTCGCTAATATATTGCCTTCCACAATAACACAGTATTCAGTAGCCTTGTGTTACCAGGATTCTGAAAATCTTCAGCTTTGTAAAGCATGTATTTAAAAATATTTAATGGTGGGAAAGCTGTTTTTATGCTTTTTCTTTGTACAATTCGTGCCAAATTTCCTGTAGTCCCTAGTATTTAAGGGTGGTTCACCTATTATTTCCTTCAGTTAATACAAGGACTCTGTTTTGGTTATTGGTTTGCCTACTTGCTTTGTCAAATGTCCCTATAACTAGTTACCTTCAATAACCCAGAGGGGCATTTCATGCCTTTTTTTAAACGCTCATTGCCTCAAAATATACCCCACCTGCCAGTGGTGTGTTTAGTGTTGCCATTTTTTTAAAAGGATGACGATACAGTGTTCTCTAAAGGTAGAGGTTTGCGTGCAATAATTTCCCATTACCCAATAAAGAGGGATACATCTGTTCTCCTTGCAAATAAAGCATCTCTGGTGAATCCATCTCTCTGACCTGAATTTGTTAAAAAATTTCACCCTTGAGAATGAAAAACATGGGCCTCAAGTAAAGTTCTACCATCTTCTCTGTTTCATTGTCTGTGACATTTCTAATATTTTTATGGTGTTATTTGGAATTCAGAACCCATATGAATGGTTGAACTACATTGCTTTAATAAACAGCTAGATTGTATTTCAGTGAGCCTCTGGTGTTGACAAAATGTTTCAAAGGAACCCTTTCCTCATGAATTTTTGTAGAGATTTATATTCTCGGCAAAATGGGCATTCCTGGTAAGAGTCTCCTCTTTACTGGATCATATCCATGGTAGAGTTTTCAATGGCCTTTGCGACAGTCACTAGCTCATCCATGAGATTTCATTGTACTTACCGAAACAATCATATCCTATGTTAAACTTGTTCTCTTCCTCGTTTCTTTTTGCATTAATGTAATTTTTTTTTTCTCCTATATTATTTCATGGAACGTGACATGCAGAATAAAGGGTTTGGGAAATTGAGTAACAACTTGTCCACATTGAAAATCGATTTTTTCTTTCATGGTTTCTTTAGGAGTGCTGAAAAGTATTTCCTTAAGTGTTTTGTTTGTGTTAGTGGTGACCATTTTGTACTTGGAATTTTATGTATATTGGTTTGTTTTTGCAGGTAGAGCCTGGATCTTGTACACCAGATATTGTTGCTTCTGAAAAATTGCCCGAGAATGGCAAGGAAAGTATTAGCAAAGAAGAATGAGTTGCCTAAAGTCCTAAGGATATGAAGACACATGTATATGTGAGATGAGACTGAATTTTTATGTACACTGAAAGGTGGCATTGAAGCATTTTATGGATTTTATTTTGGTAGTTGTATTTGAACCCTTTGTACCTTTCATCAACTGTGCTCCCAGTAAATCAAATGGTAGTCAATTGTGATTCTACTAAATGCAGTTCTTGTAGTTTGAATCACTTGCTGTCTATACCAAATGTATTGCCTCTTTGAGTGCATGATCTCGTTGTTTTTGGGTGGTGTTTAATGCATGCTTGATCTCTTGGCTTTTGGGTGGTAGTTGATGCAAATTGTATATTGAGAATTCTTCTTTGTCATCTATTAATGCTATCATTCCACCTCAACAAATTTGTATTTGAGTGATAATGTGCTGTAATATATGGTTATGCTTACCAAGTCTTGAATTTTTAATTGCATGACATAGCTGGATATTAATATTACATGTGATGTTAACTGCAAATATTGACGTAAGAACATTTGGGAACCTTTGCAGTACCTAGAATTTTTTTATTACATATTTGGTATTGTAACATGCACTAATCTATGCAAATTAAATTACAACTTTTGAAATAGAAAGGAAAGGAAAAACTTGCAACTTCTTTTTTATAATATCAAATTGAACAGATACTTGAATGCTAAACAAAAAACTTGAAACAAAATAGAGATATGATCTATGAACATATCTATTTTGATACCAATGAAAATTCTAATGTTTCAAATTAAAAGAGTAGAGAGGTTTAGAGGCTACATTTTCCCAGATGCTCAATCTTGATCCGTTACATATCTTTACCAATGATTTGAAGGAGGGAAAGTATCATTAGGGTGCTTTTTTGTCCAACCACAAACTTATTAGTCTCGTTATCCAATTGGATTGGTTCGACCTTTCACAGGGAGGTAACGAGAAGTTGAACTCATGCCATTTGAGAGTGGTCTATAATCTTTACATAGTTCCCTAATTGGTTATACACTAAAGGCTACCTCTAACTAGTATGACTTTTGATTGGGATGTATATCTGGATTATTGAATTGATTGATGCTCTTGAAATGAGCACCACCTTGGCCAAAGGTTTTCATTTAGTTACAATCATGCTAAGCGCGAAGTCAAAGTTCCACCCTACTCGACTGCTACTTGAGGATCCGGGTCATAGGATCATTTATTTAGTCTTAAGTTTTAGGTTGACCATTATTGCAACCATTTAGTGACCATATGCTACTTAAGAATAATAATAATAATAATAATAATAATAATTATTATTATTTGAAATATCAATTCCAAGGCTTAAGAGGTGAAACCCTAAATATCTACTTAGACTATAATAGGGTTACCTGACACAACAGATTGATGAAACAAGGTCAATGAGAGACAACTTGACTCAACTTGCGATTAGGGTTTTTAGATGGCATGAACTCTCTTTTATTACCTTCTGACTTGTGATACTTCCCCTTCCTTCTCAGAGGATGACGATCTCCTACATCGATTTGACCAATTCAAATAGTTAGCCTGAAATCTTGTCATAACTCTGACATCGCAATATTATCAACAAAAGTATATCATATTAAATGTCATCATGTTTAATATCAAAACATCAATGTAAAAGTTTTGAGTCATCATTTTATTGTACCGAGCACAAATAACATTATTCAAATATAACATGAAACATCTAAGACATGAGTAATATTGCGTAATTATAGCATAGAAATATCTAGAGTACAAATAACATTACTCAAATATAACATGAAACATCTAAGACATGAGTAACATTGTGTAATTATAGCATAGAAACATCTAGAGTACAAATAACATTGCGTAAATATAGCTTAAAACAAATAGGGCTCAAGTGGGATGTAACAGTTATGTTCTTGAGTTGTCCTTGCAAAACAAGAGGTGAAATCGGGATTCCGCTTTGCACACATGGTATAAATTGAAAATAAATTTATTTTTACTTGCCTTTCTATAGAAATGTTTTGTGCTCTAGGTGCTACTTTGGTCAGGAAAGTGATCGATGTAACTTTTATCAGAGGCTTTCTAACAGATACCCCGTATCTTTAATTAATTAAGATCTGTAGCTTCAAGTAGATTGATGGTTCATGAATTTGAAAGTTTATTTTGAACGCCTAGTACTCTGCCTGTGGCATTTGACCAAAATAAACATTGATAGGCATTTTACTTTACAAAATCAGGTTATGGCGAAAGACACTTAGAAAATATTGGAATTATCTCAGTTAAAATTATAATCAACATATTAAAATGTTGCATAGGTGAATGATGGAAATTCAGTCTGACAATTTTTTTTCAAACAAATTCACTTTGCACAAAATAATAATCGTTGCATTTAGGACAGTTCGAATGAATGATATGATGATCAATTTTTAGAATATATAATTTATATTGTCTACTCAAAGTAGACGACATCACATAATTATTTAGCTATATGTGCTAACACATCCATGATTAACAGTTGAAGGGTCCAATGAGATTTTATTCCCTTTTTTTGATTGGTAAGTGAGGACATCTATTGGGGTGCTTGTGAGACTCATACATACCTCAAAATTCAGGAAAACAATCTGAAAAATACGAACTTTATCAAAGAGAGTTCCACCCCATGGAAACAACATGAAAAGAAAACAAGTAATCAAAGTGTGCGTTGAAAGCAATCTCCTCCCCATGTGGGAAATGAGTGATTCGCAGTGCACCAAAATTTTTCTCCAATTAAATCCCCGACTTCTAGACGGAACCTCCGCGCTTCCTATATTCTCCTTGTTTGTTTTAGAGGAGCTCCATATCTGGTTTGGTTTCCCGAATTTGGACGAAGCAAGATCTTCTTTCCTCAATTTTTGTGACCTCACACATTCTATTGTGTGTTCTTTTAAATTCTTGTTCTTCAAGCGGACGAAGCAGTGAGTTATTCAGAATATTGCTGCCAAAATTCAAAAAACTCTTTATCATTCTGAGGTCCCTCCACCTTATTGCCAGTTGAAGATGATGTCTGATGCTCAAAGAAACGGTTTCTCCAAATAAACATTGTTTCCAGACTGTTAGCTTTTGGAATCCATTTTGACAGAGAAAAACCACGACCTTATACCACACAATCTTTTCCAACACAAAATAGAGCCAGAAACACTGCAAACTGCTCCACAAACCAACAACATACTGAACCTGCAAACAACTGTGAATCTTTTACACAAGGGTAACATATACGTGAGATTACTCTCAACAATCCTTGGCTACAGACTTTAGATCACTTGGAAACCATGAGCCTTCCACTCAGAGAGTCTCTCTCTTCACTGGTTTATTAGTCACACAAGCAATGAGAAAGGAAAATTAACATAAACTGTCATTCATTGTGAATGCTCTTTGGCTTATATAAAAGTTGGGGCACAAATTCTCATGTCCAAAGAGGCTAAAATAAATATTCCTCAAAAGATATTTTTAAATATTCCCTTTCAAAATAGTCCCCATAAAGAGTTTTCCATAAACATCTTTAGATTGATTTATTTATTTATTTTTGGCTAAAAATGGACTGTAACTCCTATTATGACAACCTATCATAAAAATTGTCATAACTATCATAGCTATTAATGCCTCTTGAGTTGGCTCTAGTAAAATAATTATAAACTTTTATTTGTACAAAATATATGAATCGAGCTTGGATAACATAAATATTAAAATAAAATGTATCCTATAACTGTTGACTTATTATTTTTGGTCAATGGGCACTTGCTATATTTAGTAAGTATTATTTTTGAATTAAGGGACGTGACAAACTCTTAGGACATGACCAAGCTCAACTAGCAAAAGGAACCTATGCGAGAATGTGATTGTTGTCACCTAGTTGGTGCCATGGGTAACTAGCAAAGCACGAGGAATAGTAGAACCATCTTTAGCAAAGGGAAATCGGGAGAGGTAAATTTAAACTTGGTACAATCAAGAGAGCGAATTGGAAACATGTTGACATTATATTTGAGAGATCTCAAATAAGAGGGACATAATAAGAGGGACATAATTTTGTAAGCTATTATTTGTAGATCCATGATAAGCAAAGGGCATCGATACAAGAGAGTTTGAGCCTATAATGGGCAGTAGATCGGGAAGGCAATAGGAAAATATTGTGTTCAAAAGATGCTTAAATGAGAGGAACATGGTTTTTATATCATGTATGTAATATCGTGATAAATATTTAATGTAAATTTCACATTTAAAAAAAATTTAATATAAGGAAAGTTTAGTACAAAAAATAAATGAGAGGGACATGGTTTTGTAATCTCATGGTTTAGAGGCACATGGTTTATGTGACACCACTTAAGAATTTGTAAATTTGTTTCTATAAAAGAAAACACATGATTAATTGTTGAGGTTTGGCTTATGTGACATTTTGCTTGTTAGCTAAGGTTGGATTGAGCATCTCTTGGATTGAGTCACTAGTACATTTGGGGCTGATTTCTAACAGCCTATCGTCGGAATTTCGACTATTTTTCGTCAGACTGCCGACAAATGAAGCCGTCAAAAACTCGTCATCGGTAATTCCGACGGTGCCATCTAATGTCGGAATTCTGACATCTTGAACTCTTCTGACGACGGCCATGTTTGCTCATCCGGCCAAAGAATGTCGTTGGGCATAAAGCATCCTCATCTGAACTTTGACGCCTGCCAGGAACTTGCAGCGACGACGATTACAATGAGCATCCAACAATAAAGTGTCGTCGAACATACAACATCCTCGTCGGATGTTTCTTTAATTGGCGTCGACATTCCGACTCCTGCCAGGAACTATGCACCGACAAGGATGCTGTTTGTCCGACGGTCTTGTCGTCGGTGCAAAGTTGAGACGATGTCAGAATTCCGACGGTGATTAATTTAAAAATAAATAAATAATACGCATGCCAATTACAGTGGTGCTTGTTGGTTCCCTTTTAGCATGTCCTACTAGATGGACCCAGGTAGTTCAATTTCAAGTATACTGGGATGCATTTCAAAGCCATTTGGAATCCCACATGAAGCCACATTGATATTTTATCGATAAGACTTCCTATGCACTACTTCATACAATACAAAATTGACTTGATTCTCAAATCTCTTATTCCAAATATATCTTTAACACATCATTTTAGGAGAACAAAATCAACACAAAGTCCAAAAATTAGTAAATTCAAGAAGTATCAAGTCAAGTTCATCCTTGTGGTAGTCTAATTATGTTTGCACCCAAGAAAGGCGACATATGGTGACTCTACATTGACTCTTATGTCTCAAAAATATCTCAATGAAGAACATGTATCTCTTTCTACACATCAACAATCACTTGGATCATCTCTAGGCACACTAAACCAAATCAACATATCATCAAGTTTCGATCCAATAATTTTTTTTTTGGAAAACTATATTCAAAATGTGAGGACTCTATGAATGGATGGCTATGCCTTTTGACAGTTTCTAGTGCTCTTGTGACACTCGTGCTTGATAAAATATGTTATCATTGTCTACATGGATGACATCCTAATCTTTAACAAGATCTTAAAAGAATACATGCTACATGTTGCACAAGTACTAAATACACTACATCAATACAAGTTGCAAGCTAACCTTGATAAATGCATTTTGGCACCACACAAAATTAACACCTTGGTTACATAATCAACCACACTTGCATTCATGTTGATCCAGAGAAAATCAAGGTGATTAAATACTAGCCTATCCCATACAATATTGGCAGAACATATGTTACACACTGCACATGTACCACATATGCTATGCCAACACAAGTTGCAAACTAACCTCAACAAATGAAATTTTGGCACCATGCAAATTTAGTTACATTATCAACCACTCTCCCATTCAAGTTGATCTTGAAAAAATCAAGGTGAAATGATACTAGCACACCCATGCAAACTCAAATAGTTGCATAGCTTTCTCAAACTTGAGAACTTCTATAAAAGGTTAGTCCTTGGATTTTCACACGTTCCTTGATCACTCAACAAGGTTATATGCAACAAGGCAACATTGCTATGGACTCCACAAAAAACATGCCTTTAATGGCCTCAAACAACACCTCTACTTTGTGCTAGCATTTACTCTAGTGAATATTGCAAAGTCATTGGATATTTAGATTGATACATTTGATTATGTACTAGGCATCATGCTAATTTAGCATGGCCAACCTATTGCCCATCACTCAAACTCTATTAATGATACCTTGTGGCACTATTCAACTTATGAAAAGGAGCCTTGCACCCTCATACAAGTCATCAAACAATGGTGCCACTGTATTCTTAACAAAGAGACTACCATTCAATTGATCATCGCCCACTTCAATTACTAAACACAAAGTAAATTGGAAAATGTGTGGCATGTGAAGTGGATGATCTATCTAGAAAAATTCTCTTTGGCCATTAAGCATTTTAAGGGGCACAACAAGGCTACAAATTAATGTAGTCATTAATGGTATTCATAATGCCAAGGGTGGTAGGTTGAGAGGGGTAATAAAAAATGTCAGGAATGCGGTTTGAAGGTAGGGGTTGGCAAAAGGGATCGATGATGACATGTACAACTCTAAAGTACCAAATGAAGAGATGAGTGAAAAAGAAAGTAATGTTGCAACCCTTTGGAAGAATGAGAGAGAAGAACAATATCATCAACAAGTAGATTAGCAATAACCCCTCATGTAATAATGAAGGCATCCAACAAAGAGCTAAAAACATAAAGAGAAGTATGAAAAGAAAACTCATTTGGCACCCAACAATGAAGGCATGAAACTACCTTCAGAATGAGAAGCTCTGTTCTCATTTCAAACAGATCTAAGCATAAAAGCTTCTAATTAGCTTGGCTATTTGAAAGCTATGGCTAATGCAAACTATTATTCTGTGAACATTACAAAGACCAATAGTTATATAGAAGTTTGTGGGGAATCCGACCTCCCTCGAATGCCACCTACATTCTGCAACTTGGTATGAAAAAATTCTATTTTAATGGTGTACTTCTTGAACCTGCAACAACATTTACTTTTTCTATAAGTGTATGCCATGGCCATCAAATGACACGTAGTTAAAACAAGACACATACTAAGTAAATGATACAATACTTGATTCTCATTACCTAGTTATAGTAAGCATGAGTGAGAGAGAAAGGAAAGTATGCAGGGCAACTTGGACTTAAAGCCAATAGGAGGCATTCAGACAAAAGGAGGACTATTGTGACAATACTATTCTTAAGCAAATCTTGAAAAGATAACACAAATACTAGTTTCTAGAAAAGGGATCTGCTCTGCAAGTAGCCCACAAAAGAAAAGCATTCAACTAACATCAAGATCAAGATGAAAAAATCTAGTGTTTTCCTTGGTTTCAGTGAAACTTGTGATAGACGTCAAGATCACACACGAGATGCATGTATCTAAAGGTTGTTTAATGCCATTTATAACCCACAATTTGACATGGTATGGAAAGCCATTCTTACACTAAGGATTAGAATGGTCGTCTTCTTCACTTAGAGATTGTTTCTAATTGTTTGTGATTATAATACTAATATTATGTGAGACTATGAAGCACCCTTTCTTTTGGATTTGTGCTCATTTCTTATTGGGTGAGATAGATTTGTAATTATTTGATCTTACTGTATGTAATATATGAAAATAAGATTATTGGTAATTATTTTTTTATAATGAACAAGAATGTGGTTTTTTAATGCTATTAGATAGATATAAGTTGAAAAATGAATCTAAAGTTTGAATGCCTCAAGAATATCAGGGGTCTTTTGGAAAATGCTTTACATTGAATCAATCATATATATTTGAAATACTAGTGAATGCATATGAGTATGTAGTCAAAGAAGCTCCACCAACTTGTCAATGTAGATGTTATAGAGGGTTGGAGATAGGACACCCTTGTTTGACCCCAATTGTTCTCCTCATCAAGTTGAAAATATTGTAAGCATGAAGCTGCCCAAAAAATTTCATAAAGCCTACAAGCAATGCTAATGAGAGAATCCAAAATGCTGACATCATGTTTTTGTTGGAAAAGCCAGTGTCTCCCAATTGAGTCAAAGTCCTTCAAAAAGTCTATTAACAACAAAAGACTATGGAAGAGCGGTGGTGAGCCTTCTCAACAATAGCCTAGAGTGTAAATATGTGGTCAATGGTTTGATAATCTCCCTTGAAGCTAGCTTTCCCACAAGCTCGAACATTACCTTTCTCTAGGTACTCATAAAAAAATTGCATGTCTAACATTGTGGCAAAAAGTTTGACAAATGTATGACCTATCATTATAGTCCTATAGTTGCTAGGATTGGAGAGTTTTCGAGAGCCATGAATATAATGAATTTATGTTGAAGAAGGGCTTGAGGGAGTAAGATTTTGTGAGTTGGTGTGATTCAAGGGTTGGAAGACCTCAAGATAGATTTGGGCAAGGTGAGAATGACCTTTGTGATGTATGTCAATGGTTGTATGGGACTAGGGAGTAGGAGTGAGTCTTTAGGGTATTGAAGCAACTTGAGGGGCTAGTAGGCTAGTGAGGGATTGGGGTTTGTTCCTTATTGAATAGGTGAGTTGGGAGAAATATCTCCCTAATTGATTGATATTGGTGGATGCTCTGCATCGCAATGCTCCAAGCTTTACCTTACCTAATTCTTTGTTGCTCATTGAAGCTTACACAAATGCTACTGAGGATGTCATGGGAGCCATCTTGTTATAAGATGGTAAAATACTATTCAAAGGTTTTATTTTCAACAATGAGGGACTATATAGCTTATGATAGAACTTTATGCATTAGTCTAGGTGATGATAAAGCATATAAAAAATAGTATGAGAAAGACTCAAATTATGGGGAATACAAATAGCAAGAAAATACATGATCATTGAGGGAAAATCTAAGATTGGTTGACAAATATAAGATAGCAACCATGCAGATCATACAACAGTGATAAGGAGAATGCCTAAATAATAGTCCATATGAATCACCAAGTAATAGCAACATATAGTCATAATAATCCTTACACAGAGAAACCATGGAGTCAAAGAACACTGTCCAATGTACAATTATAGCAGGATAAGAACTTTATATCCATCTATTCTATTGATACATTATCACTATTATCATGGGTCTGAGACAATATAAAATGATCAAAATATACAGTTATTAGCAGTCATAAACTGTCTTAGAGGATTGGCAAAGAAAAACATAGGTGTTCTCCTCATAGAACAGAGAGATATGAAGCAATAACGAGATGTGAGGTAACAGTTATAAAATTTGGATGAACTCAAAGAGACATTTACAAATACAACCTACCCTTTATAATACCTAATTGAAAAAAATGGATGCAATGCAAGTCCTTGTATCAATAATGTCTGGTAGATAGTAAAAAACTAGAACAATAAATTCCATATAAAAATGGTTAGACTTAAAATGATAAGGAAAATTTAAAAATGCTAAAGAAAATGTCAAGTAATAAAAAAACTTACAAGGATGAGGCATATTCATAACTTTTGCAATCCCACCCTGGATATCAACACTAGAAGCAACTCATACTGTTAGTGTACATACAAGACAATATGGGAGTTCATTATACCCAGCAACTTGTGGTGTTGTTGTTCGTGTTGGCTCTGTTAGATCCTGCAATTAAGATTCAATATACATTATTCAATAAGATTAACTGTGCAACGTAATGAAATATTGAAAAGTGTATTATCTTATCGAGCTTCGGTTGGTTTCAAGAATAGTTTAATATTCTCTACTTAACATGGCCAACCACGTGAAGGTGGAAGCTCATTTGGCCCCTCCCCCCCCTAACATCACTCTAAATTCCCCGTTAACATCTAACATTCATTCATTCATTCTTTCTACCATTAATAAAATATAACATTCATTCATTAATATCACATAATGTTCATTAACACATAAAATTGATTAACATTAATTAACACGCAACATTCATCAATATTAATTAACATATATCATTCATAACCATTCATTAGCACATAATTACATTCATTAACACATACAAATCAGTCATTATCAAATAAGGTAGATTACAATCATTTCATTTTTTGTTTTTTCTTTGAAGCTATGCAAAGAATAAGTGGAGCATCATTTTCTTCATCATTTCCCCCCTCTTCAGTTGTTCTGCCCTTTGCTCGTGATCTCGATTATGCCTAGTCCTATATTGAGGACGAGGAGACTGAAGTGAAGGGGGGTCCTCTACAATAACAAAGAAATGGGTTAAATTCAAAATATTTTTTAATTATTGTTACAAGTATTTCATTAATTTAAAGAACATAACTGTTGCGCTCTTTACCTGATGGGGCCACATCATTTTGTCTAGCCTCAACCTCAACATGCTGAACACCCTCTAGATCCTTTGGAGTTGAAATACTAAAGATTACATTAATGCTGAACACCAATTGCAATTAAATTTGTTTAAAGGAATAACAGTGGTCCTCTTTACCTGATTGGGGAACATCACGTTCCTGATGTTGTGTACCCAGAGCATGCTCCACTTGGTCACCGCCGACTACATGCTCTAAAATATTAAACAAAAAGGTTACATTAATTACTACTCTAATTACAAATTAAGATGTTTAATTATATTAATAATTACATAAATAAATTTGAATAGCAAATGAATACCTCCACTACTAGGACACACATCTAGACCTTCATGTGCAGGTGGTGTTTCACGATTAGCAAATTGCATTCCAATGTCATGCACATTGTTATCATTGCTTGCTTATTTAAAACAAATATAGTCACTTTATGTTGGAACTCAACATCAATTAGATTATTGGTAAAGTATTCAATTTGAAATAATTTTCATTTAGCTTATTTACCTATGTGATGGATGCACCAGAATCTTGTGTTTGCCCACTCAATTCTCGTAGCCATTCAACCACGACTATATAGCCTTGTTGGTAGGCAATTCTCTTGTCATCTTTTGTGGGCGCTCTATTGAATTCAGAGCCATGCATTTTTTCTTGGAATCGTGAACTTTGCTTGCATTGTTTGATTAAAAAAAAATCGTTTGCAATTTATAAATATTTTGATGTGATATTTCATTTATAGATACTTACAATTCATGTGGCAAGTTTCATATAACCACCAGAGCCGAGTTTGTGTTGCTCGTGCTTTTCTTGTCTTTCCTTGGTTGCCTTTGACGTGTCACTCAATCTATGAAAAGTTTAAAATATGATAGATTATATAAATAAAAAGAGTAATTAATTAGTACATAATTACATTATTAATAGTATCCCATACCTTCTTTTGGCATCTGGTGGTGTATTTCATTTTTTCCTTTCAATTCTCTCCTTGGCATCCAGAATCAGGTCCTTCCACTCCCTCTCTGGAATCATGGGGGACGCTTGTACTTTACGTTCTTCTCTAAATGGGTCCTGTATTGGTCCCTCACATACTTTAGATATGTGCCAACTTTTTCAAGGAGCTTGGTTTTGTCGAATGTGTCATTTCCAAACCACTCAACCATACGGTTTGTCAATTCATCTTTTAACCTTTTTTCTTGGTCATTCCACCTTTTAAAGCAAAAAAAACCTATTAGATTCATAAATGAACTGAAGCTACATTTATTATAGTTCAAGAAATGGATCAAAGGAAAACTATTCTAGCAATGATATGAAATAGAAATAGTGGATTAGGGTTAGTTCACATATGATGTTCCACCTTTTACGTATGGTGGGCCCAAATATCTGCAATGAAATGTCATTAAGATTTTTATAAAAAATATCATTTCCTGCAAAAAATTCATGGGATCATTAGTCCAAAATGAGAGATCAGAAAGTAAATTACAATTAGACTATATATAATAATAATTTTAAAGTACCTGGAACCTTCTATATCTTTAAGGGAATCATTTCTTTGTCGCTCACCACCAATGTGGCCTGCAACGTTCCCGTACTAGCAATACGAGAAGATTCAGGAAATGATGGTATGTTATCAGCAGTAGTCGCCTCTGGCACATCCTCATGTGCATCTCCTGCTACAGAAAATGAATCCACTATGAAATGCCCCCAAGAAAGAACGCTTGAAAGGAAATAAACACATAACAAAAGATAGAGTGAAAGAGGGATCTACCAATAGTGGGCGGGCCAATATGATGTGCAGTAGAGGATGTCTACATGCTGCATGTTGCCGACATTGCAGTCGGCAATACAGGCGGGGCTAACCTCTGATGAGGTGCCAATGACATTTGCATAGGAACATTGACAACACCTGAAGAATAATACATTAAATATATGAAAAGTGCAAGAATTATAAACAAGGATGAACCTTTATTATGAACATTGACAGTATCAAGTATGATGTATTTTGGGTACTCAAAGTGATAAGCCAATAAAATCGTCATCACCTGAACTACCTTCAATACCCTGATCATGGCCACCATGTTAATGAGGACACATAAATTGTTGTAAAAACAACACATACATATTTTAGTTAATGACATAAAAGAGTATAAAATATAAACCATTATTGAACTTTTGTTATAATTAAAGCTTTCATTACTACTTGCAAGTTTTCTGTTGTCCGAATCAATTTTTGCACCCTCTCTTGTATCTCATCAATCTAAGGCTCCACGTATGCCAAAGCAATAATCTCTCTACTAATTTTTCTAATAGACTTTTTTATCAATTCTATAGGGTTTGTGAATTTCGCAAGGTCATCATCACTTAATCCTATTGAGTCCACATCCCTAGAGAGGTTCTTAGGTACTGCAACTCCCTTTCCCTTTCCCTGAACATTCGTCTATGACAAGAATATCAATAACAATTACAAAATTACTCTAAAACACTCAAAAAAAGAACATAATAATGTAACAGTTTGCTTCTATCTAATTTGTCCAATTACAATGAGGTTTACCTTCTCGGTACAAGTGTCGCGACCTAAATCCCTGTCTGTGCTATGTGATGGATCCATGTCGCCTCGTGACAAAGAAAAAATATAAAAATATTAGCGAAATGAAACCAATAGACTTAGCAAAAAAAATTCATAATAAAATGGTATATTGGAGTCATTAATTGGAGGTTGGTTAATTTAAATGGTATATAGTGCGTACCACCCCCATGATAGTAGCTTTGTTTGTATCTATACAATTCAAATTGTAATTGATTAACAACTCTTCCCCCATACTTATTGATTTTATCGTACATATGAATACATGATTTCCCTCGCGTGCCTCAAATATACAATTGGGTTGTTTATTAGTTGGCCCAGGTCACACACTATTTATTAAACCTGCAATACTCCCTGTTGCTTTTGGCCTTCCATCAATGTATACAGCCACTCATTTACTTTGATCATTATCTTTCTGTTGTATATAATTTGCTGACAGTGCATACCTACACATACTTTTTTATATCGATCAGTTTGCATCCAATTATTGTAATTGTAACAAGGTTTGACAAACTCCATCAATTCAACAACTTTGTTGTAATGAACCTTTATGCCGTCCATGGAAAATAGGCCCAAACCATGTAACGACGAAGGTGCTATGCGATAGATCCTATTGTTAACATAAAAAATGGTGTTTATTGGAGGAAGTTCCTTGGGTACCCATTTTTTCTGTAGATGTTTTTACCTCAAGGGCACCTCAATGCCACCTTTGGTCTTATCATCATAAGAACATGACCCCCCTTGAGCAAGGAAAAATTTCATACATTTATTGAATTTTGTTCTAATCTTTTGACCTCTAGTTGATCTTCCTATTGTAGACCTACTACATGTCTCACTTTCATTTTCTATTCCTGCATTTCCCTCACTCAAGGAAGACACATCTGACAAATACCTATTTGGTGGTACCTGCACTCCATCAAATGAGAGAGTTAGTTGGTAATGAGAGAGATATTTTGGAAATGAGGGTAATGTTGATGAAGAAGTCGACACTAAAGTTGATATTGAGATTAAAATTTGAATAAGTCCAATTGGGGCCTCAAGTGTTGATAACTGTATTAGATTTGCTACTAATGTCAAGGTTTGAAAAATCGAGGAAGTTTGTTTTCCAAGTAATTTTTTAAAAATAAACTATTTCTATAGGTAGTATTGACTTATACCTGTTGATCCATGAGACTGTGAAGGATCCTCGTCAAAGGGGTTCAGGTTCCTGTACATGTAATTCGATTATCTTATGTTAGCTAAAAATTTCATAGTACACAACATGAACAACACGAACTTTGTAGACAAAAAGAGTATTAAATAAAAAAAATATGCTGTCATCATAATCATTGTAATTTTTTTAATTCCTTACCTTTACTTTATGTAGACTATGCAGGATCCTCAACTAAAGGGTTGATGATGTCTATAGTCAATGACCTATTCCCACCAAGGGTGGCAACATCACACAAAATATATACATGAAATCAACACCATCAATTGAGCATCATAAGCATTGCATTTGTAATTTAATAAACAATAAATACATATGTATCATAAGCATCATAAGCATCACATATGTATCATCATATATGTAATTGAGCATCATAAGAATCACATGTGTCATCATAAACATGTAATCCATCACATATGTATCATAAATCACCATCCATCACATAGGTAATAAACAATCCACATTCTATAAATAGACACAAAGTTCAAAAAATGTCACATGTATCATCATAAACATGTAATCCATCACATATGTATTTTAAATCAACATCCATCACATAGCTAATAAACAATCCAAATTCCATAAATAAACACAAAGTTTTAAAAATGTCACATAAATAGTGACTCTCCCTATCTCTATCTCCTTGGGGTGGCATAGTTCTACTATTAGGACCTGCTAGAGGTGGAACATGAATTAAAAACATTAAAAGGTGCATCATGAATTAATTATGTAATGGCATTAGAATTCAAAACATAATAAATTAATTATGTAACCATATAAGTCAAATAAAATTTTATCAAGAAATCAATATTAAATAGATAATATACTAATCGCATACCTCATACATTTGATTCATGTCATTGATCATCTTCTTCATCCAAATCATCATCATGATCATCATCTCCATCATCGCCATCATGATCATGATGATGATCATGATCATCATCACCACCACCACCACAACCACCACCACCACCACCATCAACATCTTTGTCATCACCATCACCATCACCATCACCATCACCATCACCATCACCATCAGCTTCTTCTTCATCATCATCATCAAGTAACCGTCGATCGTGATCACCATCTACATCATCTTCTACTCCTTCGGCATCTTCTTCTTCTATCAGATTATACTTTATCAACCTTCCTCTTGGATCATGTCTAACAACAAATGATCAACTCGGTTTATGTGGAACATTTGAGTAAAATACCTGCTCACATTGGCTTGGAAGAACATAGGGCTCATCCCCAACTGGTTCAAACGACCTTGTATTAACCATTGTAAAACCATTATCATGTTCAATAATAGTTCTATCAGGATCATTTTTATTCAATTGTAGCCTGTACCATTTGATGACGAACAAAACTAATTTGAAGGAATTAAAGTCACACTCAAGTATATCATCCAAAATGCCATAGTATCGATTTTGAGACTCTTGAGGATGCATGTCTTTTCTCGATGAAATATTTGTCACCTCAAAGACTGCAGTTATCCCAGAATCACAAGTTTTCTTCGTGTCATCCAACTTTTTCATGCGAAATTTATGACCTTTGCAACACATAGCGTTGTGGTGTTTGACTTGCAATATGTCAAACATGTAAAAAATATTGCATTGTGAGTTGATAAACATATGGGTGATTAATAATTTTATACGTACCTGTTTATCTCTTAAACCATATGCTAAATCAATTTCCCTTTGCGTAACATTGGAATCTCCATTACGATGAGCTTCTTTAACCAATGAAGCCACACCTTCCCATGTTAATGTGTGACCAGAATGTTGACAATGTTCAATCCATACCATTTTCCAATCAAGATTGTTTGCAATATACAAATGTAGTGCATCCCACTCTCAACCAACTGTACAAAAAATAAATAGACGCCTTACAACCGATTTATTTTGAAGATTAAGAATTAATTAACTACAATAAAATCTTATAATTACCTCTCACTTTCCTCAATCTACATTTCCCCGTCAAGTACTCCCCTTCGAATTAGTTAATGGGGTTGGGATCCCAAATGCGATCCACGTGGATCTTTGCTGCAAACTTAGGAAGATATTCAGAAATGTACACCATAGTTTGGTATACCATATATCCCTCCACCATAGAACCCTTAGGATGTTCTCTTTGTCGAACCAAAGCCTTCAAAAATTTCAAGTGCCTCTCAACCATCCACATTGACCTAGTGTGTACAGGTCCACACAATTCAATCTCCTCAACTTGGTGTATGAGGTAGTGTTCTTGTGCATTGAAAAAAGACGAAGGTAGACATTGTTGCATTTCACACATTAGATGAGGAATTTTTCTCTTCCAATATTTTATATCTTCTTTATGGATTTATTTACATGACAACCACCTACAAGATATTCAAGACGCAAAAATATATATTACATAACAAGTAAAACAAATCACAAATATAATATTTATACAACGAACTGAACAAATATCACTACTTACCTCATGTATTTTCCAAGATCATATATGACTTGCTTGACATTATTGTCGAAGTGGTCTGGGAGAGATAGAGGTAGAACGTACTGCAACAATTATAAAATTATCTTTTCATTTTTTTCTAACATAATACAATGAAAAGTACATGTGCAGTATGAAAATATATTGTAAATACACAAGAACATGAGTTGCCTTAATGACGGTATGCCAATCATGCGTTTTCATCCTTGACCCAAATTCACTTTTCTTTGATATGAGATTGTTTATGTTCGCATCAAATCCTGTGGGAAATCGATTTTTTCATATGACTTCTTTTATAGCATTACTTTGCTGGTCCGTTAATAACCAAGGAAGGTCACTTATATTAATCTGGTCTTCATGGCTATTTGATTGAATGACATTTTTCATTGCATGATTGGATTCCTGAATGTCACTGCAAATTTTGACAATTTTTTCTTTGTCATGCCTTCCATCCAATATTTTCCATAATGTCTCTATTATATTCTTTCCAATATGCATAGTATCAAACAAATGCACAATTTGTAACTTCTCGTAGTAGGGCAACCTACTAAATTGTCAGGGATACCTTTTTAGTCCCTTAGGAAGGTGATCATTAATGCCTTGATGACCTTCACGATCATCAATCACACCATTAATAAACAAAACATAATAGAAAAGATATTTTATGACATAAACCATTAGATGGAATGGCATTACCTTGACGATTAATTCTATTATATTTCGACTTCCACAGGTGAGGTGTCATTCTTCGTGGCTTTGATGTATTCTCTTCTTTCCCATTGAAAAGATGTTTTTCAGTATTTCGATACTTATGATTTTTGTGGAGAAAGTGCCTATACTCATCAAACACCTTCTTTCCTAAAATTTTTGAATGACGAGATTTCATCTTTGGACCACAAACTAGACATGCAAATTTTCCCTTTGTTTGAAGACCTACAAGATAATGTATAATTGGATTAAATATGTTAATTTTTTTAATTATAATTATCATGCACAACTTGAACACTATAACATACCATAAAAATGTGTTAGCCCTAGGGCATTGTGTATTGTCCATACAAGCATCACATGGAATTGAAATTGTCTTTGTCCTATTGGTCTAGAGACGTCATACATAGTGACACCATTCCATAACTCTAGCAGCTTGTCAATAAAAGGCTCAATATATACATTCATATCTTTAACTTGGTACTTACCTAATTGAATGAACAAAAACATTACATAATTATTATGACCATTTTACTGCAATATTTATAATTAAATATAGATGACTATTAAATGATAAAATACCTAGAACAATCATTGCCAACACTATGTGATCCCTCTTTATTGACATCCATGGAGGAATGTTATTGTTGATAACAAAAATAGGCCACACTGAGTAAACAAATCTTATCTCTCCAAATGGATTGACACTATCCACTGCCAATGAAATCCTGAGATTACGAGGTTCTTCTTTAAAGTGTGGCCACTTTTCTTCTATGTCCATAAATGCTGAACCATCCCCAAGCGTTTGAATAATGTCATCTCGACTTCTATTGCGTGCATGGTAATCCATAAATTGTGCCAAATAATCATTGCATACGCGAAATAATGGGAATATAATGAAGAACCTTGCAAGGCACCTTTTTTGTTATTTGTTTTGTTCGATATCTACTGATTTGACATTTAGGGCATTCAATTCAAAATTCATGTTGCTTGTTATATATAATATGATCATTGGGACAAGCATCTATTGCTTGATACTCCATTCCAATATCTTTTATAATGTCATATAATTCTCGGTATGAGTGAGGTAGAATATTTGATGGTGGTAACAAAAACTCACCTATCAATCTACAACAAAAAATTATAATTTGTTAATATAAAGAATATTAATGGTACATGATTCACCATTTATTAACTATAATGACATATATGACATACCTTAACATACGTGAGATTGTTATGTTGGATAAACCATTCATAACCTTCAAGTTCACCAACAACAATACAACAAAGAGAAGAGTTGTCTGGGAGCCTTTGTAAAGGGCCTCAGATACCTTCTCAAGTAGAGGTAAATCATGAACAACATCAAGGTCATCTTCATCATCATGATCAATTGCGCCATTACTAAATGTGTCATGGATCAATGTATTTGTACCATCATCTTCCATGGGATCATTATCTCTAGCTTTGATATTCACACCTCCATGTTCCTCCACTTCGTAAACCATATTCTCTGGGCTGTGTTGATCCATATCATGTGCTCCGGAGTGCTCGACCTATATTAAATTAATAAACATAAATAAACAATGATCATGATCTCATCATCAAGTGATTTATTATGTATATAAATTGTTAAAATGATATAATGAAAAACTTACCAATGGATGATAATCATGTCCCCCTTCAATGTGACCATGTAGCCTACAATGTTTCTTAGCTGTTTTGATCAAAAGTCTTCTAGTCTTTAACCCCTTACAAATTTTGCAGGGACAATAACATTTTTCATCACCTTTTCTTTTCAAGTTAGACCACAATCTAGCAATTGTCTCCTTATTTTGTTGTTCGTTGATATTGTCTCACATGGTCTTTCTTCATAGGAAAAAAAATCGGGCTATAGAACTAGTTATATAGAATTTGAAATGTTAGTTATGAAATCATGTTTCAATATAATATACCAAATTAAATTACTTGAACATAAAAATTATGTAAATTGAACCAAAACCATTTAACTCTTCTTTTCATCTCAAAAAATATCGAATGGCTTTGTGGTGATTTAGAGTAGGTGATATGCTAATGGCTTTGTGGAATGCAATCCTTGTATCATATCTTAAGTTGACTAATGTTTAATTGGGGTAATCCATGAGTGTCTAATGTGAATTCATTATCAATGTTGTGAAGTCATATAGAGTATGGTGATAGTCATCCTTATAGGATCCTCTCAATACTATCCAAATCACTCTAAAAGGAAAGTAACTATCCATTCCCATGCTCATGCATACTTACATGACTAATCTTTCCCTTGTGTATCCTAAACATTGGAGAGACCTTATTTGACTTTCCTAATCAATGTGGTTTCTGTCCTAATATGAAATACTGAGTTCTACCCTTGCCTCTGCATAAAACTTCTCACATCATGTTTCTTCAACAAAAAACACTATTCCGATCCCAATCTTCCTCAATACCCTCAATGGAGGGGCATATATAATGGTTTCAACATACAAAGTCAATGATCATACAGTCCATTCTTCTAGACACCCTTGGATACATTACTTGGCTTTTAGGCTTGGGAAAACTAATATGAATTAAGCCAACACCATGAGGATAGGGTCATGTATCATGGAAACTAATCATAATACGTGAAGACGGGGTTCACACCTAAGTGTTGGCTCTCAAAAATGCCACACTTCCAAAATTTTCAGTCTCAAGACTTCTCCTATTGGGTCAACACTCATTGATGGCCACAAGGCCAAATCAATGTATCTAGGCTTCAAACTCATTACTCTAGGCTTGGAGGACCCTACACAAGGTCTATGAACACTCACTTGGTATTAAAATAGAAAGATCCTTCCTCTAGAACTTTGTTTGCAATACACACATCATTGGTAATCATTGTTATGATGGATGGTCTATTAGGATAGTTAATAAAATGCTTATTCTTTTTCCACCCTTTGAAACTACAACAAGGTATTTGACTTGGCAAGGTCCTGACACATCACTTCAACACCAAAAATTAGGCATTTCAACCTTTTGCCTTCTCAATGAATTTTTTTGTTGTCTTTCACTAGTTTTCTCAGTCTGATACATAGGCATATCATACCTTTCATGGCATCATCACATGCGCAAACATCCCCATATGTTCTTGTAAGTCTAATATATTAAATACATTTCACCTAGCACTATTTGGTATAGATTCTTGTGTCCTATCCATATAGAATGTTTTCACACTACACTATCATCCTTGACTCATGTGTATGATGCAGAGGTAGGGGCATGTATAATGGTTTCAACATACAAAGTCAATGATCATACAATCCATTCTTCTAGACACCCTTGGATACATTAATTGGATTCTAGGCTTGGGAAAACTAATATGAATTGAGCCAACACCATGAGGATATGGTCAAGTATCATGTCAACTGATCATAATTTGTGAAGATAGGGTTCACACTCATTGATGGTCATTTTGCAACTCACCTTGAGTCTACATGAGTTGCATAAGCTTGTGATAAGTATGGATGATTGTCTCCTTCCAATATGTAGTCCTTTCATATATTAGGTGCCTACACACTATGTTGTTGTTAAGTATTGATGTAGTCTTAAGACATCTCATGATTCCATTACATGTCCACACTTGGGTTTACAAACACAACTCTGTCAAAACAAAAACAATATCACTAGTAAAACTATGACTGTGACAATTAATACCCTTAGGACAATCATAGAAATTTAATCTATTTCATTTGGTTTTGATCCAGAAACCCTTTTGAAGGTTGCATAGGGTCCCCTCACCCATCTCTTTGTCATCAACCACTTCAAAATACCAATCGCTTGGTCTTCCCATCAAATTCTTCACTCTTATTGCCTTTTACTATCTCATACATAGAGATATCAGACAGTTCTCATGCCCAAACACGTACCAAATCTAATTTGGAGCCCTGAACACAACATAATATGATACATAGAATTAAAATAGGTCTTCCCACACATTTGGGTGAATTTATATTCATGGGAGACCAAACTATACATTATTTACTCTTGGTAAACACTAGGCAGGGTTTTGACATTTTTTGGAAAAACTATGACATCTTCTTTAAAACACAATGAAATTCAATGCCATAAAATGATAAAATGAAGTTAACTCACTTCTCTACCACATCCAATTGACTTCCCATCAAATTATGATGATTTTCACAATGAAAAATGAAGAGAATCAAACCAAAACGTCGAAAAATGCACATAAAACCCCAATTTCATTAAGCAAAACTCTTGGATGGCATGCCAAAGTCCTATTTATTCCAATCCAAGTGGGTTACAACCTCAAACCACCATAAAATAAATTTCCAACCATATTTTTAAGAAGTTGCTACAAGAAATGCAAAAGTTGTGATGGCAAAATGACAACTTTTTTCCCAATGGACCTCAAACTTTCACAATTAGGTCACAATACATGAATATTTGAATGGTATGGCAGCTTCCAAAGAGGGTAAAGCTTTCACACAAATTGAACTGACATAAAGATTACAATAAAATATTTATTCAAATATGCAATTAACAATCTCCATGCAGATCAATCCTCTTCACATTTAATGTCTCTCCCCAATGTTTCAATTTTTTAGATAGTTATTGATTTGATCAAACACATGGCAATTATATTTATGGTAGAGTTTCAAAAACCATTACGCTTTGATGGATATCATACCCTACTCTATGGCTCAACCTTTCATCTTTTCTATTCTTGTTTCTTGCATAGCCTGTTTCTATATTGTGCCACACACCATCTCTACAGCCTTCCAAAGTAGTGTTATGTTTGCTCATTGCCCCTTTTACTAAACTCTATAAACTGCAATCTTGTATTTATTTTTAATCGATGCTTTCCTACATTGTTTGATCTGCCATATTGTTAGAAATCTCCTCTCTATCATGCTTTGATGGATGTCACATCCTATTACAAAGCTCACATTTTGGCACCAATAGAAAGGATATTAGCAAAGGTTGTGGAATATGGCTTTTACATCTACCAATTGTCATTCCATCTTGTGCATATGGATTTGACATGTAGATGAAATAAATTTGATAAATAGGCCATATGGTGGATGATAAGTGGAGGATGTAAGTACTAAAGGTGTGGCACTAGTGGCTTGGGTACATGAAGGTGACTAGAGGTTGTGGAAGGAGAAATGGTGGAAGTTGGATCTATGGTAGAGGTGGGTGTAGATGTTATTTACGCATGATAATGTTAAGATAATACTCATAAAATAGATAGGAATCCAACTTAAGGCCTTCTATTTGTTAATAAATTTCTCTACCATTGAGCTACTGCCCCCTTTCTTACCATTCCATTGTTGGCTTGAGTGTAGATTATTTTCAACACCCATTATAAGACACATTATAGGTTCTTGGGGCTTCTAACCTAGCCTAGCTTTGATAACATTTTGAGCTACTACTCATGGACTAGTTAGGTTACTAAACTATGACCTTCTATTTGTTGTTAGAATGCGATATATGACTAAGTATTAGAGGATCATACTATCTTGGGTATTATGCTTTTGTGTCTCTGACATGACTCCTAGTAACTATATAAGGATCTTACTAGTCTTAGATCTATGCCCTATCTTTTTGATATGGTTCCTAGTGAGAATATATGAACCTTACTAGTTCTAAATTTCATAACTTTGTGTTTTGCATGAGCCATGTGTGTTACCAATGTTACTCATATTACTCACTTTGTACTTCTCTTTTATCTCAATATTGTAGATTGACAATATCATGTCTTGGGAGCTACCACCTTTCCAAACTTGTAGTCATCTTGACTCTTCAGTATATTGGTGAAAGAATATTTGGTTTCTCCATATTTTCCCAAGAGTACATGAGCATAATTTCATACTCTTGCTAAGAGGGGGCTAAATATTGCATCATAAGTTGTATCTCTTTATAAATATACACTAGGTTTGGACTCACTTTAGTGGTTGCGCCTTATTTATGCCTAATTTTACTTAGGTTTTAGAATGTTTCCATAAATTTGGTTCATTCCCTTATTCATGATGTTCCTCATGGCTCAATTTTCTAGGACTAGGGTCTTGGGAACCCTTATTCATGGAAATTGGACCTAAAATTTGAAAGATGAATGTTGGATTCACAAATAGTAGGAATTTCCTCTCCAAATTTGGACTTTTCCAAAATTTAAATTTGAAAAGGTGCAAGTTGCATATAGATACAAGTCTATTTCTTATTTCAAACCCCTATCAACTCCAACCCACATCTACCAATTTTTCAATCAAGCAATTCAAATCAATTGAGCATAGATCTATAATCAAGGAACAAGGCATTCAAAGATACAACTTTGTTACATCAGTTATGATCAACTATATTATGTTTTTCCATAATGAAAGCATACACTAACATGTTCTAGAAACATTAAGGCTTGTGTGGAACTTCATGCCAAGCATTTCAAAATTGAGGTATATTTGTCAAATTTTTATTTACATTTATGGTTAGCCTCTTTCCTACTAAGGTCATGCACTCTTTTTACTCATCATAGCCCCTTTCTTGCTTCCTCAGTGGTGTCTACCATTGGTTCTTAGTCCTACAACCGCCATGGTGAGTTGTTTAAGTTCAATTTTGTTGGATTCCTTAGTTTTTTAGTTTGCTGCAATCGTTTTTTGACTACCAATCCCGTAAGATGGTAAGATTGCAAGATCTCTCAGGATTTTTGAGCCCCCTCATGAAAATTTAGAAACCTTTTTGGATTTCACAAGACAAATCCTACTAAATTGGTTTCCTCTACTTAGCCGACAAAACTTATGCATCCAGTGGTTGGTGTTTTGAAATGGTCGACATGTGAGCTCTGATCAAGTTCAAGATTCGGCTTCCTCGGGTGTTTCAAGCTCACAAACTTGATGTCTTCTTGGAAATCCGTTACATTGGTCTAGACATTTTTTAATTTTGGGACTAATTTGCTATAAAGTTGAAGGACAAAACTAATAATGATGCAGAAGAACAAGATGTCCTCCTAGCAATCAAATTAGCAGTCGTATATGTATTGAAACTTGACCATAAGTTCAAAGAAAGTTTTAGCAAGCTAGATTCTACCTAGAATGGTGAGTGTGTCATTTGATCTTGATAGGGGTTTCCAGAGGTGGACACGGAAGCCTGTGCGGGATTGATTACACAAATGAATTGCCCTCTTTTTTTTTTTAAGTAATGCTCGTTGTTGTCAAAATTTCGACAAATGCGAGCACTTTAAAAAAAAAAAAACAAATTTCATTGCTAATGCCTTCTCCGTTGAAAGAAAATGTGAAATTATCGTCAGAATTCTGACGAATTTGGGCATTTTTTCAAAAAAAAATCAAATTTGGTCACAATATACCTTCTCCGTCGGAATTCTAGACCAAATGTATTAGTGATCATCTCTTGTAGCTTGCATATGTAAGGAGGAGAATAGATTAGAATGTTTAGCTACATGAGTTTCATTTTCTTATTGACATGGAATGTAATTAGATTGCTTGATGCTTGAAAACTTCACATGGAGACAATGTGTTTCTTAATCTTGATCTTTGGAGTCATGAGAGTTTTTTCAAGGTAAATATAGTATCATCTTGATAGTATGTTTTTCTATTCTTTTCCATTGCTGTTTTTGAATATATAAGCATAATTTTCTTTATTGGTGTTATGTGGAAATGTTATATTATTGTTGCAATTTTTTTGTTTGGTATTAGAGCCTAGTTGTCAAGCTGGGGGAGAAATTATCCCTGGTATTTGTAACCCTCGGTAGGAATAGAATCTTGTGTATAATTGAAGCTATGGCCTTACATAAAAATAATAAAGAAATTTTTATGTTTATTAGGTCTCTTTATAGAGTTGAGTTGTTGCACATTTGGGGTTTTATGGAGATTTTGTAAGTGAGTTTTTGTTTGGGCTCTTTTGGTAAGGGTTTTGGTGTAAGATTTTGTTAGAGAACACTTAGAAAAAATGGACCTCATCATTGACTCTAAAAATCCCCAAAAACTTATGAATCAATATAAAGGATAATACCCTTTCATAAAAGAAAATTTAAAACCATTTTTAGGAATCTTTTATGGTCATAGTATATATATAATTTACAAAATCTATGTTTGTATGCTTAGTTGTCAAACAATCATTGGTAGGCAACATATTTGCAACTTTCTCAAATGAATTCTCATAAAGTGGACCCTCGTAAGCCATATTAGGACCCAAACTCAACATATCTTCCAATGCTAGTGAAGAACACCAAAGATGTACCTCAAGAAAGAGAACAAACCTTGTCGGCCAAAAAGGTGTCAATTACTCTAAAAAACTAACACTAGATTGAATTTGACACCAACTAGACTACCCAACAACATGTATAGAGGTGTTCCATGAACCCACAACAACATCCTCATATACTTCTTTCACATTGTCCATCAAAAAATAGTTGCCAAAACCAAACTGATAGAAAATTCTTCATTACCATAATGCCAGGAAACACAGTCATGAGATAGGTCATCAATAGACATAATTTTAGAAATCATCACCTAAAATTTGAATTGAGACACTGCAAAGATGTTATAAAGATACCCTCCAAGCCACATTAATAGAAACCTCAATGCAAATCATTCTCCAGCCTAATCCTAATTGGTCAACACATTGCTAACATACTGCCTTTATGAGAGACATCAACTGCAACATGAGGGATCTAAAAGGATGGGAGTGTTGGCAACACAAATGAAGGAAGAATGAGAGGTGGGGGAGGGGTGAATCAGTCTTCACCGGATCTACAAACTTAACCACAAATACTGATATGATAAACTGCAGAAATGGTAAAGATAAGAAAATTGAAAGCACAACATACAACATCGAGATTTTGATGTGGAAAACCCGATTAAGGGAAAAATCACGATGGGAACCTACCCATAGTAAGATGATACTTTGCAATGGTATGTGAAAATGTTAAAATGGGGAATGCACATGCATTCAGGCACACTGCTTGGAGCTCACTGCTCAAAAGATAATGACCTCGAAGGCTACAACCCTCAAGGAAGTCTCACTGACTTACAACAAGATTCAAACTACAATCCAAAAGAAATGAACTAAAAGAATAACATCTCCAAATGCCTGATTATAGTTCCGGTTAAGCACAGTTGTCTGCTCAGAAACACCAATCTCTCCTTAATCACAAAATTGAAATATGAATCACTTGATCACACATACACCACTCTCTGATAATGCAAACACAACCTCAACACCTCAATTACATAACAATATCACCTATATATAAATCAACCTTGATAATAAGGTTGGCTAAACCCTCAACTCACAATTACAAAATTATATCAGACGATACAAAGATCAACCACTAGACCAATATAATGATTTACATGACACAACATGGACCTAATTCAAATTCCAAAATGCTTAACTCCACTAGAAATCACCAAGAAAAACTACAACATGCTACACCACCAGAAATACCACATAACACAAAAATCATCACTGGTTCATAGAAACCATAAAAAACTCACACAACGATCAATACAAATAACTATAACAAATAGGACATGACTAGGAAACACTAGCAAGCACGTTAGAATCATCAAAAACAACTACATCAACACCACTTATCAAATCTTGGTCTGTCAACGTCTGAAAGCTCAAGAACATAGCCAATCAACAACTATCACACAGAAAGATAACTTGTAGAGTGCCAAATCATGAACCATCTAAGATAAAGATACAAAAGACCATTTCAAAAAATCTCCCAAAATCCCAGCTCAAGGTCTAACCACACCAGAATATACCAAAGGAAATTCTGAGCTCTGCAAAGCACTAAAGCTGCAAAACAAAACTACAAAATTGGATCATAAGATATTCTCAATTTGCAATAACTGGAGAAAATCACATGAATATGTTGACATCAATGACAACAACATATCCTAGTAGAAACAAAGACCAACAATATCCCCCTTTGGTATTGATGGCAACATATGAATGTGAAAAAAGTCAATGCAAAGATCGAAGATATCTCCAACAAACTCCCCATAAGATCAAGACATATAAAGCAATTTTTCACATGATCTCTCTCCCCCTTTGACTAAAATGCCAAATATCTCAAAATATAAAATCAAACTCTCTCTCCCAAAATAAAAACATGAATCAGGAATCTCTCCCCTAAAACATATACTACTCCACCAAAGGAGCAACACCAACTCACCAATCCAGATAGAAAGATAAGATTTTGAAATCTACCCGATTGATGCAACTCAATGCATCTAGTTCTCAACAGGAGGGGTAGATACCCCTAACTTGTATCTCAAATAGACAAGTGTATCTATAGGCAAATGTTTAGTGAAAATATTAGGTATTTGTTCCTTTGTAGGTACATACTCTAGCTTCACTTTCTCTTCACTGACTTTCTCTCTCAAGTAATGATATTTGATTGACACATGCTTAGTCTTTGAATGTTGCACCAAACTATTTGACATATTAATAGAACTAGAATTATCACAGTATATAATAGTAGGCTCACCATAGATAATTCTTATATCCTTCAACATTTGCTTCATCCAAACTACCTGAATGCAATTACTAGCAACAACAACGTACTCAACTTCATCAGTAGATAAGGATACTGAATCTTGTTTCTTACTAGCCCATGAAACCCGTTTCTTACCCAAAAAGAATGCTCCACCGATATTTCTCTTCCAATCATCTACATCACCAACCCAATCAGCATCAGGGTAAGCACATAACATGGAATCATCATTCCTCGGATACCACAAACCATAATCCACAGCTCCCTTCAGGTATCTAAATATCCTCTTCATAGTAGCGTCATGACTTGGTTTTAGATCAAATTGATATCTAGCAACCATGCACACAACATGCATAATGTTTGGTCTAGTCTGAGTAAAATATAGTAGTCCACCAACCATAGATCTCTACAAACTCTGATTACATTTGGGAGATTCATCATTCTTAGACAATTTACAACTAGTCACCATAGGATTTCCAACTGGTTTGGAGTCATCTAACCCAAAATTATTTAGCATTTCCTTTACATACTTAGTTTGAGATATAAATATACCTTTTCCAGTCTTTGAAATATGCAAACCTAAGAAAAATTTCATTTCACCAATTATAGACATCTCAAATTCTTTTTGCATATCATCGACAAACTTTATGCTCAAGTCATCATCTCCTCCAAAGATAATATCATCAACAAAGACTTCAACAATAAAGATATGATCATTCTCTATCTTAAAGTACATATTACTATCCGTAGCACCTTTATTATATCTCAATTTCAATAAATACTTATCTAATCTATCATACCAGGCTCTAGGGGCTTGCTTCAATCCATAAAGAGCTTTCTTTAGTTTACATACCATGTCTCCATCATTTGATAATGAAAATCCATCAGGTTGTTCAATGTAGACTTATTCCTCAGGATCACCATTCAAAAAGGTAGATTTGACATCCATCTGATATACCTTGAAATCTTTATAAACAACATATGCAAGCAATAGTCTAATAGCTTCAAGTCTGGCCACCGGAGCAAAAGTCTCCTCGTAATCAATTGCTTCTTTTTGAGAATATCCTTTGCAAACCAATCTAGCTTTATTTTTGATAACTTCACCGACTTCATTCAATTTGTTCCTAAATACCCATTTAGTACTTATAACATTCTTATCCTTAGGTCTAGGCACAAAATCCCATGTGTTATTATTTTCAGTCTGCTCTAATTTTTCTTCCATAGCTCTCATCCAATTTTCATCTTTGCAAGCTTCAACAACATATTTAGGTTCAACTTTAGAAATCAAATATACTTCTTCAACAACTAACCTTCATCTAGTCATTACACCTTTATTTTTATCACCAATAATCTGATTTTCAGATTGATTCAATCTTACATACCTCAGAGTCTTCTAATTGTTCTGATTTTTAGGATCCTACACTTCTTCACCGACAATAACAACATTCGAGTTAACTGTCTCTACCAGATCAATCTTGTTAGGTTCTTCAGTTTGAATAGGGTTTAGAACAATATGTTGACCATCATCATATCCACATGCTCTGATCTCTTTCCCAAGGTTCTCATCCACCTTCAAATTTGCACTTTCCACTATCTTTCTTAGTCTTTTATTGTAGCATTGGTAGGCTTTTCTCTTTGTTGAATATCCCAAGAAAATTCCCTCATCACTTCTAGCATCAAACTTCCCTAAATCCCCATCTCTCTTGATATAACATTTTCTACCAAATACTCTGAAATATCTCATAGTAGGAACATGACCAAACCATAACTCATAAGGAGTCTTACCAGTATCACCTTTACTATGAACTCTATTGAATGTGTAAACATCAGTGCTAATTGCTTCTCTCCAGTAGATTTTTAGAACATTTCCTTCAATCAACATAGTCCTTGTAGCATCTAAGATGGTTCTGTTCTTCCTTTAAACAATTCCAATCTGCTGAGGGGTTCTAGGAGCAGATAATTGTCTTCTAATTCCATGCTTCTCACATAATAAATTGAACTCACCAGAACAAAATTCTCCACCTTTGTTAGATCTCAAACATTTCACCTTCAGTCCATATTCAGTCTCCACCTTTGCTTTGAATATCTTGAACTTGTCCAATGCTTCTGATTTCTCCTTCAAAAAGACAACCCACATCATCCTGGAATAATCATCAATTAGAAACATGAAATATCTATCACTTGCACACTTCTAACATTTGTAGGTCCACATAGGTCAGTATGCACAAGATATAGAAATCCATCAAATGTATACTGCTTTCTCTTGAAAGAAATCCTTGTTTGCTTACCCAACTGACATTCTTTACATACCGGATTAGCAAGCTTAACAATCTTAGGTAGATCTCTAACAAATTGTGTAGAACGGATCTTAATCATTGAGTCAAAATTTACATGACACATTCTCCTATGCCACAACCAACTCTCATCAATCTAAACAATTAAACAACTTTTCTCACTAACATTTAAATAAAAAATGTTACCTTCAGTCTTAGTTCCAAATGCAATCTCTATATTAGAGGCACTTAGGATCTTGCATTTTCCATTCTTGAATTGTAGATCATAACCTTTATCAACTATCTGTCCAACACTCAAAAGATTATACTTCAAAACTTCAACATACAAGACATCATTAGTGTTATTCTTACCATCAAAAGAAATAGAACCTCTCCCATGGATCACACAGGCTTTGTCATCTCCAAATCTTCCTATTCCACCATCATATCTTTCCATACTCACCAATTTGATTTTATCACTGATCATATGATGTAAACAACCACTGTCAATCACCCATTCATCTTTCTCTTCAACTTTAGTAGCTAAAGCTTTCTCCTCAACAGTATAACTAGTGGAATCAATAGGTACAGGTCCATCTTCTTTAATGGCAAGAAATACAACTTCATCCCCTTCAGATTCATCATATGTAACACCTTCATCAACAACATCATAGCAATTCTTTTGATTTCTATACTTTGAGTTAGACTTGTAAGGCTTGTCATACTTCTCACGCTTCTCATATCTATCATTCCTATCATGCTTATCAAACTTATCACGCCTATCATACTTAGCCATTCTCTCCGGGCATCTAGAAGGAAAATGTCCTATCTTATTGCAAGAGAAACATTTCAAAGGCAATTTTCCATCATACTTACCAACTCCTTTAGGCAATCTCCGGGCAATCAATGCTTCAAGATCATCCAGTTCTTTTTCTTTCTCTTCCATCTCTCTTCAATCTCTTTCATATCTAGATATTCTGCACTCATCAGGATCATACTTCTGCTTTCCGGATATAGATGCTGATGCTCTAAATGCTATCTCAAACTTTCCATGCGATTATCCAAACTTGATCAGCTCAAATGCAACAATATTTCCAACCAACATATTTGTTGTTACTGTAGTCACACTCCGGATCTCATCAATAGAAAAAACCTTGTTCTTATAAGCAAGAGGCAAAGATCTCAATAACTTAGTAATAATTTCATCTTCTTCAAGGGTTCCACCAACACATCTGATGCCTAGGACCAAATCATTCACCTTAGCCATGAAAGAATGTATGTTCTCATCATCTCCCATCTTCAACATCTCATACTTTCCTTTCAAACTCTATAACTTAGCAACTTTTACTTGTTTATCACCTTCATACAGGATTTCAAGCTTCTCCTAGATCTCATGTGCAGTCCGAAGTCCCATTACATTTGTCATCTTAGAATCAGTTAGGGAACTATGAAATAATTCCTTTTCTCTAATATTATGCTCAACTTCCTTGATCTCACCAGCAGTAACCGGTCCATTCAGAGGATCAAAATAGGCATTCTTTGTAATCTGTCAGTAATCTTCTCCAAGACATTTCAAGTGCACTTCCATCCGATTCTTCCATATAGCATAATTACTTCCATCAAACCTCAAACTCTCCTTCTTAAAGATAACACCTACAGTTGCCATCCTAGATCTCCTCAAGTGGTTAAGCTTTTTTTGGAGGATCTAGCTCTAATACCAATTGTTGGCAACAACAATGAAGCAAGACTGAGGGGGTGGGGGGGTGGATCAGTCTTCACTGGATCTAAAAACTTAACCACACATATTGATTTGATAAACTGCAGAAATGGTAAAGATAAGCAAATTGAAAGCACAACACACGACACCAAGATTTTGACGTGGAAAACTCGGTTAAGGGAAAAACCATGGTGGGAACCTACCCATAGTAAGATGATACTTTGTAGTAGTATGTGAAAATGTTACAATGGGGAATGCACATGCATTCATGCACACTTCCTAGAGCTCACTGCTCAAAATATAATGACCTGAAAGGCTACAATCCTCAAGGAAGTCTCATTGACTTACAACAAGATTCAAACTACAATCTGGAAAAAATGAACTGAAAGAATAACATCTCCAAATGCACAATTACAGTTCTGGTTAAGCACAGTTGTTTGCTTAGTAACACCAATCTCTCCTTAATCACAACATTGAAATATGAAGCACTTGGTCTCACATACACCACTCTTTGATAATAAAGACACAACCTCGCCACATAAATTACATGACAATATCACCTATATGTACAAATCATCAACCTTGACAACAAGGTCGACTAAACCCTCAACTCACAATTGCAAAATTACATCACATGATACAAAGATCGACCATCAAACCAATATAATGATTGACATGACACAACATGGACCTAATTCAAATTCCCAAATGCTTAACTCCATCGGAAATCACACCAAGAACAACCGCAACACGCTACACCACCAAAAATACTACATAACACGAAAATCATCATCGGTTCATAGAAACCATAAAAAAATCACAAAACGATCAATGCAGATCACCAAAAAAAATAGGACATGACTAGGAAACACCAGCAAGCACATTTGAATCATCAGAAATAGCTACAACACCACCACATCAAATCTTTATCTGTCAACATTTGAAAGCTCAAGAACACAACCAATCAGCAATTGTCACAAAGAAAGATAACTTGTAGCACACCAAATCATGAACCATTTGAGATGAAGATATAAAAGACCATTCCAAACAATCTCCCAAAATCCCAACTCAAGATCTGATCACATCGGAATATACCAGAGGAAATACCGAGCTCTGCAAAGCACCAAAACTACAAAATAAAATTGGAAAATCGGATCATAAGATCTTCTCAATCTGCAATCACTGGAGAAACTCATAGGATTATGTTGGCATCAATGACCAATAATCTCTAATAGAGAGTGAAACATACACATAACATAGACATTATATCCAAAACCACAAGATCATATCTAGAAAGGCAAAGGAATGCGAAGCATCTTCCAGATTGCATTCAACACATCTTCCTATAAATCTCACTCTTCATCAACTTTTAGATATGAGGATGCTAATTTCTCACTTGGGAGCAATAGAGAAGATACTACAATAGTCTATAGTATGTACAAGGGAATCCATAAACCACCACTTCATCATCATGTTTGTAACATTCACACCATGTCTAGATCTCCTGATAACTGAAAACCATCAGATTGCTCTATGCAAACTTCTTTCTCTATATCACCATTCAATAAGGAATACTTGACATCCATCTAATATATTTTGAAATTATTATATGCTGTAAAGGCAAGGATCATCCTGATCACCCCCATCCTCGTCACTAGAGAAAATGTCTCCTCAAAATCAATCCCTTCTATTTGTGAATAACCTTTATAATCCACTCTTTCTTTATTCCTTATTAATTCTCCTTGATCATTTAGCTTGTTCAAGAACACCCTTTTTGTTCCTATGATATTCTTATTTGCAAGTATAGGGACTAATTCCCATGTCTAATTCTTCTCAATTTGATCCAACTCTTCTTCCATTGCTTGTTAAAAAAATAATGTCTCAACCTTGCATATACATAACCCGTTACTATTTTTAGTAGGTTTTCATTTGATATGGTCTGAAATTTTTCCTAAAGTTTCAAATTGGCTAGATAATTATTCCAATAATTTTTTATTGCAAGATAATGTCTAGATTTGAAGGTATTAAAGTTTTAATTTTTGAAAGTTGTGAATGGAAGTTTCAAAGTAAATTTTGAGGGATTCAGAGGCTCTAATATTGCCCTAAAGTTTCTATATCTAGCATAGTGTTTTATATATTGATAGAAAATGTCATGAGCTTTTTGTCACTTCAAACAGTTCGTTAATCAGACACCTGGTTCAAAAGTTATGGCCTTCAAAATTTAGGTCTCTTGAAAAAAGGAAATATAAAAAACTTGTCAGACACATAAATGAGTTGTAAAAGGGAGATACACGTTTTGATGTGTGTTTTGACACATCATAGGGAATTTAGGATTTAAGATAATATGGTTGCCACTTTATTGGGTGACTTTAACCCATGATTTTATAATAATGTTTGACGGTTTCATGTATTGTATTTGTTGTGCCCCACCCTAACTCATCCTTCTCCTTGTACATTTATAGACCCTATTAGCGTAGCTTAGTTTACTTTATGATGATATTCAATGGAATTATACTATGTGCTAACTCTATTTATATTTTAGAAGCTTATGATGATACTTGTTATTGATGATCATGATATGGTGGATTTATATTAACCATCTCTATATGCACTTGCTATGTTAGATGGATTATATGAATTATGGATTTGATAGCATTATAATTATGCTAACCCTACTTCTTGATTATATGTGATGAGTTAGTATTACGATGTGTTTATTTATTGTGTGACTGTTTTCGTGAGTAGGGACGTTGTTATATTACTCATTGCGAGCATGATATGCTGCCGCGATTCTCTACCACTTGCATGTTCATTATGATATATATGCATTAGACATGTTGTGTTTAGCATTGATGTAGGTTTGTAGGTACCAGACATTGACTCCACCTAGATTCACAGGTTTGAGCGTGTATTTAAATATCAATGACAAGTTGTCAAAGATGGCATGTGTTCCCTTCATATACTCTAGGCTTAAGTTGTCTACCTTGGTCATCAGTTGTCTTGGCGTGATTCACCATGTTAACCAGTGAGTTGTGGTCTTTTGATGGGTTGTGAGTATGTGGTTATTTATTTAATTAATTAATGTTTGATTTATATAGTTTATTGATGATTAAATTAATTGGTGGATTATCATTATAGATTCATTATTATTTGATCAATTTATTGTTTAATGTTTATTTTATACTTTAGTGTTGATTAATATTTTATTAATGGTCTTTATTTAACTATTTATTTATAAGCTGTGGTTATTTATATCTATTTATTTAATTTATTATTTATTAGCCTTTGGGTATTTTATTTAATTGGCTTCAATTATTTATTAGCTTTATTTAATAGCCTTAGTTTATTTCATGTGGGCATGGTTTTGTTTATACATTGATAAATAATGCTTGTAACATTTTATTGATACTTGGTAAATAGTACCTTATAATATTTATTCATATTCTCTTGTTACTTGGTATTTGGTTGTATAATATTTTCTACCTACCATTAATTGTTATTGGCTCAATATGTAGTGGGGAAATAAAATATTATATGAGGTTGGGAAGGTAAGTTTTACTGGATTTTGGATTATTTTCATTGGCCGGTTTGGAGGCTAGGGTTTTTCAATTTAATTCTTTTTATTCAGCAGCTTGTGCATTGTGTTGGGTTACCATTCTAGAGATTTCTTTACATTTTGGATTTTGGAGCTTGGAGAATTTTGGCTTAGCTTTCTTGGATTGGTTTTGCGCTTCATCAGATTTTTCTTCCATCACTTCTAATCTCTAGGTTGGAGGTTCTTACCTTTGTATTTTATTTTCAAAATATTGTTTGCATCGTGTCTGTAGAAAATAATGTTTTCTGGGTGTTTGGGAAATACATTTATATTATATAGTTTGGGTTTTTATTTATTCTATGTGATTTATATTATATAGTTTAAACTTTAGTTGGGGGAAAAATAATCTCTTTTCATTGGTTGTGAGTTGTCATGAATGGCCATCACTGTGGATTTGTAACTGGTAATGTTGGGTCTTTGTGTGTTGTTATCTCCTTTAATCTAAGTTGATGTGGTCTGGAGATCTTTTATTTGGTGTTTATGAGATCTGGGAGGGATTTTTTCTCCCTCTGTGTATTTTTCATTACCGGACATTGCTGGAAGTCATCTTTTTTAGTTTTGCAATGAGTCTATGTCTGGCTTTGTAGTTGAGAATTTAATATTTCATAGTCATTTGTGAATGTGGATTTTTTTGGGAGAGTTTATTGGAATAATAGCGTCTCATGTGTCTCTGTCTAAGACTTGTTTCCCCGAAATCGTGATTGTTTTGATTTGTGAATTCTTTCATTGTAGCTTATGGATTGAGGTTGTGTTTATTCTATTAATTTCCTATTGTTTGGGTGTCACTTTTAGGATTGATTTCGGGACTTAGTTATTTTTCTACAATTTTTAAATTGAATTCGTAATTTGATCTTTTCCATGCAATTTTCTATCTATTTCATATGCGCTAGTGTTGGAAATTTGGACGAATTGATTATGTGTTGTGTTCACCCCAACAATAAGAATAATAACTCTAATTGAAGTCTCAATCCGAAGTTTGGACATTCATTTGGTAAAGTCACTATTTCCATGACTAGTGTTCATTTGATTGTCAACCCAAGGACGTAGTACTTGAAATGGGTCTACACTATATATGCACTAAGTTCTTGCAACATCTATTCTGCATTATTGCAACAACTAACATTATGCAAAAAAAGGTAAACAAGAATGAAAACTATGGAAAGGATACATGAAGACTTGTGCATAAATTCATAAAAGCAATGCTGGATAAATTCGGTATGGATAAATAGAAATTACTTTGTTCTGGCTTGGCTGTAGGAACAGTCAGTGGATCTGTTTCCAGTGGCTACAGGAACAGTCAACACAAGAACTTCTACTGCAGCTAAGGAATGATCTAATTTTAATGAACACATGAGATCACTCACCAAGTGGGCCCCCTTGGATGAGTGATACTAGACTTCTTGAAAAATAACTCTTAACAGATCAAAATAACATAACTTTATTCATTGCTTTCTGAAAGTGATTACATAGTTTTAATATGAAAAAGAAACTCAAGAATGATTATAAAAAATCCTTTGCTCTATTCTTCTCCCTTCTGTCTAACTAACATTGAGAAGAAGAAGAGCTCTTTATTAAAAAGAAATAAACTACAATAGACCACACAAATCACGCCCAAAAGAAGAGGTGGATGATTGACCGATAAAGAAGATAACTGGAGCTATGCTGCAGGAAATGTGGATCTAAACCAAACCACAGTCTTTGCATGTCGTGGTGGTATTTACAAATTCAATGCCCACTGAAGTTAGACATTGGTAGTGTTGCTTGACTGCTCTGCTTATGCTGTACCTTGCACTTTCTCAAGTCCTCTATAGTTTGATCTTCAGTTATCTCTTACGTATCTTTCCTCTCATCAGGTGTGATAGGAGAATATCCACCATGACATCATTTATTACCTGCACTACAACAAAGATAACATACAAGGACATACATAAACATTTTATTTAATTAACACATCTAATAATTCACAAATGATATTACCCTAAATAATCCACATGGCAACATGAATAAATCACATGGCTACAAGAATAAATGGCATGGCTAAAACATGATTTAATAAGTTCAAGCTTAACATATGGAATACATATAGTCAACTTCCAATACATCACTACTACTATGCAAACCAAAAGATAACAAAAATTGAAGAGTTCTGAGGATAAAAATATGACAAAGTCTCAACTCATCATGTTGCATTGAGTGGTTGAACTTTGATGATGATCAAGAGATTTGTCTCTAGTATATTCTGATTGGTGGAATTGGTTTGGTTTGGTCATTCATGTTATTCTGATGCGTGTCACATTCAGTTGGTTCATGATTTAATGATCTAGATGCTATCATTTGTTCTAGTAAGCCTTTTGGTTATCGGTAAGGGTTTTACCAGAAGAGCTTTATTGAAGATCTTTTGATGGATTCAATAAGTGGTACTGGTGCGGCTTCTAGAAGGTTATTAGGATGCTGATGGTTATCATGTTTGTGTTTTAGTTGACCGGTGGTGTTTTGTTTGGCTTATGGGGACCTATTTTAGGCCCGGTCTTATTCTGCTAGGTTATGGACCAGTTTATGTAACATGTTGGTTGATGCTCCCGATGCGTTATCAGTTGGATTTATTGATTGGTTTATGTTGTTTCGATCTTAGGCCGACTTGGTTTATAATTGGTTTGCAAGATTATGTAATGAATTTATTGTATCATCTTTTAGGTGGCTGACCTAATTGTTTAGGTCTTGGGTTGGTATAAATATGATGTAAGATCTCTTTGTAGACCATGGTCATGGGTTATGGGATTATCTATGTGCGAATAAAGTTGTAATCATATGCAGAAGGTTTGGTCGATCATAGGTGATTGAATTGGGTTTGTGTAAGAGGTTTAAGACCTCCAACTTTGATCTTTACCAGAACTATACTCAAGCATAGGAGATGCTATTCTTGCAGTTCATTCTTATTTCTGGATTGTAGTATGGATTTGTTTTGTAGTCAATGAGGCTCCTTTTGTGACGAGAAGTGCACTCTAGGCTGTTGGCCTTTCTGCATGTGCATGCCCCTTATTGTAATCACATACTTACTATAAAAGTATCATCTGATTGTGGGTAGGCTTCCCAATGTGGTTTTTCCCTTTACCAGGTTTTCGACATATAAATCTTGGTGTTATGTGTTGTGGATGCATGGTAATTGGTTTATGATTTATGTTTGTGCTTAATTGACATATTTTCTATTCTGATATTTGGTTTATGCATTCCAATAAAAGGTTTTGTGTGCTTAAAGTTTCATAATATGTTAACAACTAGTTCACTCCCCCTCTTAGTTTTTCACTGGTTAACCAAATAATTGGTATCAGAGCTTGGTTCTCTGTGCAAAAGCTTATCCACTTGAGGAAGATCCTTTGGTGAATAATCATTTAAATTCAATTACTTATTAGAAGGACAACCCTAGGCTTGAAGGAACAAATTATAGGGTATGGAAGCTTCAGATGGAGACTCATCTGAGATGTCTTAGCAAGGAGATTTGGGAGATCACTCCGAAGGGGTATACTCCTTATGATCCAACATCTAGCAACCCTCCTCTGACAGACTTGGATAAGAACATTGAAAATGACTGTAGAGCTAGAGAAACCCTTTTGAGCATCCTTTCAGATCAAAAAGTAATGGGATTAACAGACAAATCATTTGCAAAATATATATGGGATAAGTTGGAGACTCTGAATGAAGGTGACCCTACTATTAAAATTGCTAAACTTGATGGTTACTGGGTAAGGTATGAAAACCTGAGAATGGAGGAAGATGAAAGGATTACCACTTTTATGGATAGAGCTAATGAAATTATTATGGGAATTTAGTGCTATGGTGGATCTCTAAGCGAAGATGAGATTGATTCTAAAGTATTGAGAGCTTTGCCACTGGATTACAAGATGAAGGTTACTGCAATTAATGAACTAAGAACAATGTCTAACACCTCTTTTAATAGGGATACTTTGGTTGGAAAGTTATATGCTTTTGAGCTTGAAGAAAATGTGTAGCGTCCTAAAATTGCGACACTTGCAATTTCGACTGCATTTCGGTCTTCACGATGGCGACGCAACACTGAACCTGAATGGAGACCCCGAAACCTGTTTTTGACACCAAAAACTGCATTTTCTAGCACCCTGGCCTGAACCTCCTTTGCACCCTGCTGTCCTGGGAGGTGGGACCAGAGTGCCCAGCACCCTGGTCCTTCAGGACCAGGGTGCCCAGCGCCCTGGTCCCCCAGGACCATGGCGCCCAGCGCCCTGGTCCCTGGGCCTATTTTGGGCACGGTCTCCTATGGGGTCTCGGGTCTTTTTGTTTGCAATTTGGAAATTAACTTTCCTGGTCGGCCTAAGGTCGGGAAAATCAGTCTTTTAACCCTAATTGGCAAGTATATAAACTACATTTTCCTCTCTCATTTGAGGAGAGATATACATACATGACGGAAAAAAGCGTGGAAACTATACTCAAGCATTCAAGCATTCAAGCATTCAAGCATTCAAGCATTCCTTCTAAGTCTCCATTCAAGGCTAAGTGTTGCATTCAAGACAAGGATTCAACCATTGAAGAGGAGATCACTTACTACATACAACATACTACATACAACAAAAAACAACATCTATACCTTCGTACATAAGGATACAAACATCCTTACAACAAGGTATTAGTACTTGTTTTAGATATACAACATTTCTCATTTCTTGGTTAATTCCAAAACCGGGGTTTGACCTAAAGGCAAACCCCTAATCCCTAACCCCCCAATCGTCTTCGCTTTTTTATGTGTAGGTTGTAGGTACGTGGCTGAAATTGAAGATCTGGAATCCTTGTGCAGAGACGAACAAATCCCCCTTCGTTTCGCGGATTTTTCGGAGGACCATGGCGCCGGGCGCCATCGTCCCGACGACTTTTGCTCAAATTTGTAGGACAGCGCCGTATCGACATTTTACTGCTAATTCCAGGTCCGCAGCTTCATCCTATATCCCTATCTCAGTTTATAAGCAAATCTTTCTCACTTTCTATGCATTCCTAGCTTAATTCTTCTATCAACATTCTTTACAAAAGAGGGTAGCCTTTCTTTCTTAACCCTTGAAACTCATTTAACATCCAATCTTGCATTGTGTGGGATTGGATCTTGTGGGTTTCAACCCCTCTTTTGAATGTAAAGTCTCTCCCCTAAGTGAAAACCATCAACCCTAGCAACCTCCCTTCTCTCTCCTTGGAGTTGGAAGAGGGGAGAGCAACTAGGGTTCGATTGCGATTTTCTGCTTTACAAAATGGTCCTCAAGGAGTTGCAAAGACTAAATCTGATTGTCATGCATCTACATCAACTGACAAGAGTGATTGGATAGCTTAATATGCAAAGGAATTAGAGAAAATGAAGAAAGAAGATGAAGAGCTTGAGAAAATTGAAGCTCTATTTGCTAGAATAGTACCTAATGGTCCACCAGGAAGTAAGTATGAAGGAAAATTACCTTTCAAATGTTTTGCATGTAATAAGATAGACCATTTTGCATCTATATGTCCTGAGAGGAACTCAAGATTTGAGGTTAAATCTAGAAGATCTTTTAAGCTAACCATGAATATTAGAACAAGCATAAGTATAGGAGGAACAAAGAAAAATCATGCTACTATGCTGATGAGGAAGGTGCAACTGATGGTTTTGATGATGAACTGACAAAAGATTTAGCTAGTGGACTCGACAATGGAACGAGATGGGTATTTTTAGCTATCAGGGAAGATGCTTCAGAACCTGTCATACAAAATGAAGAAAGGGCCCTTGCTACTAAAGTTGAAGACAAGGATGAATGGGTGATAGATAGTGGATACTCACATCATATGACTGGAGATAAAAGGAAGTTTCTATCTTTGCAAGAATTTGATGGTGGTATGGTTAGATTTGGAGATGATAAAACATGCATGATCAGAGGAAGAGGAACTATATCATTGGATGGTAAGCATAACACTGATAATGTTTATGATGTTGAAGGTTTAAGGCACAATATTTTGAGTGTAGGATATTTGGTGGATAAGGGATTTCAATTATAGTTCAAGGATGGAAAATGCAAAATCATCAACAGATCTGGATTGGAGATTGCAACTGGTACTCAAACTAAAGGTAACATCTTTCATTTGAAATTTGGTGAGAAGACATGTTTGATTGCACAAATTGATGAGAGTTGGCTATGGAATAAGAGGTTGTGACATTTGAATTTTGATTGCATTGTAAAGACCAATTCAACTAAGGCAGTTAGAGATATACCTAAGATTGTGAAGCCTCATAATCCGGTATGTAAGGAATGTCAAATGGGAAAGCAAGTCAAAACTTCTTTTAAGAGTATTCAAGATAAATCTAATGATGTTATTGATCTTATTCATATTGATTTATGTGGTCCTGCTAGAATAAGAAGTTTTCAGGGAGATAGATATTTCATGCTAATCATTGATGACTATTCTAGAGTGATGTGGGTTACTTTTCTAAGGGAGAAATCTGAATCCTTTGAAAAATTCAAGAACTTTAAATCTATTGTTGAGACAAAGATATGATTGGAGATCAAATGCTTAAGATTCGATCAGGGTTGTGAATGCACATCCGATGGAGCTTTCTTTATTGGAAAGAAACTTGTTTCATGGATCAACAAGAAACAATCATGTAATTCTTTATCTACTACTGAAGCTAAGTATGTTGTTGCTGCTACTAGTTGTACACAAGTTCTATGGATGAATCAAATGTTAAAGGATATAAGGGTAGATTGCAATGAACCAGTAGTTATTCACTGTGATAACTCTGCTGCTATTAACATATCAAAGAATCTGGTATTTCATTCTAAGACAAAGCACATATCAATCAAGTATAACTTTTTGAAGGAAAAGGTGGAAGAAAATGAAGTCAAATTGGTTTATGTGAACACTAAAGAGATGATTGCAGATATCTTCACTAAAATTTTGCCTAAGGAATCATTTGAGTACTTTAGAGACAAATTGGGGGTCTCTGCCCCTCTAGCTGAGACTTGAGTGATGCTGTTTGGCATCAGTCTGATATGCATTATCAGAATTATCATTCATTTCGGATTGATGTGTTGGTGCTACTACTTAGGGGGAGTACTCAGCTATGTGGTTCAGAGGTTTTATGATTTTTCTTTGATGTTTATGTCAGATTTATGGCATTGATGTCAAAGGGGGAGAAGTATACATGTGAAAAATAGAGCTTAACAAAGATATATTTCACAGGGGGAGTTTGGTCTATGGTTTGGTTATTTGGTTCAAAACATCATTGATATATCATTTGATTAGATGTCTTCCATTGGGGGAGACTTGTTTGGCACTTGGATGTTTTTCACATCTACTGTTGCCATCAATGCCAAAGGGGGAGATTGTTGGCAATTTGGAGGATTTGATTATGTGTTGCATTGATATTTGTCATTGATGTCAACACTAGTTGTTTTTCTATCTACCAGGTTTCGGTAGAGTGGTTGGACTTTGATGATGATCAAGAGATTTGTCTTCGATATATTACAACTGGTGGAATTGGTTTGGTTCAGTCATTCATGTTATTCTAATGTGTGTCACATTTAGTTGGTTTAGGATTTGATGATCCAGATGCTATCATTTGTTCTAGTAATCATTTTGGTTACTAGTAAGGGTTTTACTAGCATAGCTTTATTGAAGATCTTTTGATGGATTCGATAAGTGGTGTTGGTGTGGCTTCTAGAAGGTTATTAGGATGTTGGTGGTTATCATGTTCATGTTCCAGTTGATCGGTGGTGTTTCATTTGGCTTATGGCAACCTATTTTAGGTCCAATCTTATTCTGCTACGTTATGGACCGGTTTATGTAACGTGTTGGTTGATGCTCCCGATGCATTACTGGTTGGATTTATTGATTGGTTTATATTATTTTGGTCTTAGGTCAACTTGGTTTATCATTGTTTTGCGGGATTATGTAATGGATTTATTGTATCATCTTTTAGGTGGCCGACCTAATTGTTTAGGTCCCAGGTTGGTATAAATATGATGTAAGATCTCTTTGTAGATCATGGTCATGGGTTGTGGCATTATCTGTGTGCGAATAAAGTTGTAATCATATGAAGAAGGTTTGGTTGATCATAGGTGATTGAATTAGGTCTGTGTAAGAGGTTTAAGACCTTTGATATTTAGCTTAACCGAAACTATACTCAAGCATAGGAGATGCTATTCTTGCAGTTCATTCTTATTTTTGGATTGTAGTATGGATTTGTTTTGTAGTCAGTGAGGCTCCTTTTGTGATGAGCTGTGCGCTCTAGGTTGTTGGCCTTCATACATGTGCAGGCCTCTTATTGTAATCACATACTTACTACAGAAGTATCATCTGACTGTGGGTAGGCTTCCCACCATGGTTTTTCTCTTTACCGGGTTTTCCACGCACAAATCTTGGTGTTATGTGTTGTGGATGCATGGTAATTGGTTTATGATTTATGTTTGTGCTTAATTTATATATCTACTATTCTGGTATTTGGTTTATGCATTCTGGTAAAAGGTTTTGTGTGATTAAAGTTTCATAATCTGTTAACAAATGATTCACCCCCCCTCTCAGTTGTTCACCAATTAACCTAATAGCTAGTAATTTGATCAAATGCACTATTTATTTTGTCATATGTGTTAGACTGTTTTCCATATGCACTAATCTGTATATTGTATGCACTATTACATTATTTGTATGCACTAAATAATTTATCATATGTGCTAATAGGTTCATCAAATGTGCTGAATTCATTTTCATATGCGCTGAAGAATTAGTCAAATGCACTAGTCTGAATTTCACATGCACTAATCTATGATTTTTCTTATCTGTCCTGGTTTTTCTAAATTTGATCTTGCACCAAAGGCTTTTGTTGAGGTTTTCTGATGTTTCCAACATGGTGTATTATCTATAATTGGTTATTTAATTTGGTTTTATGCTTCGGCAAGTTGATATGCCTTGCCAAATTGGATTCATGCTTCTTCATTGTTAATATGCTTATGGTTGCTCCTACAAGTTGATGAGCCTTGTTGTGGAGGGATTATTTTATGATTATAGTAGGTTTTGATTGCCCTTGTTTATTATGCATTGGGTCTCTTTATTGATATTGTTGGCATTAATTGCAAATGTATTTTGTTTAAGGATTCTTTGGGTGTTGTTTTGAGCCTCCTTGTTGTAGCTATTGTTTTATAAAAATGTTAGGGGGAGTGGGCTTCCATGTGATGTCTAGGATCATGAGAGATAGGTGGTGAGTTGATAAGCCTCCCGTCTAGATCGCCAGGGCACATTGGAAGTTTTCCTTATTATAAACAAGTGATAACATTAATAATGAACTAGATGTATTGGGTAATTAGGAATCACCTAATCAAGATAATTTATATTTGAGCCCCAAGACTTGATCCCAGGGAGGATATTTTAGGATAAGCTTGGGAAGGCCATTGCGGTGGTAAGTCAATCTCCCTTTATTCTCTCATAGGTTGAGATGGCTCCACATTTCTATCGAGGTTAAGACTTGAAGGGTTGTGTGTCTATATTTGGAGGATAGCATGTGATGAAACCGCACTCCTACATGTGTCCTTTCTTGTTGTGCTAATGCCTTGACTCTTGTTATGCCTCTGGGAGTCTCTATTTGTGGTTTCCATGTGACTAGATGTTGTGTTTGTATGGGTGTGATACTTGAGTTGTGAGTCTCCTTGGTAGTTTGGTGTCATCTTAGGTCTAGAGTGTGTGTTGATACCTTGTGTCATCTCCTATCATGGGGGGTGGTTCCTTTGGTTCCACATGGTCGGGTGGTTGGTGCCTTTCTACCATTGGGATATTCTCATTGGATTCATATGCGTGGATGTGGATTCTTCTTCATTGCAACTTATGGTTGAATAATATAGCGAATGGATGTAATTAATATCATGGGTTATGTAATGTAATAATATTTTAGGATTTGTGGATAAGAATATGTATTAGGAGAGCTATGCTCATGTTGGAATGATCACACAATTTTATAGTAGAAGATGTTTAAGAAATGAGCCTATAATTTGTAAGATGGATATTGAGATGTATTGAAATGTGATTGTCTCTGAAATGGAATGCAATTCAAGTTAATAGATATGTTGTAGATTATCTTGTAATGGTTTGTAAAGGAATTCATGAGCTTTGATATCAAAGTTGTGTAATAGGAATTTATGTTCATGTTTAAGATAGGAAAGAATAGGAAATCTGATATTGTAGTGAAGATGATAATGTAAATGTAACTATGCAACTTGCATTTAGTGAATATAAGTATTATGACTCGTAGTATGATGAAATATTTATATATATGCTGTAATGGATTGTAATAATTACGTTGTAATAGGATGATCTTTGTGTATGGCGATAAATGCAAATATTGAATGAGTGTTCTTACTAAAAGGTTGATGTTCTTGATAAATGGATACTTCTGGATTGTAAGAATGAATGGGTGGTTGGTAAGATGAATAGATAACCTTAAGGAAATGATTTAGATTGTTTTAGTTAATGTGGAATAAGGTTATGACTCTAGTAGTAGAATAAGACATGGGCACATCTCAAATTATTTGAATATTGCTTAGTTAATGGATATAATGCAATTGTCTCTGTTGTATGCATTTATCATTATGTGTGTGTTATGATTGCTAGATGAGCTTGTATATTAAAAGTGGAAAAGAACCTATGTAAGTAGAATTGATGTAGAGTAGGAATTGTAGTTGCTAAATGATAATTTGTATGTGATAATGACATTTATATTTATGGATGTGTTAGAAAGAGACAAGAGATCATGTATAGAAATTAAGATGTTCGATTAAGGAGGACTTTATGATTATTGCATTATGCACTTAGGAATCATGTAAAGGAAAAATGATCATGCTAGAGTTATGAAATCATGAGTAGATATGGGAGTATTGGATAAGGAAAAAGGGGATTGGTCTTGCATTGAAAAGAGTAGCACATCATATTAAATTAATGAGTAAGTAGGTTGCATACCATGAAGGATAGAAGTAATTGAGTTGCATGCACATAGTTAATGAATAAGAAATACTAAGTGTATTGCATATGTGCATGGATAATAATTAAGGATGATAAGAGTTGTAATGGAAATGGTTATATTGTTATTGCCTATGTTAGTAGAGTAAGTAATGATGTTGAGATACTCTAGGGGAATGATAGTGAAGATTAAGTTATGTTTAATTTCGCTTGCGTAATTCGTTTATGTGACATGTTCAAGTTCATAATGATTATGAGTTAATTGATGTTAATTTATGTTGCATAGTTAATGATATGTGTTGCATTAGATGTTACTTTAATTTATTTTTTTTATCTCCATTAGTATGTTAGTTCGGTTTATTTTCTCTAGGGTATTTTGGCGGGCATTACAATATCTCCTATATATGAGGTGCGTGAGATGGAGGTTGGGTGTAAGAGTCTTGTAGCTATTGAGTTACCTCTAAATATTTGGTTGGTGATACTCCTGTGAAAATTTTGCTCCACAAGTATATTTTAATCTAGTTTTTTATTTTTGAATAATATATTGGGCAGCTTTTGGAGTGTAGGGTTTTTCTCCCGAAACGGTTTTCCCCACGTAAATCACAGAGTTGTGGTATGCATGCTATTTATATTTATTTATATTAAGTTTATATAGCTATTGTAAGGATCTGTAAAAGTTTTTTATATTACCCTCCTCTCAAGGTTAGTGTAGGAATTTGTTCTGCTACTTAACTTCCTTATAAGTGGTATCATTGCTTAATCACCTTTGGTTTTAGTTGTGAATTGTTGGGTTTTTTGAACTAATCCAGATTTGAGTGAGAACTTGTGCTTAAGATACTTTTTGATCTTGTTGTAGGAATTTTTAGATGACAAGTTTGTCAAGGAGAATAGAGGTGGAGAAATTTTCTGGAATTAATTTTGAGATGTGGAAGTTGAAGATGGAGGATTTGCTAATAGATCAAGATCTATGGGATGTTGATGTGAATTTCTTAAGAAATTAAAATCCTACTGTGGTTACTCAGTATGATTTTATTGACCATAAAGCTAAGGGTCTAATTAGATTGTGCTTGGTAGACTCTAGTCTAATCAATGTCCATGAAGAGACCTCTGTAAAGAAGCTATGGAATAAGTTTGGTGAGATGTATCAAGATAAATATTTATTGAATCAGATTTTATTGAGGAAGAAATTATATTCCATGAGAATGGAAGAGGGTGGAAGAATTACACACCATATGGAATCATTCAATATGTTGGTGGCTCAATTGGAATCTATTGATGGCAAGATGGATGAGGAGGAGAAATTTCAGATCTTGTTTTGTTCTTTCCTTGATTCATGGGATTCTCTTATTATGGCTATCGGTAGTACTCCTATTGTTTTGAAGTTTGAAGATATGGTGGGTTCCTTACTTGGTGAAGAGATGGGGAGGAATGTATCCATCAATTCAAAGGAAGCCCTAACTGTTCATGGAAGATCTAAGGAAAAAGACAAGAAGTATGAGAAGTGTGACAAATCCAAGTCTAGAGGGAGATCAAAATCTCTTGGAAAGTCTAAAGTTATTTGTTGGAATTATAGTAAATCAAAACACTTATGTAAAGATTGCAAAGAAAACAAGAAGATATGATTCAATTTCATTCTATGCCTAAAAGAGTTGAATCAAGACCCCTAGATAGGCAAGAAGTCAAGGAGAGATCATCTAGCTTCGAATCTTCAGAAGAGGAGGAAGAACATTCAACTTAGTTTGTTTGAAAGTCTACAAGACAAAGACAACTACCTGAAAGGTATTCACCTAAATATTGGAGATGTATTTTTTATTTGAATATTAATGTGGATGAACTTAGATTTGTGGAAGAGGCATTAGGTTTGAATGATGCATAATCTTGGAAGATTGTTATGGAAGAAGAAATGATAACTTTGAAAAAGAATGATATATGTGATTTGTACCATTGCTTGAAGGACACAAACCTATTGGTTGCAAATGTGCATTAAAAGAAAAAGATTGGTTCAGATGGAGGTATTGAGAAGTATAAAACAAGGTTGGTTGTGAAAGACTACTCCCAGGTCGAGGGTGTTAATTATGGTGAGATATTTTCTCTTGTTGCAAAAATAACATCCATTAGGTTTTTTCCTTCTATTACTACTGCTTTTGGTTGAGAAAATAGATGTAAAAATTTCTTTCCTTCATGGTGATTTTGAGGAGGATATTTATATGTCACAACCAGAGCACTATGTGGTAAAAGGTAAAAGTAATTTGGTTTGTAAATTGAAAAAATCCTTGTATGGCCTCAAGTAGAGTCCTAGGATGTGGTACTAGAAATTTGATACATGTGTTGAGTTTGGTATACGAGCATTCTAAATTAGATCATTGTGTTTATTATAAATCTGATGGCAATCATTTCTTGTACATTGGAATATATGTTGATGATATGTTATTCATTGGTAAAGGAAAAGGTATGATTTCATAACTAAAGTCATAGCTTGTTGCTAAATTTGAAATGAAATATCTTGGTGTAGAAAAACACATTATTGGGATAGAAATTGGAAGAGATAGAGTGAATGGAAGGGTACGGCTAGGCCAAAGTAAGTATATGAATTCAATTTTATAGAGGTTCAACATGCAAGATTGTAGACTATTGTAGACACTTAAATTTGGTTAATTAATTTAATGAAATTCAATCCTTTGACCACATATATTAGTTAAATAATTAACATTATTTAATTAATTATTGTTTTCCCCTTCCAATTAGTTAATTAATGCTTCATGTGAACATTTAATTAATTAATTCCCTTTATCTTTCTTCTATTAAATAATATTATTTTATTTATCTTATTTAATTCACTTTTCTCTTTTTCCTCAAAAACATTTTTATTTGAATAAATGATTCAAATAATTCAATTAGAGCACATGGATCCTAATTTTAACCCTCATCTAACCTTCCCTCTAAGCCTAACCCACTAACCACCCCTAGGTTCTAACTAACCCTATCCGTTCAACCAACCTTATCCAAATCATGTGCACATTCCTCATTTTAATAAATTAGGAAAATAAATTAATTTTGGGATTTTTAATCCCAAATTGACATGTGGCTTACCTTCCACTTGTCATTCCTTGCATTGACACTTGCCCTTTTAAAAGACACTTGTAATTGTTGGACATTGCTGCTGCTAGGCTATGTTGTTGTCATTGATGTCAACATACTCCTACTCTGATGCTTGTAGATTGGTTTATTGTGAAAATGGTTTGGTGTATGAAGTATTTCTAGTGTTATTACATATTTCTATACTAGTTTTGGTGATCCAAAAATCTTAATTGATTGTATCATATGATCTAGTTGGCAGTTTGTTTTTCTGATTAGTGCTTTGCAGAGTTTAGTATTTCCTCTGGTGTGTTTCGTTATGATCAAATATTGAGCTGAGTTTTTGAGATATTGTTTGGTATGGTCTTGTGTATCTTCATTTTAGATAGTTCATGATTTGGTGCTCTACAAGTTATCTTTCTTCATGGCAATTGTTGTTGTTTGAGTGTTCTTGAGGTTTAGATGTTGATCAATGAAGATTTGATAAGTGGTGTTGGTGCAACTATTACTAATTATTCTAACGTGTTTGCTGGTGTTTCCTAATTGAGTCCTATTTGTTTTCATGATCCACATTGATCATTGTGCAAGTTTTTGGTCATTTTACTGAACCGGTGATGTTCTTTGTGTTTTGCAGTTTTCCTGGTGGTGTAATGTGTTGTAGTTGATCTTGGCATGATTTTTGGTGGTGTTGCATGTTTGGAGATTTGATTTAGGTCCATGTTATGTCATATATATCATTATATTGGTTCATTGGTTGATCTTTGTATCGTGTGATTTAATTTTTTATTTGTGAGTTGAGGGTTTAGCCGACCTTGAAGTCAAGGTTGATGAATTGTATAAATAGGTGATATTGTCATGTAATTTGGGTATCAAGGTTGTGTCTACATTATTAGAGAGTAGTGTATGTGCAAACAAAAGGATTCATCTTTTATTGTGGTGTATTGAGGAGGGATTGGTGCTATAGAGCAGACAAATATGCTTAATTGGAACTATTATTGGGCATTTGGAGATGTTATTCTTTTAGTTCATTCCTTCTAGATTGTAGTTCGAATCTTATTATAAGTTAGTGATACTTCCCTGAGGTTTGTAGCCTTTCGGGTTATTATATTTTGATAAGTGAGCTCTAGGAAGTGTGCCTGAATGCATGTGCATTTTCCATTGTAATATTTTCACATACTACTGCAGAGTATCATCTTATTGTGGGTAGGTTCCCATCGTGTTTTTTCCCTTAACCGGGTTTTCCACATCAAAATCTTGGTGTTGCGTGTTGTGCTTTCAATCTTCTTATCTTTGTTATTGCTGCAGTTAATCAGATCTATATTTGCAGTTAAGTTTGTAGATTTGGTGAAAATTGATTCACCCCCCCTCTCAGTTTTCCTTCATTGTTTTTGCCAATAATTGGTATCAGAGCTAGATCCTCTAGAAGAAGCTTAACCGCTTGAGAAGATCCAGGATAGAAACTGGAGGTGTTATCTTTAAGAAGGAGAGTTTGAGATTTGATGGAAGTAACTATGCTATATGGAAGAACTAGATGGAGGTGTCTTGGAGAAGACTATTGGAAGATTACAAAGAATGTCTATTCTATTCCTTAGAATGGACCAATTACTACTAATAAGATCAAGGAAGTTTAAAATAACATTAGAGCTAAGGAAATATTGGTGAGTGTCCTGACTTATTTAGAGATGACTAATGTAATGGGACTTCAGACTGCACATGAGATATGGGAGAAGCTTGAAACCTTGTATGAAGGAGGTAAAAGAGTAAAAGTTGCTAAGTTATAGAGTTTGAAAGGGAAGTATGAGATGTTGAAGATGAGAGAAGATGAGAACATAGACACTTTCATGGCTAAGGTGAATGATCTTGTCCTAGGTATCAGATGTGCCAGTGGAACCCTTGAAGAAGATGAAATTGTTACCAAGGTGCTGAGATCTTTGCCTCCTACTTACAAACACAAGGTAGCTATTGTTCATGAGATCCAGAGTGTGACTATTGTGACAAGAGATATGCTAGTTGGAAAGATTACTGCATTTGAACTGAGTGAGTTTGGTGAATCACATGGAAAGTCTGAGATATTGTTTAGAGAATCTGTATTCGGAAAACATAAGTATGATCCTGATGAATGCATAATATCTAGCTATGAAAGAGAGAGAAGAGAAATGGAAGAGAAAGAAAGAGAATTGGATGAGCTTGAAGCATTGATTGCCTGGGGACTGCCTAAAGGAGCCGATAAGTATGCTGGAAAAATACCTCTGAAATATTTCTCTTGCAATAAGATATGACATTTTTCTTCTAGATACCCAGAGAGAATGTCTAAGTATGATAGACATGATAAATTTGTTAAGAATGATAGAAATGATAGATATGAGAAGTATGAGAAGCATGATAAGTCTTAAAAGCCTATCCAAAAGTATAAGCATCAAAAGAACTGTTACTATGCTATTGATGAAGGTGTTACTGATGAAGAATCAAAAGGAGATGAAGTTGTGTTTATTGCTATCAAGGAAGATGGATTGATACTTGTTGATTCCACAAGTTGCACTATTGAGGAGAAAGCTTTAGCTACTAAGGTTGAAGAAAAAGATGGATGGGTGATTGATAGTGGTTGTTCACATCATATGACCAGCGATAAAAGCAAATTTGTGAGTATGGAAAGGTATGATGGTGGAATAGTAAGATTTGGAGATGACAAAGCCTGTGTTATCCATAGTAGAGGTTCTATTTCCTTTGATGGTAAACCTAATATTGATGATGTTCTGTATGTTGAAGGTTTGAAGCATAATCTTTTGAGTGTTGGAAAGGTGATGGACAAAGGTTATGATTTTCAATTCAAGAATGGTAAATGTAAGATCCTAAATGCCTCCGATATAGAGACTTCATCTGGAACTAAGACTGGAGGTAATATCTTTCATTTGAATGCTTGTGAGAAAATTTGTTTGATTTCTCATATTGATGAAAGTTGGTTGTGGCATAGGAGAACGTGCTATGTTAACTTTGATTCAATGATTAAGATCAGTTCTACACAAGCTTTTAGAGATTTGCCTAAAATTGTTAAGCCTGTTAATCTGGTATGTAAAGAATGTTAGTTGGGTACGCAAAGAAGAACTTATTTCAAGAGAAAACAATATACATCTGATGGATTGCTAGATCTTATGCATACTGACCTATGTGGACCTACAAACGTTAGGTGTGTGCAAGGTGATAGATACTTTATGTGATGATTATTCCAGGATGATGTGGGTTATCTTTTTGAAGGAGAAATCAAAATAATTGGACAAATTCAAGATATTCAAAGCAAAGTTTGAGAATGAGATAGGACTAAAGGTGAAATGTCTAAGATTTGACAAAGGAGGATAATTCTATTCTGATGAGTTTGATTCATTCTGTGAGAAGCATGGGATTAGAAGACAATTATCTGCTCCTAGAACCCCTCAGTAGAATGGAGTTGTTGAAAGGAAGAACATAACTGTTTTGGATGCTGTAAGGACTATGTTGATTGAAGGGAATGTTTTGAACACCTCCTAGAGAGAAGCTGCTAGCATTGCTATTTACACATTCAACTGAGTTAATATAAAATGTGATACTGATAAGACTCTGTATGAGCTATGGTTTGGTCATGTTCCTACTGTGAGATATTTCAAATTTTTTGAAATAAAGTGTTAGATCAAGAGAGATGACGATATAGGAAAGTTTGATGCTAGAAGTGAAGAAGGAATTTTCTTGGGATATTGAACAAAGAGAAAAGTCTACTAGTGCTACAATAAGAGGCTGAAAAAGATAGTGGAAAGTGAAAATGTGAAGGTTGATGAGAACTATGAAAATGATATCAGAGCTTGTGGATATGATGATGGCTAGCATGGTGTTCTAACTCCTATTTAGGCTAAAGAATTGAAGTAGAATGATCTAGTAGAGGTTGTTAATCCAGATGTTGTTGCTGCCGGTGGAGAGGTGTAAGAACTAGAAAATCAGATCAATTAGAAGACTTTGAGGTATATAAGATTAAATCATTCTGAAAAATCAAATTATTGGAGATAAAAATAATGGTGTGATGACTAGAAGAAGGCTAGCTACTGAAGAGGTATGTTTGATTTCTAAAATTGAACCTAAAGATGTTGTTGATGCTTGCAAAGATGAAAATTGGATGAGGGATATGGAAGAAGAGTTGAATTAGATTTAAAAGAATAACACATGGGAGCTTGTGCCTAGACCTAAAGATAAGAATGTTATTAGTACTAAATGGGTATTTAGGAACAAATTGAATGAAGCCGGTGAAGTTGTTAGAAATAAAGAAAGATTGGTATGCAAAAGATATTCACAAAAAGAAGGAATTGATTATGAGGAGAATTTTGCTCCGGTAGCCAGACTTCAAGCTGTTAGACTATTGCTTGCATATGTTGCTTACAAGTATTTCAAGGTATATCAAATGGATGTCAAGTCATCTTTTCTGAATGATGATCTTGAGGAAGAAGTCTACATTGAGCAACCTGATGGATTTTCATTATCAGACATGATGGTGACATTGGATGCAAACTGAAGAAAGCTCTTTATGGATTGAAACAAGCCCCTGGAGCCTAGTATGCTAGATTGGATAAGTATTTGCTAAAATTGTGATTTAATAAAGGTACCGTTGATAGTAATTTGTATTTTAAGATTGAGAATGATAACATCCTGATTGTTGAAGTCTTTGTCAATGATCCTATATTTAGAGGAGATGATGACTTGAGTATGAAGTTTGCTGGTGATATGCAGAAAAAATTTGAGATATCTATGATAGGTGAGATGAATTTTTTCTTAGATTTGCAGATTTCACAGACTGGAAAAGGCATTTTTATATCTCAAACTAAATATGTGAAGGAATTGCTGAAGAAGTTTGGGTTAGATGACTCAAAACCGGTTGGAACTCCTATGGTGATTGGTTGTAAATAATCTAAAAGTGATGAATCTCTGAAATCTAATTAGTCTTTATACAGATCTATGGTTGGTGGACTGCTATATCTTACTCATACTAGACCAGACATTATGCATGCTGTGTGCATGGCTGCTAGATATCAAGCTGATCCGAAAGAGAGTCATGTCACTGCTATAAAGAGGATATTCAGATACTTAAAAGGAATTGTAGATTATGGTTTGTGGTATCCGAGGAATGATGATTTCATGTTATGTGCTTACAGTGATGCTGATTGTGTTGGTGATGTTGATGACTAGAAGAGTACCTCCGGTTGTAAATTATTTTTAGGTAAGAAATTGGTTTCATGGGCTAGTAAGAAACAAGATTCAATGTCCTTATCTACTATTGAAGCTGAGTACATTGCTGCTGCTAGTAACTGCACTTAGGTAGTTTGGATGAAGCAAATGTGGAAGGATATCAGAGTTATCTATGATGAACCTACTATCATATATTGTGATAATTCTAGTGCTATTAACATGTCAAATAACCCAGTACAACATTCAAAGACTAAACATGTGTCAATCAAATATCATTTACTGAGAGAAAAAAACAATGAAGAGGAAGTGAAGTTGGAATATGTATCTACAAAGGAACAAATTGTTGATATTTTCACTAAGCCTTTGCCTGCAAATACATTTGTCTATTTGAGAGACAAGTTAGGGGTATCTACCCCTCTTGATGAGAATTAGATGCATTGAGTTGTATCAATCCGATGGACTTAATAGTCTTATTTATTTATTTATTTAGATTGATGTGTTGGTGCTTCTCCTCTAGTGGAGTAGTCTATTGGATTGGTTATCTATTATGATGGAGAGAATCACGATTTGTTTATCAAAGGGGGAGAGTAATTTTGGTTTTCTTTTTTCAGATCTTTGCATTGTTGTCAAAGAGGGAGAGAAGCATGTGAAAAACTATTTTATTTGCTTGATCTTAGGGGGAGTCTATTGGAGATGTTTTCTTTTTTTGCATTGATTGTTTTTCATATTCATATGTTGCCATCAATGCCAAAGAAGGAGATTGTTGGCCATTGCTGTTGCTAGGATATGTTGTTGTCATTGATGTCAACATACTCCTGCTCCAATGCTTGTAGATTAGTTTATTGTAATTATGGTTTGGTGTATGGAGTATTTATAGTGTTATTACATATTTTTGTATTGGTTTTGGTGATCTAGAAAGCTTAATTGATCATATCATATGATCTGGTTGGCAGTTTGTTTTTCTGATCAGTGCTTTGTAGAGTTCAATATTTCCACTTGTAGATTCTAGTGTGATCATATCTTGAGCTGAGTTTTTAAGATATTGTTTGGGATGGTCTTGTGTATCTTCATTTTAGATGGTTCATGATTTGGTGCTCTGCAAGTTATTTTTCTTTGTGACAATTGTTGTTGTTTGAGTGTGCTTGAGGTTCAGATGTTGATTGATGAAGATTTGATAAGTGGTGTTGGTGCAACTATTACTAATGATTCTAACGTTCTTGCTAGTGTTTCCTAATTGAGTCCTATTTGTTTTGATGATCCACATTGATTGTTGTGTGAGTTCTTAGTGATTTTGTTGAACCGGTGATGTTCTTCATGTTATGCGGTTTTCTTGGTGGTGTAATGTGTTGCAGTTGATCTTGGCATGATTTCGAGTGGTGTTGCATGTTTGGAGATTTGATTTAGGTCCATGTTATTTCATGTATATCATTATATTAGTCTGGTGGTCAATCTTTGTATCATGTGATGTAATTTTGTAATTGTTAGTTGAAGGTTTATCTGACCTTGTTGTCAAGAATGATGAATTATATAAATATGTGATATTATCATGTAATTTGGGTATTAAGGTTGTGTTTGCATTATCAGAGAGTGGTATATGTGCGAACAAAAAGATTCATCTTTTGGTGTGGTGTATTGAGAAGAGCTTGGTGTTGTAGAGAAGACAAATGTGCTTAACCAAAACTATTATTAGGCATTTGAAGATGCTATTCTTTCAATTCATTCCTTCTAGATTGTAGTCTGAATCTTATTGTAAGTCAGTGAGACTTCCTTGAGGGTTGTAGCCTTCTGAGTTATTATCTTTTGAGCAGTGAGCTCTAGGTAGTGTGCTTGAATGCATGTGCATTCCCCATTGTAATATTTTTACATACGACTGCAGAGTATCATCTAATTGTGGATAGGTTCCCACCATGGTTTTTACCTTAATCAAGTTTTCCATGTCAAAATCTTGGTGTTGTGTGTTGTGCTTTCAATATGCTTATCTTTGTTATTGTTGTAGTTTACCAGATCTGTATTTGTGGTTAAGTTTGTAGATTTGGTGAAAACTAATTCACCCCCCCTCTTAGTTTTCCTTCATTGTTGTTGCCAATAGTAACCCTTTGCATTGACACTTGTCTTCAATTGAGACAAATGACACTTTCTCAAGCCTCCTCTCATCTCCATCAATTCCTATTTAAACCCTCAATTTGCCTTCATTAATCACCCACTTTCATGCAATCACATCATTATAATGCTACTTTGATTACTCCCATGCATCCATATTGCATCTGTTTTAGCTTAGTTTTTGCATATATCCTTGGAATCATAGAATCAAGTAGACATCAAACCAAAGGACTATCAAATGGAATGATGGTTTGCATTGCTATTTCTAAATCTAATTTTCCTTCTTTAAAAATCCTTATCATGAGTGTGGTTGATTTTGTGTTAAAAGCTTATATTCTTAGCTTTCATTTCAATCATTTTAATTTGTACACACAATTTTCTCCTCATATTTTTGGCACACTTAGTGGGACCTACTTCATGGGTCATATCTCACATTTTTTTTTTGTTTTAGTGTGTTATTATTGCATATTTTGAGCTCTTGCAAGCAAAAAAATAAGATTCTATGTTGATTTCCACTTCAACGAAAGTCATTTTATCTCTAGCTCATTTTTGAAAAATGATGAGATTGTACTGTTGAACAATGTGAATGCTACCAAGACCGATGAGAACATATTTTGGGGGCAGTGTGAATGGTATAAATTCTAACTTTTAGCTCTCTAGTTTTTCTATATTCTATTTATTTTTGTTAGTAAAACAATGGGTTTACTTCTAGAAACAAGGGGATTGAGGGTAGAAATGACGAGATTGCCTATAGAAATAGTGAGTTTGCATTTTGTCTATGTTTTTATTCTTTGTCTGTTTGATTACAATTTTGCACTCTGTAAGTAAGGCAATACAGTTGCACTATGGTATGATGAGTAAAACTACAAAAATGCTCTATTTTCTATTTTTCTGCACTTTTTCTCGAATGTTGCTTTTTCTCAATTTGGACTAATTTGCTAATTTTCTTCTATTTTTTTTTTTTTGCTAATATTTGTGCATATTCGGTAGTAGAAGACCCTAAAATCTAAAAAACTCCAACTTATTTGTTGTAGGACTGCCAAAGAGGAGTGTTTTGAAAAATAAATTTAAAATGAACCTTGTGCTTGCTGGTAGCTTGAAAAACACTTCGATTTATTAAGGGAATCAAGCTTGTTTGTTGTGTGATCTTTCATTTTATTTCAAATTAGATCCCTCAAATTAGTATACAAGTATCCTCTCCTCTTACGCTCCTGGCTGACCTTAAGTGTAAGAGAATGTGTACTTTTTGTTAGAGAGCCTGCCTTGGTGGGAAAAAGTACCCACCCCAAGAGTGACTCAAAGTGGAACTTTCAATTTGGTCTTCTATATAAATGGGGTTGGGTGAAAACTTGATGGTGAAAAATGTATCTCGACGATTCCCCTAGTATCCACATTCGTGTGAGATATGTAAAAATTCTCTTGCGAGGACTGGGACAGGCTCTTAAGTGAGTCATCATCGATTGGATAGCCGTCAAGTCCCTGAATTATGACTAGACACCTTTGTTGTAGTGGCTAAAAACCCATGCTTTTCCATTCAAGGAGTGCGGATCGTACCCCAAAGATACTGTTCATGTACCCTTTGTAATTGAGATAATAACTACTCCTATATTTTTAAATCTTTGAAGTAAGAGAGAAGGTGTTTCAATGTCATGGAGGGAAGTGAGTGCCATATAATCTCTATCTATCTATTGCATCTGAGGTATTCTATTTTAAGAGCTTCACAAATTAGCATCCACTTTCTAACCTTAGGTTGCTAATTGCCTAATGTGTTTTCCTGTGCAAACAAGTAAAATGTTATCACTTGGGCTAATCTAGGACCTTATCACTCAGTCGAGTCATATAAATTTTTTTATGCTTGTTGTGTTTGTGCGACATAATAATATTTTGCCAAAAACAAGTCCAAACTACCAAGCCTAGTGGGTTCATAGTCTGCTATAAAATTCACATCATTTTACCTTGTTAGAGTAACTGTGGGTTTGCTGTCTCAAAGTGTGGGTTTGCACCTGAAAAATAGTAGCAACATTATCATTTGCCTAGGTCATTTCCCCATCATAGAACCATAGGTTTGTTGTCTCAAACCACAAGATTGCCATTCAAAACAGCAAGTTTGCCTCTTGTCTTAGTGGGAACACATTTTGTCTTGTTACTCTGCCAAAATTTCCAAGTGTCAGATCTTCTTTTTCATCCAGCGAGTTTTCCTTTGGTCCTAGAAAGCATTTTGATCCATTTGCATCATCATAGTCACTATCCAAGGTCTCATTTCACATGTCCACTATCATCATCTTAGTCATTTGCATAGTCATCTTGAGTGTCATAATTCAATTTGCATCACCATTTGACCTTAGAGTCATGTCATCATTATCCTCTTTTCCTAAGTCAATGATCCTTATCAAGCCTCAAGTCAAAAATCTAACCTCAATTGGATGTCAATCAATTTTACTCAATCAAATTCCAAAATCATATTTAAGATCCATCACATTTAATTCAAACGATCAGTCCAATTGTCAAACATTAATCAATCATTTGATGGGATAAAATCAATTAGTCTTTTGATCCAATATTTTCTTCAAATCAATAAATCAATCAAGCATTTTCATTCAATCATCCAAGCTAGTAAAAAAACAAACCAAAATTTAGTCAATTTGCTCAATATTTGGTCTCATAGCCCAAGATTATCACATAGTCTACATCATTATTGACTATTATTACTATCTCTTTGAGTATATCATGTTTAGAGTTTGGTTCCTACATTGTTGTAACCTTACTACCTCAAGCCAGAGGTTCAGTTTGCATCGGTTCTTGTTGTTTCTTGAGTGCATCCTCTTGAGTAACTATTGCATCACATTACTTAATAGAATTGTGAAAAACCCAATTTGAGTACCAAAGGTTCAATCAATCCTTTTGGTTCCAAATAAATCTTTTTATTTCATCAATCTTTCATGAAATCAATCAAATTGGTCTTCAATTCAGATCCTTGGCTTTAGGATTGCATTTCATCTTCACATCTTTTCATCTCAATGTGGTTCATGACCATCACCACTCGATCCAAATCAAGAAAAGGAATGGAGTAATAACCTTCCCAATCTGGTCCAGGATTCCCTAAACCTCAACTAGATCCTAATTTAGGTGTCACACCCATTGTGT